>NC_090269.1:126572011-126913677 GCF_040414725.1 Anabrus simplex
TTACGAATAACATCCAGTTTTTACAATTTCCCGATAACCGCATGAGCTTTAGTGTTGCTAATTGAGGATCCAATAACCTAACAGAAATGAAATCATTCAATCGTAAACAGTAAAGAATTCCTTATCAGTCAAATAAAAATAAATTGGGGTTCACTTAGGGTTCAGTCTCTAGTATCAACAGCATGGAATACGTAAGGCTTGGAAGTAGTATAATAAGCATGTTCGGCCGCCTCCTTCTCCTCCCGCCGCCTCCTCCGCCTCCTCCTCCGCCTCCTCCTCCGCCGCCGCCGCCGCCTCCGCCGCCGCCGCCCGCGGGAAATTTGAATTTTGGCGGGAAATTTGAATTTTGGCGCGAAATTTGAATTTGTAAACAAAGCCACGTGCTTTTTGACAGCTGTCATCGACAACAACGCAACGCTAACCTCACTGCTGCCATCTTGACGGGCCTAAACCTCACTAGTGCCAACTTAACCTAACTAGCATGAGGTAAACAAAGCCACGTGTTTTATGACAGCCACGTGCTTTTTGACAGACAACAACGCATCGCTAACCTCAGTACTGCCATCTTGACGGGCCTAAACCTCAGTAGTGCCAACTTAACCTCACTAGCGCGAGGTAAACAAAGCCACGTGTTTTTTGACAGCCACGTGCTTTTTGACAGATTTGTAAACAAAGCCACGTGCTTTTTGACAGACAACAACGCATCGCTAACCTCAGTACTGCCATCTTGACGGGCCTAAACCTTAGTGGTACCAACTTAACCTCACTAGCATGAGGTAAACAAAGCCACGTGTTTTTTGACAGCCACGTGCTTTTTTGACAGCTGTCATCCGCCATCTTTAAACCACAAAGCACTGTGCTGCCCTCTATATCGCAGTAGCCGCAAAATTCGTCACCTGTCATCAGCAGTGCTGCCATCTTGACTGGTCTAAACCTTAGTGCTACCAACTTAACCTAACTAGCGCGAGGTAAACAAAGCCACGTGCAGATGTCATCTGCTATCTTTAATCCAGAGAGCATCGTGCAGCCCTCTTTAGCTACTTACCTTTGAAGTGTGGTACGTCACAGCTGTCATCCGCCATCTTGCATCGCAAACCTCAGTGCTGCACTCTATGTAGTGGCGGCAAATTCCACATGCTCTTGTTTGGAAACAAAGCCACGTGCAGCTGTCATCCGCCATCTTTAATCCATAGAGCACCGTGCTGCCCTCTTTAGCTACTTACCTTTGAAATGTGGTACGTCACAGCTGTCATCCGCCATCTTGCATCGCAAACCTCAGTGCTGCACTCTATGTAGTGGCGGTAAATTCCACGTGCTCTTGTTTGGAAACAAAGCCACGTGCAGCTGTCATCCGCCATCTTTAATCCAGAGAGCACCGTGCTGCCCTCTTTAGCTACTTACCTTTGAAATGTGGTACGTCACAGCTGTCATCCGCCATCTTGCATCGCAAACCTCAGTGCTGCCCGGTGGCGGCAAATTCCACGTGCTCTTGTTTGGAAACAAACCTATGCGCTTTTTGTCAGCTATCATCCGCCATCTTTAATCTAGAGAGCACCGTGCTGCCCTCTATGTGGTGGTGGTAAATTCTACACGCTTTACAAACCTATGTGCTTTTCTGACAGCTGTCAACCGCCAGAGAGCACCGTGCTGCCCTCTTTATGCCGGTGGCAAATTCTACATGCTTTTTGACAGCTGTCACCCGCAAGAGAGCACCGTGCTGCCATCTTTAGCTAGATACCTGTGGTAGCGGTAAATTCCACGTGCTCTTGTTTAGTAAACAAAGCTACATGCTTTTTTGACAGCTGTCG
Organism: Anabrus simplex; assembly: GCF_040414725.1. Taxonomy (NCBI): domain Eukaryota; kingdom Metazoa; phylum Arthropoda; class Insecta; order Orthoptera; family Tettigoniidae; genus Anabrus; species Anabrus simplex. Next base: position 126,573,820 of record NC_090269.1, read on the forward strand.
TCCGCTATCTTTAATCAATAGAGCACTGTGCTGCGGGTAATTTCATCAGCTGTCATCCGCCATCTTTAATCTACACAACACCATGCTGCTCTCTGTAGTAGCGGGCAATTTGAAAAGTTCTGTTAGCTATCATCCGCCATCTTTAATCAAGAGAGCACCGTGCTGCCATCTATGTGGTGGCGGCAAATTCCACGTGCTCTTGTTTAGTAAACAAAGCCACGTGCAGCTGTCATCCGCCATCTTTGAGCACCGTGCTGCGGGCAATTTCGTCAGCTGTCATCCGCCATCTTTAATCTACAAAACACCGTGCTGCCCTCTGTAGTAGCGGGCAATTTGAAAAGTTCTGTTAGCTATCATCCGCCATCTTCGAGCACCGTGCTGCCCTCTATGTGGTGGCGGCAAATTCCACGTGCTTTACAAACTCACGTGCTTTTTTGACAGCTACCATCCGCCCTGCTCTCTGTAGTAGCGGGTAATTTGAAAAGTTCTGTTAGCTGTCATCCGCCATCTTTGAGCACCGTGCTGCCCGGTGGCGGTAAATTCCACGTGCTTTACAAACTCACGCGCAGCTGTCATCCGCCATCTTACATCGCAAACCTCAGTGCTACACTCTTTAGTTGAAAAATGGTGGCGGATAATTTAAAAAAGAAAAATTCTACAGCGGCCATCTCTCGACGCTAATTGCACAAGATGGTGGCTATACATGACTCCTTAAAGGTGCTTATGCGAGATGATCGCTATACATAGACGCCCTTGGGATGCTTGCGCAAGATGGCGGTTATACATGGCTCCTTATGAGGGATGCTTGCGCGAGATGGTGGTTGCTCTTATGAGGCGGCTTAAGGATCCTTGGCTAGAGCCTCCCTAAGGATGCTTGCGCAAGATGGCGCATGCAAGATGGTGGCTATACATAGCTCCTTATGAGACAGCCAGTACAACATGTGATCAGAACATTGATTGATGTGTTCAGAACACAAAATAAGTAGAATCGAACACTGTACTCGATACAACATGTGATTAAAACATTGTTTGGTGTGTTCAGAACACTAATCGAACGCTGTACAACATGTTAGGGGATACCTTTGTTTAGATTGAAACATAACAAGACTAGAATTGAACACTGCACATTGATTGATGTGTTCAGAACACAAAATAAGTAGAATCGAACACTGTACTCGATACAACATGTGATTAAAACATTGTTTGGTGTGTTCAGAACACTAATCGAACGCTGTACAACATGTTAGGGGATACCTTTGTTTAGATTGAAACATAACAAGACTAGAATTGAACACTGCACTCGATGTCGTTACATGTGTTCAGAACAATGATTGATGTGTTCAGATCACTAAACAAGTAGAATCGAACGCTGTACAACATGTTAGGGGATACCTTTGTTTAGATTGAAACATAACAAGACTAGAATCGAACACTGCACTCGATGTCGTTAACCTTAACATGTGATCCGATACAACATGTTAGGGGATACCTTTGTCCTAAGAACCGAACACTGTACAACATGTTAGGGGATACCTTTGTTTAGATTGAAACTAACAAGACTAGAATCGAACACTGCACTCGATGTCGTTACATGTGATCCGATACAACATGTTAGGGGATACCTTTGTTCTAAGAAAATTAGATTGAAACATAGCAAGCCTAGAATCGAACATTGTTTGATGTTTTCAGTACAACTTCAATGATTAACACACACACTGTGCACATATCGCATAGCTATCTCGCCTAGTGTGAAAATCAAAAAACACACTGTGCACATATCGCATAGCTAACACTTCAAATGATTTGCTTAGTACGAAAAAAAATCTATACCGCGTAGCTAACTCGTTCATCACACTGCTCAGACGCTTAGTAATTGTGAATACACTCATACGAAAATCAAGAAAGCACACTGCGTAGCCAACTCGCTCGGCTCACTCGCTTAGTAATTACAACGCTGATACACACACGGATAAGAATGTTCCGAGATACTACATACTTACATGTTTTTTAAGGGGGGTGAAAGATCATAAATTATATGTACACATGTTGTCTCCTCCAAGTTGTAAGATGAAATAGACGCAGTACTGCGAGTTTCCGCTCTAGCTGGCGAACGGAAGTAGCATGATATCTCAGCAAAAAATAAAAATACGCGTGAGCTTGCAAGTCAGACACAATGATGGATACCGCGATTCAAATCCTGGTAACTTATGCCGTCGGGAAGGGTATCCGGCGAGCATCTAGCTGTAAATCCCCGATTCTCGACAGATTCTTAATCCCAGTTCTTTGACGTCAGGAAGGGCAACCGGTTGAAAACAATTATCGAACACGCATCGCGAAGGCAAGAGTGTGCAGCGATATGCTTGTTTAGACTTGCAGATTACGAAAGAAACATAACAAGACTTGAGTCTTAAAACAAATTCTTGCGATTTAAAATCTTAGTCAGGAAGGGCATCCAGCAGTAAAACAATAGTTCGTGATACTGCGATTTAAAATCTAGCTGTATATCCCCCGATTCTCGATAGATTCTTAATCCGAGTTCTTTGACGTCAGGAAGGGCAACCGGTCGAAAACAATTATCGAACACGCATCGCGAAGGCAAGAGTGTGCAGCGATATGCTTGTTTAGACTTGCAGATTACGAAAGAAACATAACAAGACTTGAGTCTTAAAACAAATTCTTGCGATTTAAAATCTTAGTCAGGAAGGGCATCCGGTAGTAAAACAATAGTTCGTGATACTGCGATTTAAAATCTAGCAGTAAAACCCCCGATTCTCGACAGATTCTTAATCCGAGTTCTTTGACGTCAGGAAGGGCAACCGGTTGAAAACAATTATCGAATACGCATCGTGAAGGCAAGAGTGTACAGCGATATGCTTGCTTAGACTTGCAGATTACGAAAGAAACATAACAAGACTTGAGTCTTAAAACAAATTCTTGCGATTTAAAATCTTAGTCAGGAAGGGCATCCAGCAGTAAAACAATAGTTCGTGATACTGCGATTTAAAATCTAGCTGTAAAACCCCCGATTCTGGACAGATTCTTAATCCGAGTTCTTTGACGTCAGGAAGGGCAACCGGTTGAAAACAATTATCGAACACGCATCGCGAAGGCAAGAGTGTGCAGCGATATGCTTGTTTAGACTTGCAGATTACGAAAGAAACATAACAAGACTTGAGTCTTAAAACAAAATTCTTGCGATTTAAAATCTTAGTCGGGAAGGGCATCCGGCAGTAAAACAATAGTTCGTGATTTAAAATCTAGCAGTAAAACCCCCGATTCTCGACAGATTCTTAATCCGAGTTCTTTGACGTCAGGAAGGGCAACCGGTTGAAAACAATTATCGAACACGCATCGCGAAGGCAAGAGTGTGCAGCGATATGCTTGTTTAGACTTACAGATTACGAAAGAAACATAACAAGACTTGAGTCTTAAAACAAATTCTTGCGATTTAAAATCTTAGTCAGGAAGGGCATCCAGCTGTAAAACAATAGTTCGTGATTTAAAATCTAAGAAGTGCATCTAGCTGTATATCCCCCGATTCTCGACAGATTCTTAATCCGAGTTCTTTGACGTCAGGAAGGGCAACCGGTTGAAGACAATTATCGAACACGCATCGCGAAGGCAAGAGTGTGCAGCGATATGCTTGTTTAGACTTGCAGATTACGAAAGAAACATAACAAGACTTGAGTCTTAAAACAAAATTCTTGCGATTTAAAATCTTAGTCAGGAAGGGCATCCGGCAGTAAAACAATAGTTCGTGATACTGCGATTTAAAATCTAGCAGTAAAACCCCCGATTCTCGACAGATTCTTAATCCGAGTTCTTTGACGTCAGGAAGGGCAACTAGTTGAAAACAATTATCGAACACACATCGTGGAGGCAAGAGTGTGCAGCGATATGCTTGTTTAGACTTGCAGATTACGAAAGAAACATAACAAGACTTGAGTCTTAAAACAAATTCTTGCGATTTAAAATCTTAGTCAGGAAGGGCATCCAGCAGTAAAACAATAGTTCGTGATTTAAAATCTAAGAAGAGCATCTAGCTGTAAAACCCCCCGATTCTCGACAGATTCTTAATCCGAGTTCTTTGACGTCAGGAAGGGCAACCGGTTGGAAACAATTATCGAACACGCATCGCGAAGGCAGGAGTGTGCAGCGATATGCATGTTTAGACTTGCAGATTACGAAAGAAACATAACAAGACTTGAGTCTTAAAACAAAATTCTTGCGATTTAAAATCTTAGTCAGGAAGGGCATCCGGCAGTAAAACAATAGTTCGTGATTTAAAATCTAGCTGTAAAACCCCCGATTCTCGACAGATTCTTAATCCGAGTTCTTTGACGTCAGGAAGGGCAACCGGTTGAAACCAATTATCGAACACGCATCGCGAAGGCAGGAGTGTGCAGCGATATGCATGTTTAGACTTGCAGATTACGAAAGAAACATAACAAGACTTGAGACTTAAAACAAAATTCTTGCGATTTAAAATCTTAGTCAGGAAGGGCATCCGGCAGTAAAACAATAGTTCGTGATTTAAAATCTAAGAAGAGCATCTAGCTGTAAAACCCCCCGATTCTCGACAGATTCTTAATCCGAGTTCTTTGACGTCAGGAAGGGCAACCGGTTGAAAACAATTATCGAACACGCATCGCGAAGGCAAGAGTGTGCAGCGATATGCTTGTTTAGACTTGCAGATTACGAAAGAAACATAACAAGACTTGAGTCTTAAAACAAATTCTTGCGATTTAAAATCTTAGTCAGGAAGGGCATCCAGCAGTAAAACAATAGTTCGTGATTTAAAATCTAAGAAGAGCATCTAGCTGTAAAACCCCCCGATTCTCGACAGATTCTTAATCCGAGTTCTTTGACGTCAGGAAGGGCAACCGGTTGGAAACAATTATCGAACACGCATCGCGAAGGCAGGAGTGTGCAGCGATATGCATGTTTAGACTTGCAGATTACGAAAGAAACATAACAAGACTTGAGTCTTAAAACAAAATTCTTGCGATTTAAAATCTTAGTCAGGAAGGGCATCCGGCAGTAAAACAATAGTTCGTGATTTAAAATCTAGCTGTAAAACCCCCGATTCTCGACAGATTCTTAATCCGAGTTCTTTGACGTCAGGAAGGGCAACCGGTTGAAAACAATTATCGAACACGCATCGCGAAGGCAGGAGTGTGCAGCGATATGCATGTTTAGACTTGCAGATTACGAAAGAAACATAACAAGACTTGAGTCTTAAAACAAAATTCTTGCGATTTAAAATCTTAGTCAGGAAGGGCATCCGGCAGTAAAACAATAGTTCGTGATTTAAAATCTAAGAAGAGCATCTAGCTGTAAAACCCCCCGATTCTCGACAGATTCTTAATCCGAGTTCTTTGACGTCAGGAAGGGCAACCGGTTGAAAACAATTATCGAACACGCATCGCGAAGGCAAGAGTGTGCAGCGATATGCTTGTTTAGACTTGCAGATTACGAAAGAAACATAACAAGACTTGAGTCTTAACAACAAATTCTTGTGTTTTAAAATCTTAGTCAGGAAGGGCAACCGGCAGTAGTGATACAGCGATTTAAAATCTAAGAAGAGCATCTAGCTGTAAAACCCCCGATTCTTGACAGAATCTTAATCCGAGTTCTTTGACGTCAGGAAGGGTAACCGGTTGAAAACAATAGCGTATGATGTAAGAGCTTAGATACTACCAGTTTTGCGTCAGGAAGGATAACTAGTCTTAAAACAAAACAGATTCTTAATCCGAGTTGTCAGGAAGGGCAACCGGTTGAAAACTATAGTGTGAGAGGTTAGATACTGCTAGTTTTGCATCAGGAAGGACAACTCAACACATTCATGCGATTTAAACACATTTTTATTCCCAAGAGAATCGAACCCGAGACTACTGGGTGAGAGGCATGCACGCTAAACTAAACTGTAGGCTATGGGTTTGTTCTACAGTCCTTGAAGAAGTACCGGCACAGTCATTCTGAGCGAGTTGTGGAATGCGTGTGTTAGCTGAAATTGTACACGTATCTTCCGGCTCAACCTTGAGCGAGGACACTGATAAGCGACTTGTAACTCGCGAACGTCTTCTTAGCTGAGTAGCATGTAAGCTCTTAAAACACACTACCAATTAAGGTTGTAAAATATTCTGAAATAGTCCTCCTCTGTGGTGTAGTAGTTAGTGTGATTAGCTGCTACCCTCGGAGGTCCGAGTTCGATTCCCGGCTCTGCCACGGAATGTGTAGCATTTAGCCTATGTAAGTTCCTAACGTAAAATATCATGATTGTACGGAGAGGTTAAAACACACACAGTGCCTACTCCTATTGAAAGAACCTGCACGGTACCGGCATGTAGGCTTCTCCTGATGAAGGAGCCTGCACAAGGTTTAACGCCTCCTATCAACAGCCCTTACTTAATGCTAGCTTTTGCACACCCCGCCTCACACCATAGTTTTATACGACCGGTTACCCCTCCTGACTAGGATTTTTAAATCGATAACTAGATGTCCCGACATAGCCTACTCCTACCGAAGAAGCCAGCTTAACGCCTCCATCCGACGAATGAATCACCCTCAACACTCTTCAATCATTCACACTACTTCGGAAGATAGCGGGTTCTAACTAGAAGCTGTAAATGCTAGGCAAGGGGCCTGCGCGATCGTCATTACATGATCTAGCTAGATGCCCTTCCCGACGGCATAAGTTGCTAGGATTTGAATCGCGGTATCCATCATTGTGTCTGACTTGCAAGCTCACGCGTATTTTTATTTTTTGCTGAGATATCATGCTACTTCCGTTCGCCAGCTAGAGCGGAAACTCGCAGTACTGCGTCTATTTCATCTTACAACTTGGAGGAGACAACATGTGTACATATAATTTATGATCTTTCACCCCCCCTTAAAAAACATGTAAGTATGTAGTATCTCGGAACATTCTTATCCGTGTGTGTATCAGTGTTGTAATTACTAAGCGAGTGAGCCGAGCGAGTTGGCTACGCAGTGTGCTTTCTTGATTTTCGTATGAGTGTATTCACAATTACTAAGCGTCTGAGCAGTGTGTTGAACGAGTTAGCTACGCGGTATAGATTTTTTTTCGTACTAAGCAAATCATTTGAAGTGTTAGCTATGCGATATGTGCACAGTGTGTTTTTTGATTTTCACACTAGGCGAGATAGCTATGCGATATGTGCACAGTGTGTGTGTTAATCATTGAAGTTGTACTGAAAACATCAAACAATGTTCGATTCTAGGCTTGCTATGTTTCAATCTAATTTTCTTAGAACAAAGGTATCCCCTAACATGTTGTATCGGATCACATGTAACGACATCGAGTGCAGTGTTCGATTCTAGTCTTGTTAGTTTCAATCTAAACAAAGGTATCCCCTAACATGTTGTACAGTGTTCGGTTCTTAGGACAAAGGTATCCCCTAACATGTTGTATCGGATCACATGTTAAGGTTAACGACATCGAGTGCAGTGTTCGATTCTAGTCTTGTTATGTTTCAATCTAAACAAAGGTATCCCCTAACATGTTGTACAGCGTTCGATTCTACTTGTTTAGTGATCTGAACACATCAATCATTGTTCTGAACACATGTAACGACATCGAGTGCAGTGTTCAATTCTAGTCTTGTTATGTTTCAATCTAAACAAAGGTATCCCCTAACATGTTGTACAGCGTTCGATTAGTGTTCTGAACACACCAAACAATGTTTTAATCACATGTTGTATCGAGTACAGTGTTCGATTCTACTTATTTTGTGTTCTGAACACATCAATCAATGTGCAGTGTTCAATTCTAGTCTTGTTATGTTTCAATCTAAACAAAGGTATCCCCTAACATGTTGTACAGCGTTCGATTAGTGTTCTGAACACACCAAACAATGTTTTAATCACATGTTGTATCGAGTACAGTGTTCGATTCTACTTATTTTGTGTTCTGAACACATCAATCAATGTTCTGATCACATGTTGTACTGGCTGTCTCATAAGGAGCTATGTATAGCCACCATCTTGCATGCGCCATCTTGCGCAAGCATCCTTAGGGAGGCTCTAGCCAAGGATCCTTAAGCCGCCTCATAAGAGCAACCACCATCTCGCGCAAGCATCCCTCATAAGGAGCCATGTATAACCGCCATCTTGCGCAAGCATCCCAAGGGCGTCTATGTATAGCGATCATCTCGCATAAGCACCTTTAAGGAGTCATGTATAGCCACCATCTTGTGCAATTAGCGTCGAGAGATGGCCGCTGTAGAATTTTTCTTTTTTAAATTATCCGCCACCATTTTTCAACTAAAGAGTGTAGCACTGAGGTTTGCGATGTAAGATGGCGGATGACAGCTGCGCGTGAGTTTGTAAAGCACGTGGAATTTACCGCCACCGGGCAGCACGGTGCTCAAAGATGGCGGATGACAGCTAACAGAACTTTTCAAATTACCCGCTACTACAGAGAGCAGGGCGGATGGTAGCTGTCAAAAAAGCACGTGAGTTTGTAAAGCACGTGGAATTTGCCGCCACCACATAGAGGGCAGCACGGTGCTCGAAGATGGCGGATGATAGCTAACAGAACTTTTCAAATTGCCCGCTACTACAGAGGGCAGCACGGTGTTTTGTAGATTAAAGATGGCGGATGACAGCTGACGAAATTGCCCGCAGCACGGTGCTCAAAGATGGCGGATGACAGCTGCACGTGGCTTTGTTTACTAAACAAGAGCACGTGGAATTTGCCGCCACCACATAGATGGCAGCACGGTGCTCTCTTGATTAAAGATGGCGGATGATAGCTAACAGAACTTTTCAAATTGCCCGCTACTACAGAGAGCAGCATGGTGTTGTGTAGATTAAAGATGGCGGATGACAGCTGATGAAATTACCCGCAGCACAGTGCTCTATTGATTAAAGATAGCGGACGACAGCTGTCAAAAAAGCATGTAGCTTTGTTTACTAAACAAGAGCACGTGGAATTTACCGCTACCACAGGTATCTAGCTAAAGATGGCAGCACGGTGCTCTCTTGCGGGTGACAGCTGTCAAAAAGCATGTAGAATTTGCCACCGGCATAAAGAGGGCAGCACGGTGCTCTCTGGCGGTTGACAGCTGTCAGAAAAGCACATAGGTTTGTAAAGCGTGTAGAATTTACCACCACCACATAGAGGGCAGCACGGTGCTCTCTAGATTAAAGATGGCGGATGATAGCTGACAAAAAGCGCATAGGTTTGTTTCCAAACAAGAGCACGTGGAATTTGCCGCCACCGGGCAGCACTGAGGTTTGCGATGCAAGATGGCGGATGACAGCTGTGACGTACCACATTTCAAAGGTAAGTAGCTAAAGAGGGCAGCACGGTGCTCTCTGGATTAAAGATGGCGGATGACAGCTGCACGTGGCTTTGTTTCCAAACAAGAGCACGTGGAATTTACCGCCACTACATAGAGTGCAGCACTGAAGTTTGCGATGCAAGATGGCGGATGACAGCTGTGACGTACCACATTTCAAAGGTAAGTAGCTAAAGAGGGCAGCACGGTGCTCTATGGATTAAAGATGGCGGATGACAGCTGCACGTGGCTTTGTTTCCAAACAAGAGCATGTGGAATTTGCCGCCACTACATAGAGTGCAGCACTGAGGTTTGCGATGCAAGATGGCGGATGACAGCTGTGACGTACCACATTTCAAAGGTAAGTAGCTAAAGAGGGCTGCACGATGCTCTCTGGATTAAAGATAGCAGATGACATCTGCACGTGGCTTTGTTTACCTCGCGCTAGTTAGGTTAAGTTGGTAGCACTAAGGTTTAGACCAGTCAAGATGGCAGCACTGCTGATGACAGGTGACGAATTTTGCGGCTACTGCGATATAGAGGGCAGCACAGTGCTTTGTGGTTTAAAGATGGCGGATGACAGCTGTCAAAAAAGCACGTGGCTGTCAAAAAACACGTGGCTTTGTTTACCTCATGGTAGTGAGGTTAAGTTGGCACTAGTGAGGTTTAGGCCCGTCAAGATGGCAGCAGTGAGGTTAGCGTTGCGTTGTTGTCGATGACAGCTGTCAAAAAGCACGTGGCTTTGTTTACAAATTCAAATTTCGCGCCAAAATTCAAATTTCCCGCCAAAATTCAAATTTCCCGCGGGCGGCGGCGGAGGAGGAGGCGGAGGAGGCGGCGGGAGGAGGAGGAGGCGGCCGAACCCGCTTATTATACTACTCTTGGACTAACATAGTGCAGCCACGTGATACCTTCCACGAACATTTTCTGAGAATATTTGGTAAAGAGAAAGGCGGTTGCGAGGAGTTGTGTCCGTTGCCCCTCCCCGTAATTTCTAGTCCCTAAGGATCTACTGTATGTCCATAACTCACCTTTACCATCTCTCCGTCTGTGGAAACCGCGATCAAGTTCAAGCTCGGCTGAGAAATCGGATTTTTGAGGGGCAGAAATAAGCTACATGTGGCAACACCAGACACGGGATTGTTTTTCGTCTACCGAAGTGCAGCACAGCACCCCATAGACATATCTGGCCATTAACGAACTAATTAATCTTGAAATTCAGTGGACTGTATCCCTCACCTGAAGAAATTCGAATAGTAAAAGGTGGCTTATAATTTCTAGAGCCCGGATTTGTATGCAGTAACAGGTTAGAATGTAAACTTAGTGAAAAGTATAGTCTACCTTCACAACGACTATGCTATGAGATTTGCATAAGAAAGGGGTACGCCTCCATCAGAACCCCTAGAATTTATGTTACTCTTGCTACAATACTGAAGAGCGGGTGGCCGGCACTTCCCACTAACCAAATTAGTTTGCAATCTAACCTGTTACTGCATAAAGGTACGGGCTTTAATTATAACTGTTCATTATGTATACACACGTAAATAAATAAGTACACCCAGGTATTCTTCTTTTGCCTACTGCCTTTTCCCCCACATCTGTGGGGTCGCGGTTGCGAACTGTGTCATGCATGTCGATTTGGCCCAATTTTACGGTCGGTTGCCCCTCCTGACGCGAACCCTAAATGTGGGAAGATAATCACTATTGAGTGTTTCTGATGTGGTTGGTAGTGCAGTATGTTGCCTGAATATGAAGAGGAAAGTTTTGGGGACAAACAGAAAACCCAGTCATCGAGCCAGAAGAATTAACCAGACGCGATTAAAATCCCCGACACGGCCAGGAATCGAACCAGGGACCCTCTGAACCGAAGACCAGTACGCTGACCATTCATCCAACGAGTCACACACATCTCCGCTGACAGCTGGGAACATACCGCTTAGCCGAGCAGCTAATTTCCTTACTCCCAAGTCTTCCCATTCCAAAGTTTGCAACATTTTCGGACCAGTACTGTTTTGTCGTAAATCACCCAGAGCAAACCGTGCTGCTTTGCTTTAGTTCCTTTCCAGTTCTCGAATCAAGTAATCCTGGTGAGGGTACAATACACTAGTACGATACTCTAACAGGTTTCTTACCAGAGACTTACAGGCCCTCTTCTCTGCAACCTTCCTACAACCCCTAAACACTCTCATAACCTTGTGAAGAGATCTGTAACATTTATTTATTTATTTATTTATTTATTTATTTATTTATTTATTTATTTATTTATTTATTTATTTATTTATTTATTTATTTATTTATACATACATACATACATACATACATACATACATACATTCATACATACATACAAACAAACATACATACATACATACATACATACATACATACATACATACATACATACATACATTATCATTATAGACTGTTATGCCTTTCAGCGTTCAGTCTGCAAGTCTCTGTGAATTTACTAAACGTCGCCACAAACCTCGATTTTCAACTAGTGTTGTGGACTCATTTAGTTCTATACCTCTTATCTTTAAATCGTTAGAAACCGAGTCTAACTATCGTCGTCTTAGTCTACATCTACTTCTCTTACCCTCCATAACAGAGTCCATTATTCTCCTAGGTAACCTATCCTCCTCCATTCGCCTCACATGACCCCACCACCAAAGCCGGTTTATGCGTACAGCTTCATCCATCGAGTTCATTCCTAAATTAGCCCTTATCTCCTCATTCCGAGTACCCTCCTGCCATTGTTCCCACCTGTTTGTACTAGCAATCATTCTTGCTACTTTTATGTCTGTTACTTCTAACTTATGAATAAGATATCCTGAGTCCACCCAGCTTTCGCTCCCGTAAAGCAAAGTTGGTCTGAAAACAGACTGTAAAGATTTATTTATTTATTTATTTATTTATTTATTTATTTATTTATTTATTTATTTATTTATTTATTTATTTATTTATTTGTGTCCCTCTTTTGCACTTATCCACATTATGCGGATTGCTACTGAATGCAACGTATATGTTCAAACTTGATGCACTGTATATAACTTAATATCGACTAAAAGTAAAAGACCTATATCCTAAGTCTAAAATGAACAAAATAAATTCGACATTAAGTACTCTACGTGAAATTCATATATTATAACAGTTTTTAAGAAAACATTTCGGAACTATTTACTCAAGACATTCACTCACACAGTCACACATAACTACATAATATAGCCTACGTATCCAATAGGAAATCTTTAGACTATACTTTGAAGGTAATTAATGAGGAACAATTTCTAATTTCAGGGGATACAGCATTACAACCTCGACAATGTGAGCACGGCAATAAAGATTCCTTAAATTAACACCTAGGCACTTACTGTGATCCCTACGAGTTACTGTCGTCACATCAACATCTAGTTAATTTGTATTTTTCCTATTTTATATTTCTTTTAACTATCTGCAGTCATGTTCTACTTGTCTCAGTATTTCATCCCAAATAGTTCCTTCCATTTTACGGCTTATCCGCCATTCTGCTGTTTCAACGCTTCTCTTTTCTTGGTTTTCTCAGGTTTTAGTTTTGAGCAAATATGTTATTTAATGGAAAGAGAGGAAACAAACAAACCTTGTAATTTTACGCCACTGTTTATATATGAATCAGAGCCGCGAGACCTCCAGTTTTACCTGGAATTCTACACACAGGGACATTGCTTTTCATAACAAAAATGTCCACGTGCATTGACCGTCAGCGCTGTGAGGAACGATGTCACTCTGCTCTCACGTCTTCAGGAACAGGGAAGGAATATTGCGTGATATCACGCTCCGGGAGAAGTAGCAAGGAACTAGGATTGATCTTGCATTGTCCGAAAGGTGAGTGTGGGAAAATGTTGGAGGCGGCAGAAAGCGAGTGTGAAGCTCCTTTGTCGCCTGTAACATCACGTCGTCTCTTGATAGTCTCTTGGTTTAGCTTCTCTGGCGAGAGGCGCCTCTTCTTGTCAGGAGGACGTCACTGTGGGGATCTGTGTCAGCGCTTCCTTCGCTTTATGTCTGCCTAGATTACAAGAGTGACAGCTCATCGACACGACATCCTCATAAACAACAACAGGGAGAATTATTTAATCGCCTTGATGGGGAAGTAAACACATTTTAAAATACTTTACGGTACCTTAAATGTTTACCACATCCCTTTGTTTGGTGGAGAAGTACTTTTCTAGGCTGAGTGGATCGGACAGTAGGGCGCTGCTCTTCTGAACCAAAGCTTGCCAGTTCGATCCCGCCTGTGTCCAGTGGTACACGAAGGCGTTGGCGGTATACTTACGAGCATAAAAGAAATTCTCCAAGACAAAATTCCGACAACTCAACGTCTCCGAAAGCCGTAAAAGAGATTCGTGGGGCTTAAAACCACGAATATTATCACAAGATTATTATTATTACTATTACACTGAATTACATTAGTTGCACCTTATCCTTTCGACGCAGTGAGCCACGATGCTTTATGAGTTGTTGACCGAAGATTGTCTTTCCTCATACGCACTAATTACAGTATGTGTATTGGAATAAGCGTCGAGTATGCCATTGTTGTTAATTCTTCATTTACTATGCGATGATAACATAAATAACACCAATGATAAAATAATAATCGGTCATCGTAAATAGAGTTAACAATCTCGGACTGACTACCGACTCAAAACACCTACAAAAAGTGATGTCGGTCACGCAATCTGAAGCTAGAACACTACACAACAGTCATTCGCCCGGAAGCCCTCTGGGTATTTGAGTGTCTGTCACTAAACAGTAAAGGCTTTATTGAGAAACTGGATGTCAGGGAGGAAGGAATTCTCAGAAAGACCTTATGCCCGGTGGTGGAAGATGGAGTATACTGGAAACGTCAGCATTTATTGTTGGAGCTCTACTCCCAGATACAGAGGCTCCCTGACTGTGCCAGGAAAGGAAGGCTAGCTGGTCGTGTGTAAAGACCGACCAATCACTTGTTTATCTTCCGGCGAAACAAAGTCTGTACCACCTGGATGACGGAGACTGAAATGGACAGAAAACAATTAGGTCTGACCGAGTTACAAAGACAGATTCTGAAGAAAATCTGTTGTTTTAAGTAAAAATCTCTGAAGAAGAAAGGTAACCACAGGTCAGAGGAAAGAAAGAAGATACATCAGGAGAAGATGTGGCATTACTGGGCTAAAATCAAATCCCTACAGTTGAACAAGCGCGATCCAAAATAGGCCTCTTCGAAAGAGAATAAGAAGACAAAATGAACGTGAATAAAAATAGTAATAATGCACAGAAATTTGTTAGGGACTCAATAGTCAAGGGGTTCCAGGGAAACGCCGACGCCAAGAAGAGCTGGTTGGAGGAAAGGAGGAAATTTGCTGCGATATTGGAAAAAAAAAAAAAAAAAAATTAAAATCAAGAAGATATTTACCATGGTTCTGTGATGGCCCTTAATGATGCAGAATGTAATGATAATAATAATAATAATAATAATAATAATAATAATAATAATAATAATAATAATAATAACAATAAGCATTTACTTCCAACCACTCCCGTCCTCGTTTCCCAGTTAATGTTGTTCTTATGTTGCCTGTATGATACCTAGAAATCTTACATTTCCTCCTATCTAAGATATCCTCTGTTATCCGAGGTTTTATAAGTGATCCTTCTCTCCTTTCTGGGATATGTTTCTGATGGCTTCGTTAAATGTCCTCCATTTTGCTCGAATGTCTGTTACATTTGTGCATTTTATTACAGACCCATCAGTCATATCTCTGAAGAACTGCTGGAGCTCACGGGTACTCAAAATCATTACTGTCTTCTTCTTATTATTATTCCTCTTCCTCATCCGTTTACCCTCCAGGGTCGGTTTTTCCCTCGGACTCAGCAAGGGATCCCACCTCTACAGCCTCAAAGGCAGTGTCCTCGAGCTTCAGACTCTGGGTCGGGGGATACAACTGGGGAGAGGATGACCAGTACATCGCCCAGGCGCTCTCATTTGCTATGCTGAACAGGGGCCTTGCGGGGGGATGGGAAGATTGGAAGGGATAGACAAGGAAGAGGAAAGGAAGCGGCCGTGGCCTTATATTAGGTGCCATCCCGGAATTTGACTGGAGGAGAAGTGGGAAACCACGGAAATCCACTTCCAGGATGGCTGAGGTGGAAATCGAATCAACCTCTTCTCATGTGACCTCCCGAGGCTGAATGGACCCCGTTCCAGCCCTCGTACCATTTTTCAAATTTCTTGCCAGAGCCGGGAATCGAACCCGGACCTTCCGGGGTGGCAGCTAATCACACTAAGCTCTACACCACAGAGGCGGACCATTACTGAATTCCGATCCACGAATATATTCTGTCCTTACGATCTATTGTAACGTCTTACTGTTATGTGCCAGGAAATGCATTTTCATTTTTTTGTTACAGACGTTTTGAGTGAGTCACTGTGATATTTCAATATTTTAGAACCTAATTTCGTTGGTACGCATTTAACTGCATTTTCCTCAATTGTTTCATCGAAGTATTTGTATTGTGGGCCCCATTTCATGTAGTCATACGTTATTGGTATATTTTGGCTCTTGTTTTTATCAAGTAAACTATTCTGTTCCTTTTCGAATGATACATGGTGACCGACTTCCTTTGCTACTTTCTTTAACGAGTTCGACTTACGTAGTTTTATTATTATTATTATTGTTATTAATATTATTATTATTATTAATTCGTTACGCACAACTAAGGGGCTAGTTTAAACGTCTAGTGCGTTCTTCTGTCCATGCTGTGTATTTTCTTTCAGGTTTTTCTGAAAATTTACGTTTGCTTACTAAGCTTTTAAATTTTGTTCTTTCGTGAAGGGTTTCTTCCGTAATACCAATTTCTTTTAGATCGTTTATTTTCACTAAACAATTGTAGCCGTTTTTTAAGAACTAGTGCTTGGAATAGAGGTTTCTTTGTCACTCTATTGTTATCCATTCTGTGTAGGTGTCCGTAGGAATTTAATCGCCATTTTGTAATGGTATCTGTGACAATTTCTGTGATTTGATCAATTTTCTGTGGTTTCGTGGAATGTAGTTCAAACGTACAAGAAGTGAATTTAATAGTTGTAAAAAACATTTCCTCTCTAAATGGATACCAAATACATATCCCAGATGAGTCAGATGGTGATCTTTTTGTATTCCATAAATTTTACGTGGTACGTGATAGTGATAATTCTGATGACGATTTTGATTATGGAGGTGATGATTTCTCTGAACAAATGGAATAAATTGTTTGATGCTGCTTACATCATACAAAGAAGGCCTATATACAGGAGTTTTACAGGATTTGGTCTCACAGAAAGAAAAGGACTGAGATCAAACCGCATTTGGTATTTCTGTGTTAGTGGTTACATTTGTATACAGTGTTATGTAGATTTACCGAATTAAATAAATTGCTTCTTAATTTTATCTTCTATTGTAGTTGGCTTACCAAGTATTAGGAACAACTTGTGATAGCTAGTTGTAAATAATAATAATAATAAGCAATGTAGATATAAATTGGAGGTGCCAATAACTAGTGAATTTGCACATCATTTTAAGCAAATTATTTGAAATGGGAAACAAAGTCTACAACTCATGTAGTTGTAGTGTATTCTTACTTTAATGTTCTAGTACATTTTGTGTTAGAATTATACTTTAAGCAAGGCAACTGTCGAGAAGACATATTTTTTCTGGGTGGTTTACCCCATATTCCATTTCCACATTTTGATCCACGTTTGTTTTTTTAGAATTCTCCTCTCTTGGTATCCCATGATTTTCACTTGTGATCTGCCACCAGATATCAGGCTTTCCGATGTAAAAAGTGCCTCTGGTTTGATGGCTGTACTGTACTGATTATTATTATTACGAATGTTAATGTTATAGAAAAAATTGGGATAGACTTTAAGTAAACAGATGGATTTCCCTCCAACGCAATTAATTTGAATATATGGTCTAAGATAATAGATGAAGAGAGAGAACGAGAGAAACACTTTGCTCTTAAAGTGACTTGGTCCCATACATCCCTCCAGGATATGAACATTCCAGCATAAATACACTTCAAAAGTACTCTTTTACAGAAAAGCAATTAGACTTGGAAAGGAATCCTCTCAGAGGAAACCATCCATAACACTAGAGAGCAATATCTTCAGCTCTGAACTCCGAGAAGGACCTTGCAAGTCCATGTAGTAGCGTATTAAAATTTATGGGCATTGCTGTAATATCAAGACGTGGTAGTCTTAGAACATATTAATTCTTGTCTGAGAGGAACATTTAAGAAGGTTACGCCTGGTCGTACTGAAGATAACTAAGGATCTGAGCTACCACACTGGCATAAGATGAAAATCTACTTCGACTGCAATGTTGTGAAAATGAAATATTATCGACCCCGTCCACTGCCGGCGACAAGTGCGCAGTTCTCAGTTGAGCTGGCAGTGGTGTCAGACCTGTAGTTTAGATCGTTTCCAGCTACAAAAATGGTAGGGTATCCAATGCGAAATCGAATCGCACTAGTGTCCGAATGGGCATTTCTGTTCTGTACTTAACACAAGTATTATACCGTAGTTTAGCCTCTAGAAATCGTTACGTGACGATTGTGTAGAGAAATACTGACATATTGAACCTTAAATGACAGACACTTCACAACGTCGCACCAACTATTTCAAGGTTTTCGGCGACTCAAGGATGGGAAAAGGCCTTTTGCCTGGTGTGAAATTGGGTGACCATGGCAAACCATCTTCAGGGCTGCCGATGGTGGGAATCGAACTCACTATCTCCTCAATTCAAGCTCACACTAGACAAAGTTCTCAGCTGAAATATTTTACATACAACCTAATAAATAAAATCTATTTCGAGCAGAATGTAATGGTGAAAATTAAATATTTATCATTATTTTTTTCACATCGTTGTGTCCAACTGAGGAGCACGCTTGAACTTATTTAGTTGATGATTTTGCTTTCTTCTCTTCCCAAAATCTCTTCATCCTCCCACTGAAATTATTCTTACGTTCTTGTGTCCAGATTTTATCAGTTCTTGCTTTTGGCTCCGAGAAACAATGATTATTAATCAGTGTTCTGAATGCAGATCGGTTCTTCACAGTTTCCTGGTTGATGTTGATTTCCTGAAGATCTGATTCTATATCATTTAGCCAGTTGTCCTTGACTTTCAGTGTGAGGGCAAGATTTAGAATTCTTTTGGTCAGTCTACCCATTGGTCATTCTGAGAATGTGACCATAGAATTTCAACCTCCTTTTCCTGATAGTGTCTGAGATTTCTTCAGTATGGCAATAAATTTCACGAGATTTCCTTTTCATCCATACTCCCTCTTGCAGACTGGGCCAACAATTTTCCGTAAAATTTTTCTTTCTTGCTTTTCTATATCCTTTATGAGTGATCTACTGCCAATGATTAAGATTTGCGAAGCGAATAATGTTTCAGGTTTTATTATTGTATTACATTATCTTAATTTTGTTTTCCGACATTATGATTTTATGTTATACGAGTTCCAAGTGATTCGATACGATTTCTGTAATTTTCTAATTCTCTCCTTATTTGTTTCGCAGTTAAATCCAGAAGGTTGGATGATTTCTGCAAGGTATTTGCATGTATTTACTTGGGAAATATTATTGTCCCCTTGTGTGGTGTAGTGGTTAGTGTAATTAGCTGCCACCCCCAGAGGCCCGGGTTCGATTCCCGGTTCTGATGCGAAATTTGAAACGTGGTACGAGGGCTGAAACGGGGTCCACTCAGCCTCGGGAGGTCAACTGAATAGAGGTGGGTTCGATTCCCAACTCAGCCATTCTCGGAGTGGTTTTCCGTGGTTTCCCACTTCTCCTCCAAGCAAATACCGGGATAGTACCTAACTTAAGGCCACGGCCACTTCCTTTCCACTTCCTTGTCTATCCCTTCCAATCTTCCCATCCCCCCACTAGGCCCCTGTTCAGCATAGCAGGTGAGGCTGCCCGGGCGACGTACTGATCATCCTCCTCGGTTGTATCCCCCGACCCAGAGTCTGAAGCTCGAGGACACTGCCCTTGAGGCGGTAGAGGTGGGATCCCTCGCTGAGTCCGAGGAAAGAACCAACCCTAGAGGGTAAACATATGCAGAAGAAGAAGAAGGGAAATAATAATAATAATAATAATAATAATAATAATAATAATAATAATAATAATAATAATAATAATAATAATGAGCGTCTGGTCAGTTTATCCTGCTACGGTAATGGAGTAGACCGTACAGCCAGCGGCTCAACGCCGACGAGCGGGAAATAACCTGGCACCCTAAGGGGGCGACATCTTAGGGTGGATGAGCTCCTTTAAGTGGGTCAGTGGAGGAAATGCCACTGTATCCCATTCGGTAGCGGCTGTATCCCATGTTAGGGGCGGCTACCAACAGCGTCTGTTTCCCAGGTTAGGGGCGGCTGAATAGTAACCAGAAAAGGCAAACGGGAAACCACTCTGGTATATTTTTCCCCAGGATATCATTATGGAGAGAGTTAATGAAATAATGGCCCCTAGTCCCAGGCAGCCCTTTAGTGGGCATGGGGTGCGAAGAATCTCCTGGCTCAAAGTAATGAATTCCAACACAAAATTAGCAACATGGAATGTAAGAAGTTTGTTCATGGCTGGAAAACTAGATAACGCGATTAAAGAGAAATGACGAGGTTAAAAATTTCTATCCTTGGGATAAATGAACTGAGATAGCCAGGTAAAGGTACCTGTGAAATAGAAGATGGAAATGTATACTATTCTGGTAGTCCTGAAACTGATAGAAGTCACAGAAATGGTGTAGCAATATTTGTAAAATCAGAATTCGTGAAATATGTCACCAATTTTGTCTCAATATCAGACAGACTCCTGCTTTTACAACTACAGATGTTGAATGTTGTTACTTTGTTCATACTATTTGTTTATTTTATAATTTTCCTTTCATTTTTGTTTTAGTTTTTAATTCCACTTAGTGGAGGATTTTCATACTAACTTTGTGTTTGTAAGACATTTTTCTTGTAAGTTTTCCCACAGATTGTTGGAATTCATGTCAAGGTATCGACAGGTTTACTAGGTATCCCATACGGGAGCCGCGGAAAGAATGATTTTCGTCAGAGGTGCCATGACCTCAATAAGTTTGAAAACCAATGCCTTAAACAGAAATTGTCATGATTATCAAGGAAACTCAAAATGAACTAAGGCAGTTCCATCGAGCCCAGAAACAAGTGGAATAAGCTGACTTATTATTATTATCTTCAATGTGAGCAAATTTTGGACATTGCAAAGTGATGGGATTCCTACTATCATTGGGTAAAGCCAAGGATCTCGGGAAATATCCCTGCAATTGGCCTGACATTAACATTAATGCGGCTATAAGGAGCGCACAGTAGAGTGGAGGAAATTGTGCATACGAGAAAGACATGATTAGATGATTTTGGCATTAGTGTAACATGAAAAGCAGATCAAATATTTTTAATATAAATACGATAGAGAACATTGTAGATTGTGCTTTTGTTTATTTGGATGTTTACTTAATTTATTATACTTTCTTTCTCAATGAACGGGTCCTACACTCATTCTTACCATTTACGGAACTAGAAAGGTAGTGAACTAATACAGAATAAATTTATACACATACATGCTACCTCTACATTTAGAAAATTTCAAGTAAAGGAAATTCAAAGCCATCTCTATATAAGCCATTAATCCTTCTGGAGGAATGGAAGGCAGAGGCTTGTCTTACTCGTAATCATGATGTTAATTGGGGTGATGTGCTTGTCCGGTCGACTTTCCGTCAGGAATTAAGGCATTACGCACTTTCTGGTGTAGACTGAGCGAGTACTCTCGTTGTGATTATCTGCAGAAGATGAAATCCCTTTTCGAAATTCTTCAATAGGTTATGTCAAACCTGCGTCCTTTTGGGTGAACTGGACTCGTATGTTACCGTTTTGTGAGTCCTTAGAAAATCAAAATTTAAAGTAATGTACAGCAAAGGGGTCCGCCTCTGTGGTGTAATGGTTAGTATGATTAGCTGCCACCCCCGGAGGCCCGAGTTTGATTCCCACCTCAGCCATCCTGGAAGTGGTTTTACGTGCTTTCCCACTTCTCCTCCAGGCAAATGCCGAGGTAAGGCCACGGCCGCTTCCTTCCCTCTTCCTTGTCTCTCCCTTCCAACCTTCTCCTCCCCTCCGCAAGGCCCCTCTTCAGCATAGCGCGAGGTACTGGTCATCCTCCCCAGTTGTATCCCCGACCCAGAGTCTGAAGCTCCAACACACTGCCCTTGAGACGGTGGAGGTGGGAACCCTCGCTTATTCTGAGGGAAAAACCGACCCTGGAGGGTAAACAGAAAAATAAGAAGAAGTACAGCAAAGGCTAAATACATTAAAAATCAAATCCTATGGCGATACAACCCTTGGCCTACCAAGCGGGGAGTAGCCGCTGTTCAGCTTGAATGCCTGCAGATTTCGAGGTGACGCATGGTCAGCAGGCTTCATTCTTAGCTTCCTAGATCGGGCTGTTATCTCACTGTCAGATAGCTTTTTAATTGTCTCACGTAGACTGATAGAACCTCAAGCCGGCCCTCAAGTTCACGTGAAAATCGCTGACTTGATCTGAAAGTGAACCCGAGGGCTCTAGAAACAAGCAGGCTCGCTACCTCTAGACCTCTGAACAGAAAATAATACTGTGTTCATCACAAGCAATTTAATATATAACTTAAGACTGGGATGTGTGAGAATTCCTTTATAGTGCTATGTACTTATCTCGTGACTCCCTTGAACAGACTAGTATAAGAATAGAAAATCAGAAATTTCAACCAACCACTGTCTTTCACCACAATGCTATTCTTTTCGTTATACCAATCTCTATTCTTACATTTCTTCCACTTGCTTTTGCGTAAATTCACCAGAACAGCGCAGTGAAATACAGTATCTTTAGAGCGAGCAAAGAGTTTAAATGAAAAAGTAAAACACTATATTTGCGTGCTGATACTTTTGTTCTGTGTATGGGTTTTAAATCCAAACCAAACCAAACCAAACCCCATGGCGCAACCGCCCCAAAGGGCCTTGTCTTATCAAGCGACTGCTGCTAAGCCCGAAGGCCTGCAGATTATGAGGTGTCGTGTGGTCAGCACGACGTATCTTCTCGACTGTTATTCTTGGTTTTCTAGACCTGGGCCGTCATATCACCGTCAGATGGCTCCTCAACTGTAATCACGTAGGCTGAGTGGACGTCGAACCAGCCCTCAGATCCAGGTAAAAATCCCTGACCTAGCCGGGAATCGAAACCGGGCCTCCGAGTGAGATGCAGACAGGCTACCCCTACACCGCGGAAAGGTTTTAAATACCTACGTACAATCATGTTTATATTTACACGCTTCCTTTTGTATTACTTATTTTTGTTTTTATTCGCTAAATACAACTCGATGTCCAAAATATATCGAGATAAATCTTCGAACTTACGTTACATTGTTACGAAAATACCCACTACTTCAAGTATGTCTATATTTGGCATTGTATAATTAGCAGACACATTCTGTTTCCAGGGCAGTTACTGTAAGATCTAAATTTATATATCATCAAACGTTCTTTCTTAATTTTTGTTTTCAATTTGCTCTTCGTACCTCCGACACAGACAGGTCTTATGGTGACGATGGGAAAGGAAAGGGGTGGGGAAGCCGACAGAGGGATTCGAAACTGCCACCTCCTAAACCGCTCAGCAACTTGATCGGTAGCATCGAACCTTGCTACTGCCTTCTAATTATTTTCACCAGTTTCACCAGTGAAACTGCTCGTTAATTTCAGATTACAAATAAGATATACTGAGTCCTCTCAGCTTTCACTCCCGTACAGAAAATTTGATCCGAAAACAGAGAGATATGGGAATAACTTCGTCTGAACATTCACTTTTCGTGCACAATACCGGCGGTTGCACCAGCTATACACTGTGTGGCCAATAGTCATGGAAAGACACTGAATGTGATGTTAATAACGAGTTGCTCCTCCACGAGCACCAATACGGCGAGACATCCACTCTACAACGTGACGGAATCGTTCTGGAGGGATCTGGACTCACGCATCTTGCACTGCTACCCACGATTGGTCTTGTGTAGTTGGTGCGGGGTTCATGGAGCGTACACGATCATCACCAGCATCTCATAAATGCTCGATTGGATTAAAACTGGGAGATCTGGAGGGCTAATCCATGGTCGTAACTTTATTGGAGTGCTCCTCCAAACACATACGTGCCACCACAGAGCGGTGACATGGCGCAATGTCCTGTTGAAACATGGAATCCCCATCAGAGCCAGAAAGGGATGTCCACATAACGTGCATCTGTCAGCGCTCTCTGCAGCCGGACAATGGGGCCTAATTGCGACCACGATAACACCGCCCAGACCAGAAGTGAGCCACCTACCGCGTGGACGCAACCTTGTTGAAATTCAGGACCCATAGCTTCATGAGGCATACGCCACACTCACGCCCCCACCCCCTATCAGCACGATACAACTGGAGCAGGGATTCATCCGACCATACAACACGCCACCACTGTTCCATGGTCCATTGCCTATATTCGCGGCCCCATGCACGTCGTTGAGCTCTGTGTCGAGTTGTCAGCAAAAGGACACGAGTTGGTCGTCGGCTGGTGAAGCCTGTGTGGTGTAGTTGCCTCCTTACTGCCCTGATGGGTTCCTGACTCCAAACATTCAACTTGGAGGTGATCTGACTCACAGTAGCCCGTCGAGTGCCAAGTGTGATTCTGCGTAGGCAACGCGATGTCCGTTTGTTAAACATCTGTGGTCTCCCTGTGCGGCGCGGTAGTTTACGCGGGTGGTAACATTTTCTCTGCGATATTGAAGATCCACCCTCGACACTGTTGACCTCAGAAGCCGGAATTCGCGTGTAATCTCCACAAGCTACGACCCATGCGGTGTGCGCCGATGATCATTCCACGTTCAAAGTCGGTTAACCTGCGACGTGTTCCCATCTTCACGACACTGGTGTCTGTGAGCGACTGCTCAGCAACGCCGCAGCTAGTCGCAACGCTCAGGGGTCATACACGACACATTTTCAAATGGAACATCCCTTCCCATGATTTTTGGCAACTAAGTCAAGTACATTTTGTTTCGAAACTGTACTACAACCCTCGTAGGACACACATTTTGACTATATGAAATGTCCTACTTGCTCCACTTTTGTATTCCGCGCCCGACATTTAGTCCTCTTAGCTTTCTTCCAAACTGACGTAACTATAGTTGTGGACAAATATTATTGGCTGAATGATCCGCAAAGTACCTTTCAGCTCAGACGGCCTCGGGTTGGATTCCGGATGCACTGGAGATTTTAACTACTTCCCCTTAATATTTGTCACTGTCTTAATAGACACATTATTTATGCTCATTCCATACTCTTCACATTTTTTTTTAATTTCCTCAGCATTTTGCGGAAGTCCTTCACAGTTCCAGCTATTACTGCCTTATCACCTGCAAATCTTACACATTCAATTATTATTATTATTATTATTATTATTATTATTATTATTATTATTATTATTATTATTATTATTATTATCACATCGTTATGCCCTACTCAGGAGCACGGTTGAACTTGCTTAGCTGATGTGTTGGCCTTCTTTTCCTCCCAAAATCTCTTCATCCTCTCGCTGAGCTTCTTCCTTCGTTCTTCTGTCCAGGTTATAGTAGCTCTGGTGTTGGGTTTGTCTTCAAAGTGGTGATTGCCGATTTTGGTTCTGAATTTACATCTGTCTTGTACAATGTCTTCTGAGATGTTGATTTCCTGGAGATCTGTTTCAATTTCACGAAGCCAGCTGTTCTTGGTTTTTAATGAAAGGGCCAGGTTGAGAATTCTTTTAGTTACCTTGTTAGTGTTCATTCTGATAATGTGTCCATAAAATTTCAATCGTCTTTTCCGGAAAGTGTGAGAATTTTTTTCAGAATGACAATATATCTCCAGGGAAGATTTTTTTTTCCATATTCCACCTATACAAACTGAGCCAAGAATTTTTGTAACATTTTCCTTTCTTGTTTCTCAATATCTTTGGTTAAAGATCCGCCACCAATGATTAAGGTTTCTGAGGCATATAATGCTTCAGGTTTGATCACTGTATTATCCCTTTCAGACCTGAAAGAAAACTGGAGGTGTGAATTTTTGTTTGTACGTCAAGAACTGACTAAAATGCTCCTCAATACACATATTAATAGTTTATTTTACAAAATAAAAACTAACATCCGAAAAACAGGACCCACACAATTGTGCGTATCAAAATTCAAAACCTCGTTGAATCATGTACGATGGTGTAGCTTCAAAATTTACGCTCATTAACCAATGTACACACTTCATTGAATATATTCCGGTATTCAGTAAAGCTTCTAGATTAATATAAACGCAGTAAATAAATACTTACTTTCGGCACTACTGCTTCCTGCCATCTCGCCGATCAACTGTGCTTTTTAAACTCTTCTTCCTTCGCCCTGGTGGCCAAGCGCATACTAAAATCAATTGAAATACACGCCACGTGTCCTGCACAATCACAGCAGTCCGGTGTAGCGCCGAAAAAACATCAAATACGGTCAGGGATATCTAAAATACGAACCCGCACAATTGTGCGTACTCGGTCTGAAAGGGATACAGTGTCTAAGTTTGCATTCCGAGATATTGATTTTTATTATACCTGTTCCAAGTGACCCTGTATGCTTTCTGCAATTTGGAAATTCTTTCTTTAATTGCTTCGCGGTTTCAATTATTATTATTATTATTATTATTATTATTATTATTATTATTATTATTATTATTATTATTTAGCGTACAGTAAATAATAATTGCTACTGCCTCTACCACTATATATGAATAACAACATAGCTGATAGATATTAACAATGGGAGTGGAAGTAGCTGCTGGGTCCTCAAAGTAAGCCTCCCTGGAGTTTGTCCATTAGATGAAGATAACTTACATTCCAAGGTGAAGGTGATACGTTTTATGACGCTTTACTCTTTATGGTACTACAATGCGGCCATAAAATATTAGGAATACGTACTTATTGATCATTTCCCTTGATTACCAATTACTCCAATAAGCTGCTTTTCGGAAGAAAACGATGTCGACTCCCTACTCTAGTATTGATTTAAGAGTAGTTGGTTGTCATGTCAGAAAGTGCAATGTGATATCATGCGAAAAAGGCTGCATTGGCTGCCATGAACTGTTTTGCTGTTTATGCTGCACTTTAATCCACCCAAATTATGCCAGCCATCGGTTATTAGGAGAGACTCCGTCAGGTTCGTGGTGCCAAAAATTATGACCAACTTCCATCTTAAGTGGTCTTTTCCGGTGCGTTTTTTTACAAAAGGAATTAATTTATAATGAAAGCAACAATATTTTGGCACAATACCAAGTTAGATATTTATGAATATGTGCCTAATTTTTGCTTCAATATTTTTGATTATATGCCCATTTCATTTATGTTCGCTAATTTGTGATTACATACATATTGCATTAGATTTAAAGTTCCTGATTTATGACTATGCATCCATTTCATTAGATTTCATTTCCCCAGTCTGTGACTATGTGCCTATTGAAATTAATTTGAATTTACCGATTTATGACTGTGAGTCTAATTTATTGGGTTGGTGCGTTTTTTCATACGTTTATTAAACATATCAGACACAAACAAGAGGTATGTTAATCATCACTAATGTCAGGCTCCATGGATAGGTGGTAAGCAAGCAGGCCTTTGGTCACTAGTATCCGGGATTTGATTCCCGCCAGGGTCGGGAATTTTAACCATAATTAGTTAATTTTACTGGCACGAGGACTGGGTGTATGTGTCGTCTTCATTATAATTTCATCCTCATCACGACGCGCAGGTCACCAACGGGCTTCTAATCAAAAGACCTGAATCTGGCGAACCGAACTTGACCTCGGACACTCCCGGCTCTAAAAGCCATGCTCCATTTCATTTTTAATTATCAGTAACATATTCTCCTTGATTATTCACTACAGTCTGCAACTCTGGAGTAACTTTTCGCTTCCGCGCCTGTACAAATCACGTGGTTTTGAGTCGAAGAACTCATCAAGCCATGTTCGGAGCGCATTTTCGTCCGGAAAGGAAGTTCCTTGAAGGTTGCTCGATAAAGAGAGGAAAAGGTGAAATTGCGAGGGCGCAAGATCAGATGAATAAGGTGGGTGCGGAATGACTTCCCAAACTAACTCCTCTATAGTGTTTTTGTCAGGTCAGCAGAGAGTGGTCGGGCGTTATCATGGAGCAGCATCTCTTCACCCAGTCTTGTTGGTCGTTTTTCCTGGATTACGTCTGCAAGACGTCTCAGTTGTTTGCAATAAATGTCAGCTGTGATAGTTGCACCTCGGGGAAACAATTCGTAGTACAGCACACCGTCGCTGTTCCACATGATGCATAACATTATATTTTGTCGATGCGTGCAAATCTTTGTACGAGGAGTTGCTTTCTTCGTTTGGGCTCAACCAATCCTTTCGTTTCTTTGCGGTAGCATAAAGACACCACTTCTCGTCAACGGGGACAAGCCAATCGATGACAATCAAGCGGAGATGCACATATGGCGGTAGGATAACACCCACGGTATCCCTTGCCTGTCGTAAGAGGCTACTAAAAGAGCCCCAGGGGCTCTTAACTTAGGAGCGTGTGTTTGGTGACCATGGGGTCCGTAGCCGAGTCTGTCATTGCTTCCACTTACTTGTGCCAGGCTCCTCACTTTCATCTATCCTCTCCGACCTCTCTTGGTCAACTCTTGTTCTTTTCTGACCCCGACATTATTAGGCTCTCGAGGCCTAGGAAGTCTTTCATTTTCACGCCCTTTGTAGCCCTTGTCTTTCTTGGGCCGACGTCTTCATTTTTCTATCGTAAGTGTAGGATCCCTTCCATTTTTTCTCTCTGATTAGTGTTATATAGAGGATTGTTGTACTTCCTCTTACAACAATAATCACCACCACCAACCACAGATTTTTGGAATTTGGCTTAGAGCATGCGGTACCCATAACACGATTGTTTAACCTTGCTCATTGAATGCAAATGTCGCACGATGGTCGAATGACCACAGTTAATCACAGTTGCCGATTCTCGAGAACATTGACGTGGATCATTTTGTATTAATGCGTTTAAACGATCTTCGTCAAACTCCGAAGGTCTTCCTGACCGTGGAGAGTAACTAATGTCAAAATGATTCTCCTTAAAACGAGAAAATTATTTCCTTGCCGTGTTCTCTCCAGTGGTACTAACTCCGTACACGGCGCGAATGTTTCTGGCCGCCTCCACTGCTTTCACCCCTCTACTGAACTCAGGGAGAAGACTATGTTGGAAATGTTCAAATTTCTCCACTTGACACTCCATTTTCTAGCGTCCACAGCTCCACTCACTATCTGCAAATGACAAAATTGCAATATGTAACACAGCCCATAATTCTACCTTTACTGAAATTTCAACTACAACGTGGAGTGCATCCATATTTTTATTGCAAGCTCACCTCGTGTTCTGTGTGATGCCAACTAACAGCGGGAGGCGACCCACCAAAACATCGAACGTGGTCGGAACATTTCGGAGGACCTCGGGTAATTAATAATGAAATTAAGGCTAACAACCCTCAATTGTCAGAGATTTCGGCACTGTCATTAACAAAGAGTCCGACTCGTTGGCTGAACGGTCAGCGTACTAGCCTTCGGTTCAGAGGGTCCCGGGTTCGATTTCCGGCCGGGTCGGGGATTTTAACCTTAAATGGTTAATTCCAATGGCACGGGGGCTGGGTGTATGTGTTGTCTTCGTCATTATTTCATCCTCATCACGGCGCGCAGGTCGCCTACAGGTGTCAAATAGAAAGACCTGCACCTGCCGAGCCGAACCCGTTCTGGGATATCCCGGCACTAAAAGCCATACGACATTTCATTTCATTTCATTAACAAAGAAATAAGTAATTAAGAATTCTGGGAAATATTTGATGAAGCTACTGTAAGTCTGCAGTGTGGAAATGTATTTTATTAGGCTCGGAGAAAAAGTAGCATCTATCTTGGCCGAGTGGAACACACGTGTCAAGGACTCACGGTCAAAATACGCAGGAACCATCGTACACGAAATTAATTAATTACGCCCGTTAAGGAAACAGGAAAAATCAGCGAACAACACCATCATAACTGAAAATTTAGGTGGAATCTCTGGGGTGAGTGTCAAAGAAATGGTTCCAACGGTCATGAAATGGAATGAATGCCCAACAGTAGACAACGCCACGCAGAGTGTCCCTAGAGAATGCATAAATACCCCTTTCTCAAGCAAGCGAGTCAGTCATCGTTTAATTGTCGGAGAGGTTGAACCTATATCACGGAACATTACGAAGAGAACTTAAAGTGTGCGAAATTGACTTGGAGAATCTCTAAGCCAGTTTGGCTGAGGGATGAATATTTTACCAGGTGGCAATGCTGAGCGAAGACAACTTAGATATCGAAACATTGTATTTACGACATCCATCCCGGTCGGGGAAAAATTCATAAGTGAAATAATTGTAGGATTCCTGAACTTCTGCGTAGGGAGACAGCAGATTCGTAGATACAGTAGCTTTTGTGAATTATTGTGGACAAGGCTACTTTGGTAGTCGGAAAGGGAGGACTGTTGTAGTCTGGCAGAGATAAGCTTTTGTCGCACGGTCATTCACATCTGTGGGACACCTGGAGGAGAAGGAATTGGAAATTTCCAGAAACGGCATCAGTTGTGTTCTCGACACGAGGTTGGGCGGTTTAATTGTTGTATATGTGTACATAAAAAACTTATTGTTACGTTTCATAAGGGAAATCAATGTGTATTGCTTCAAGACGAGTGGAGAATCAGTGTATTTATAAGGTATTATTTAATCGAAGAACATGTCCTGCTATTATGAGGGGCTAAGTTCAGATGTGGCTGGCACCAGATGAAACCAAGGTAATGCCACGCCAAGCGGCACAATTACAGGTCTGTCTAATTCAAATATTATGTTTTTGTACTTAGTGATGTAAATGCTTGTCCCTTTAAATTAATTGATTAATTAATAATAATAACATCGCCTGGTTATGTGGCGTGTGTAGAATTAAGTGTGTTACGATAACGATGATGTGTCTTGTCGTTATTCCATCGTGGACGCGAATTGTCTGTTATTTACGACAGCCCGCGAGGCGTTAAACTGTGTTTAAATTGCTTTAATTATTAAAAATGAAGTTAAATATTGCAGTGAAAATCAATGAAAAAATGTTCCAGCCGGTAAAAGTTACAATAATGACAACGATAATACCCTATTACCGTTAACGTATCCAACAATAATAATAATATTCACGCCAGGCTAAAAATGAGATGATAATAATTATGCGTTCAGCAGTTAGGTAAGCGATATTTGCAGTTTAAATCCAGTCGAGTATGATAAAATAGGTATTTTTGAGAAGTTTAAATTCTGTGATACTGAAAAGCACTGCAGGTTATTTTGCTGTTGAAGTCCGGAAAATTTTCGAGAAGTTAATTGTGAGATCATTATAAAGTTGTGTGGTCATGGGATCGCTTGTGTTTAAAATGTTTTAAGTAAGAAAAAATTGATTGTAATGGAAATGAAATATTATGAAAATAATTAGGAAGATGTTAAAGGCAGTCTGAGCCTGTATTTTATGAGTGATGTAGAATAAGCAGGACCCCGAGAGTAAGAGGCCCTGTAGTTCGACGGAGAGGTACTTTTGTGACATGTTTTACGGGTTGAGGTGTAATATTTCTGAGACTGGCTGTATAAGAGGAGCGATGTCCTGTAGCAATCCAGAACGAGTGAAGAACATAAGGGTTGTCAAATCCAAATGGGTGCGTTTTAACGCCTATTTTGAATACAAGTTGATGTTTTCCCATGATTATTATTTTATGTAAAAACGTAGGTAACGGCAGTTAAGTATAAGTGACCATTCTATTTGATACCAGTGAAGTGCATTTTGTGATAGCCGACCTCACGAACAAAGTACATTCTGACACACGGTCAAGATAATACTTAATTATTGTAAATTGAATTCTATTCTGAATCTCGACGCGACGAAAATATCGCTGACTGGAAACACTGCGGATGTGAAAAATGAATTTTATTAAAATGAGAGTTTAGCTTGCTTAGGTTGTGAGGAGTTACTTCACTGGACAGTTCACGATGATTTATATTTGGAGTGGTGACATGGCAGGTCAGTTGGATACTCGAACTAGAGTTATACCGTGAAAATCTTGATGGTTGTGATTATTGTTTTCAGTATTATTACGTAATATCTAACGAGATTTGAGTTTATTTTTATTTAGCAAACTTCTCCGCATGTGTTTAAATCGTAATGAGGAATAGATTGAACTATTCGAACATGTTGTTTAATTTCGTTTTCACGCTTTATTGCAGGAAATAGACACAATAATAATTCCAGATTCAAGTTCATTTTTGTAGCAAATTTCACTTCATGTTTTAGAGTTTCAGTGAGGATCAGATTTAAATATCCGGACAGTGTGTTAAAGTTTCGATTTCGCCTGGCATTATGAATGATGTGTAGATACCATAACGTTGGCTCACCAATAGATTTAGGGTTCCACAGTATTGTATAACTTAAGGACGAGTAGACACTGTAACGTTGACTCAACGACAGGATTAGGACATTGTCTGCACATAGCCAAGTCATTGGTTAGGCATTCTTGGGAATCGACTTGAGCGATGTTAGTGTTTGCAGTAGTGGATACAAGTGTGAAAGATTTTAGCAGGTGCTATTTAGGTCATGTTTCGGCATAATTCTTACTGCCCGGAATTTACAGTGTTTCTGTGGAGTGGAGGAGGAAAGCGGCAGGGCTTAGGCACTGTACAAAATATCACACCAATGAGTTAAATGTTAAATGTGGAGTGTATTTTCCAATTGTTCTTGTCTTTTCTTTGCTGCTCTCTTTTCAAAGCCATATTAACAATTTAACAATATCAGACTATAGAATACAGAAAGGATATTTTCAATATGAAAAGTGAAATGATATTGTGTATGGCTTTTAGTGCCAGGAGTGTCCGAGGACATGTTCGGCTCGCCAGGTGTAAGTCTTTTGATTTGACGCCCGTATGCGGCCTGCGAATCGTGATGAGGATGACATGATGATGAAGACGACACCTAAACTAACAAATTTACTCATCAGGGGGTAGTTGAAACTTACACTTTGTTTAAAAATTTAATAAAGAAGCTAGAGTTTTCGAAACAATGTTTACAGTACGAGGTAAAAATAATCCTCAGCTTCAGATGATTACATATAGGAAGTGCCTCGAACCCTAAATAACAATTTCAATTTTCCATGGCGAAACGGGCCTAGAATTCACATGAGGTACCTCTATTTACACTTAAGAGCTCACTAACTCTTACACCCTTACTTAATAGGGGAGCCACAGGCAAACTTGGATAGAAAGATCCAGAAACAGGAACCGAAGCTCATACTAGATAGCCAAACCCACTTACATCCAGGTGAACCAAACACTCCTTATCCGCCTGGGCTACGAAGCCACACCACTATTGACGTATTTATCATATTACTTTTTAAACAACTAATTACAATATGGTATTTAGTGTAGAACACCTGCTTGACAATACTCCATCCAGAAATCATGCCACCCAGTTGCAATCAGCGATGATATTGGTTTACCTGTTTATCTGACGGACATATCATTGTTTATTTTGGAATACATACAGTTCTGGTTATTGTGTTGTATTACGTATTAACATAAGCCACAGATTACCTGCACATGTTGTGCATTGTACGAAACATGTTTACATCAGTATCCAGTACCTGCGGTAATTCATTAGATGAGATGTCAACAGGATTGGAGACACATAAATACAACTGATGGCATCTCAGTATTTATTGTCGTGGCCGTCATTGAACGATTGTTTATCTTCTTCCAGTGAGGCTTGGACGACAGCATAGTACAATGAACTTATAGCCCTCCAGTAATGTGGCCCAACTCACGGACGCAGATGGACGTTTAAGTTATTATTATTATTATTATTATTATTATTATTATTATTATTATTATTATTATTATTATTATTATTATTATTATTACGTTTTAGTGGTCCTGAGAGGGAAAGAAGCGTAAAGGACAAAAATGAACCAAAGGTTAAATTTAGAAAAAAATATATTTGCTGGAAATCAATTAATGCTTTACTTTTCTTTGTTTTGTTGGAAATCTTTTCAACGGATAACAACACCAAAAAAGAATTTAACTATTTTAGGAACGATGAAGACAAGGTCTGGGGGTTAAGTTTTTCACCAGGGGAGAGAAGGTCCCGTATGCGTAAGAGTCGAAGTTCACCTCAGATCAACTGGTCAACCCACACATAAGTTCGGGAATTGAAATACTCTCTCGAAAGAGATTCGATCCGTGGACCATATTACGACGAAGCTACAGCTTCTGAAATTAATTTCAGAAGATGGAATCAAGTTCTCAGTTTGAGAACAGTTAGACATCTAGAGAGAGTACAACCCTCAGTTTTAAGTTCAAACATAATGGAAGGGTATCGAACCCTGGACTACAACTTACAATTTACAGATTACAATGACCTCATGGGCCATTAATTCATATTAGATTCATGAATTTACATTAGTGAATTCATGTCAGAACATCTCTTGTTATATTAAGCAGAACACCACTTTCTGCACTTAGCTTTTACACTGTTTCATTTATTTCATATGAGAGCCACAGCAAAGATAAAAGGAGCCGAAGTTCATACTATACGGCCTAGTAAAGGAAAAAAATGGTTAATAGAAAGGCCTAGAACAACCTGAAAGAGAGGCTGAACAAACTCTAGCATTCGCAGTGTATGACTTGTCAATGAAACCTCATTGAGCAGAAGGCAAGTGACGCAGAGGGTAAGCCATGTTCCTTAGTGATGATGATCTAGATGTTAGGCCCATTTAAACAACAAGCATCACTAAGAAAAGTTAAAGTCCGAAACACAAGACACCAAAAAATTAGAGTTTAAGACCATAGTCAGCCGGAAACATGGTGAACGAGGTAAACGAGGGTACTCACTCGTGCGTCCTTATATACTCCCCGAAAGGGGTTTTATATTACGTCCATACACTGCCTAGAAAAATCTAAATCCTTACAGAAAGAAGAAAAATCTATATAAAATTTAGAGAAACGCAGCTTGACCTAACGGTTACACTGCTACATGTAGTTAAAGTTCATATTGTTAGGTGATAGTTATGCCTAACTTACACTACAATAGCTACGCCGTAGCTATTCCCAACCTCGTCATCCATTCTCTAGAGGGACGCCTCCTCAATTAACGTTGCACTCTCAAATTGCCGAATTGAAGAATGACACTTATGGCACAAACACCCAAATATATATAGGGGCAGGCTAGGTGGCAGATTCAGAAAATGACGTAATTAGACTTCATAAGGCAGAGGGCTGATTTGTAGATCATTATGCATTAGGCAGTAGTTGGTAAACCCAAAAACAACTGAAGGAGTTCAGTTTATCAAACCCCAGAACATTAGCGTTTCCCGACGAAGATTACAGTTAAATACACTAGGGTGGCACTTAGAATCAACAGTGGTGATATCTCTTGAAGGTACATAAAACTTAATTGATATGATTGAGTTCAAACAGAGCTTGTCTCTGCTGACAGCTGATAAAGCGGGAATTCAAACTCAGAAAATAAACAATGCATTTGATACTAAAGAAACATGCAAAATAGTTAGAGAAAGTAAACGTTAATTTTTCCGAAATTATGTTACTTTCTCTCTGCCGACTTATTTGGTTTTAACATTCATCCATTCAATTTGCAGCGGATGGAATGCCTGCCCAAGAAGAAGAACGACAAAGTGCCCGTAAGTTAACATCAGACACATTCGTTGATGGCATGTATGATGTGGAACGGGACAAAATCCGAGTAACGCTGAATCAGTTAGAAGTTAGGAGAACAT
Organism: Anabrus simplex; assembly: GCF_040414725.1. NCBI lineage: Eukaryota > Metazoa > Arthropoda > Insecta > Orthoptera > Tettigoniidae > Anabrus > Anabrus simplex. Next base: position 126,609,085 of record NC_090269.1, read on the forward strand.
TCTGTCATAAAGGAAAGGAGATATGCGTTTCATACTATGGAAAATTCTAGAATAGCATTGATGATTATGTCTAAGAATACTGGAGTGTTACCGAAATAAAATAGTGTTCATACTTATCTTCGCCTGTTCACCTACAACATATTAGGAAAATACAGTTCTTGAATAATTGCTCTCGTAGAAAAACTGGTTGGATGTAAGGAAGTGTTTAGAATTATTATTACTTTATTTACTACAATTATTCCTTTTTTTACAGTTGGTTTAACGACTCACCGACAGAGATAGGTCTGATGGCGACAATGGGGTAGGAAAGACCTAGGAGTGGGAAAGGAAGTGACCGTGACCTTAATTAAGGTACAGTCCCAGCATTTGCCTGGTGAGAAAATGGGAAGCTACGGAATTGCACTTTCAGGGCTGCCGAGAGTGGGGCTCTAACTCACTATTTCCCGGATGCAAGCTCACAGCTGTGCGGCCCTAACGGCACGGCCAGTTCGCCCGGTACTACAATTCTATATGGAAATATGGAAGGTCTAGTGAAAATGGTAAGCCCCATGTAAGCCTACATATAAAATCTGGAGTACTAAGGCAGAACGCGATATGTCAAAAAACTTGATTTTTCAGCAGACGCTTTTAAAACTTGGCGAGCTCGCAGAAATTCATGTTATATTTCATTTACCTCTAAATGGAAATGGTATACAATTGTGAATGTAATAAAAAAGAAGGAACACGTTATTTATTCAGCAAGTTCAGGGAAAAAATCACTCCGGTTTTCTCAATCTATGTATGGAACATATCGGAATCTTTATTTTCGGAACAGTGTATTCTACTGGCACCAGAACCGTACCGGGCTTGGCCTTCATCCTCCTGGTCACAAAGTCTACGATATTGGCATTAAAACCGAAAAATTGATTTTTTGACAAATCGAGTTCTCCCTTAGTACCACAGAAAAGTTCCCTAGATCTGTGTATCAAAATGAGTCTATTTACAACCTTTAGGCGGTATACAAAGTGCTATGCAAAATATACATGCATATATAGTAGTCTCAATCTTGCCCGCGTAAATAAATCATTTCTCTCTCTCTCTCTCTCTCTCTATGAAAGTTTAAGACTGAGAAAGAAGATAATTCCATAAGATTGATTTTCTTCTTGTCTGTATTACTTTTCTGTTTTTCGTATACACCATGCGATTGTTTGTCTGTTAATAGTATACCACGACATTCGAAGTCACATTATCGTAACTAAGTATTACTGACACGCAGAATGGAGATTCATTGAATTTTTAAGTTTCTAGGGCAAACACATCGCTCATCACGCAAATGTCACTAGCCTCTACTCCACACTCTAATAGAGACTTCCGTTTGATATTTAACATGCATAACGAGCTAGCGATTGTTATTTAATGGGAGAGGTTAACTCGCATGACATACGAACAATTTCGTTAAAAGGTAGTTCTAGGAAATCGAGTTGATTGTAGAACAAGCAATTGCTGAAAATATTAGGAGATGAGAGGTATGAATAAAATGGACTGACTTCAGGTTTAAATATTTCACTCACATAAATGCTCTTATAAATCGGGAATGAAATATATAGTAAGGCTAAACTTGGAGGGCCTTGGTTCAACAGAATTTAAATAGGCATTGGCGACTAATGTTATAAACGACGGCACGTATCCGATCCTAAATGGTTTAAATAATATACATTTTTGCCACTGTCTTCTCTCTGTGTTAAAATTATAATAATTAACTACTTCTGTATAATAAATAGTCCGAAATCTAGCCCGAATGTTCAGCGTTGAGGCCTTCGATCAATCTATACTGATCTGCATTTAGGGCAGTCGTCCAGATGGCAGATTTCCTATCTGTTGTTTTCCTAGACTTTTCTTAAATGACTGCAAAGAAATTGGAAATTTATTGAACATCTCACTTGGTAAGTTATTCCAATCCCTAACTCCCATTCCTATAAATGTATATTTGCCCCAGTCTGTCCTCTTGAATTCCAACTTTACCTTCATATTGTAATCTTTCCTACTTTTAAAGACACCACTCAAACTTATTCGTCTACTGATGTACTTCCACGCCATCTCTCCACTGACAGCTCGGAACATACCACTCAGTCGAGCAGCTCGTCTCCTTTCTTCCAATTTTTCCTACCCGAAACTTTGAAACATTTTTGTAACGCTAACCCTTTTGTCGTAAATCTCCCAGAACAAATCGAGCTGCTTTTCTTTGGATTTTTCCAGTTCTTGAATCAATTAATCCTGGTTAGGGTCCCATACACTCGAACCATACTCTAGTTTGGGTCTTACCAGAGACTTACATGCCCTCTCCTTTACGTCCTTCCTACAAACCCTAAATACTCATAACCATGTGCAGAGATCTGTACCCTTTACTTACAATCATATTTATGTGATTACCCCAATGAGGATCTTTCCTTATATTAAGACCTACGTATTTACAATGATCTCCAAAGGGAACTTTAACCCTATCAACGCAGTAATTAAAACTAAGAGGACTTTTTCTATTTGTGAAACTTACAATCTGACTTATAACCCCGTTTATCAGCACACCATTGCCTACTGTCCATCTCACAATATTATCGAGTTCATTTTGCAGTTGCTCACCATCTTGTAACATATTTATTACTCTGTACAGAATAACATCATCTGCAAAAAGCCTTATCTCTGATTCCATTTTTTACACATATCATTTATATATAAGAAATCATAAACGTCCAATAATACTGCCATGGGGAATTCTCCTCTTAATTATTACAGGGACAGATAAAGCATCGCCTATTCTAATTCTTTGAGTTCGGTTCAGGTCCGACTCGTTGGCTGAATGGTCAGCGTACTGGCCTTCGTTTCAGAGGGTCCCGGGTTCGATTCCCGGCCGGGTCGGGGATTTTAACCTTAATTGGTTAATTCCAATGGCCTGGGGGCTGGGTGTTTGTGCTGTCCCCAACAACCCTGCAACTCACACACCACACATAACACTATCCTCTACCACAATAACACGCAGTTACCTACAAATGGCAGATGCCGCCCACCTTCATCGGAGGGTCTGCCTTACAAGGGCTGCACTCTGCTGGAAATAGACACACGAAATTATTATTATTATAGTTCGGTTCAGAGGATTCCGGGTTCAATTTCTGGCCCGCTCAGGGATTTTAATCGCGTCTGATTAGTTCTCCTGGCTCGAGAGCTGGGTGTTTGTGTTTGTCCCAACACTTCCCTCTTGATATTCAGACAACACTCCTCAATACCAACCACCACACAAACACGAAAGAGTGATCAGATTCCTCCACATAAGGTTGGAGCCAGGAAGGGCATCCGGCCGTAAAACAGGGCAAAATCCTCATCTGCAACGCGGATATTAATAAGCGACAGAAGAGGAATAAATCAGCCGGCCACAGAGTCTAGGGTTAGCGTGTCTGCCTCTGTCTGCCATGGTAATGGTAATGGAGACATCACTTTTCCATTAGGTTAATAATCCTTATTTGGTAAATAGGCAGGACTGTGCAGATTGCCTCTTGGCCAGAGAGAAGCTTTTACCTTATAGGGGGCTTGCATCACCCCTTCATGGTGGGGAGTGGAAACTTTGTCAACAAAAGACAGTCTGCTACTTCTAGGCATGTTTTGATACTATATGCAGTAAATTGTTTATTTTTGTTGGACCGTAGGGATAAATAATTATTAGTCTATGTTAAACCATTAATTATTATAACTTGAATATTTAACTCATTGACTTGGAAAATCTTCTAGGATTTACATGTTAGCACCGTAGGAAAAGTGCAATTACTGTCGCCACTTGAATGATATTATTTATTTATTTATTTATTTATTTATTTATTTATTTATTTATTTATTTATTTATTTATTTATTTATTTATTTATTTATTTATTTATTTATTTATTTATTTATTTATTTATTTGTTTATTAAGTGGCGAAGGTAGGACTCTTGCCCCTCTCTTACAGTTAAACCCATACAATTTTTAGATTTTTACATCATTAATTTAAAATATCATGGTAATCAATTACAGTTTATGAGAGAAGGCGAGTAAATCAGATAAGGATGATGATTGGCGTCATCACATCGTTTGTATCTGTGAAATCGACGAGTTTATATTTCTACGAAAGTAAATTTAATATTTATTTATTTATTTAATCTTCAAAGTGCTGTGAACCCTATTTTACCATGAGGTATGTTAGGGTTGTAGTTTATACAAAATATACAATTTCTCTGATAAAATTCAAAATACATAAACAGCAAAATAGACATGAACAGAAATGGAAATATAAAAGTATGATATATATACAATCCTTAATACTAAGAATACCGTACTAATATTTAAAAATACCAGATCATAATATATACAATACATATCTTAAACAGCTAATAAGCAGACAGTATCAAATTACATATGTTTAAATACATAGTCAATAAATTTTGAAAATTGAGAAGTGCAGCATTTTTTATAAAATATACATTAAATAAATATTACCTTAAACTATATTTTTGCAATAGAACAGCAATAATAAATTATTACGTTTAGATTACATTCGCTAATTCCCCTCCCCCACAAAAAAGAAGAAATTGGCGCCTTTTTCCCGAGCTTAACGGGTTTGTTTATAAACCCGGTACTTAATTTATGAATGATTCAATAGAAATACTTCTCACGAATTGATATTATTCTTCATTTAGTTGCAGATAGATCACTCGAAAAAATGTTCGGCCAATTATTATTTGTTTTTGCATTTATTGTGCAGTATATTCTCCTATACTTTTCGACCAACGTCGTATGAGTCTAAATCTTAAAATCTGACTTTAGAAGCATCTTCCTATCAGTACATATTGTAATTTGATTAATAATAATAATAATAATAATAATAATAATAATAATAATAATAATAATAATAATAATAATAATAATAATAATTTCGCAGAACTTAATATTAATAAAGTCATTATAATTAACAGAAGCTAACCACAATGAGACCAGAAAATGATCCGAGGAACACAAAATGGAGTTCAGCAAGAAAATTAAGGATTCCTCGGCCAACAGGAAAGGTGAAGGTACGAAGAATGTAGCGTCAGCCAAACCTGCCATTAAGAACACAGGAGGCGGCAACAACAACAACAGCAACGACAACACAGGTAATTCACGAGTACTGTGGTCCTCAGGTGGCCCATACAAATTCAAAAAGTATCTTATGTTAACCGGGGGATTGAAATGTAGATTCTAAAATATGATTTTTAACTTGTTGCTGCTGGGTAAGGAAGGAGGTATATACGGGCGTGTGAGTTCTATTTCTCTCTGACCATCCATGAAAAACGTTCTCTCTGGAATATATTGACGCATTCTACCTTCATCAATCTCAATCTCTGAACTTTAAGGTGACACACGGCATAGACAAGAGCAATGGTTTGCATGTAAATACGTAACTAAAATTTACGACCAGTAACCTGCAAAAATATTACATTGCTTACTACTTCAGTTTTCGTGGTGAATGCTTTCTTTATATGTTCGGCAGAACATATTTTCCCAGGATTGTTCTTTCTTCATATTGTGGTTAATTTTAAAGTTACAAATAATTTCTGAAAATAATGATACGCTACAAATATTGTATTGCAAATGGAAGTAAAGTTATCAAGCTAAACAACCAACTAATATTTCACTATTCATTCGTTAGTTTATATTAATGTACTGGACACTCTTATCGAAATTAGAAAACCGTTTCTGAAAATAGGGTACCTGTTAATTCTGGTATTTATTTCAGGAGCCTCTTAGCAGAAATAGTGGAAATTAAGTAAATGCTTCTAAGAATATTCTTACATGAGTCCTATTGACTACACCAAGGCCTCTCAAACGCCCAAAATCTCACGTGTACAAATCGAGGTCCAGAGTTTCTGTGCACCGTGCATTGGCCCGACTCGGCTCGGCTCTGACCAGCCTTTTGACTCGGCTAAGCTCGGCTCAACACTGCTCGGATGGTGAAGCGCTGCAGAGCAACTGAGGAAGGGGGGAAAAGCCTGATCGAGCGAGCAGACGTAGGGAAAGTGAGGGACAGCGCTATTGCCTAAAATCCGGGAGTGGGGGTTTGCATTCTGCTCAAACTAGCGAAGTCGTCTATTGCACCATGCGCGGCGCAGGGCACCAATGCATACACACTGAGAAGCCATGGAATACAACATGTGAATGCCTCTGACTCGGAGGCCTCGGATTCAGTTTCAGGTACGTAAATGAATGTCAACCCAGGTCTGAGGAGCTGGAGCAGTTTCTCTCAGCCTCGTGATTTCAACTGGGGATCTGTTGACATAAAAGGGAGCGTATCCATCCTAGCAGGCCAAACAATTGACAATCAATAGTAACCAAACCACTTAACCCTATGATATCTGCTGGTCTGTCTGGTCGTCTGTACAGACCATAGACTATGATATGCTAGCAGTCCAGTCTATAATAAAGATTATATATAGCGGCAGGTGACATTGTGAAGTGTGTAATTGTGCGTCATTGCTGCAATAAGGTCGTTGATTGTGCTGCTCGATCGGCCAATGCCATCCTGCTTCTCTCCCCGTGCCTGCTCCCGGTGACCAGATCTTCTTCGCCATGTGTTACGTCTTTCTTCATAGTGTTCCTTACAGTTTCTGGTTGCGACGGGCTCATGGAATCGGATTATTCAAACAGAGACACTACACACTCCCTCATGCCTGCAATGTGACCTCTGCTGAAATAACTAGTGTGCCTATACGGCTGTCTCCACGAATAATAATATTTACTGAGGATTTGTTGATATGAGAGGGAAAGAATCCAGCCGAGAAAGCTAAACTACAGGCAAGGAATCATAACACTGACCACATAACACTAAGATATATCCTGGTCATCTGGTTTGACAGTACTCGTTTGTACAGGCCATAGGCGGTGAAGTGGCCGACTTGTTCTTGGCAGTGGGGTAGGCGATTCTTTAGTTAGCTGAACTAACCTTTTGGGCTGGGATATGTAGCCTGCTTAACTAACCGACGACACATGACTCAGTTTTTATTGACATAAAATGGTCATGAGGCTAAAATAAAGTGTCAGTTGTTCTAGCATTCTATGAGAGTGCTCTTGACTATTGTCGACTGATCCAATCCTGCTTTCCACTTGACAAAATGTTTACTATAGGCTGATTTCAATGAAATTGTTTTCAAAATTGAAACTTTAGTACCTGTAGCTCTGATACATGGTGTCAACATTATCACATAGAACTGAAGAACATTTATTATTTTGCCCGGCTCCATGGATAAATGGTTAGTGTGCTGGCCTTTGGGCGCAGGAGTCCCGGGTTAGAATTCCGGCCGGGTTTCGAAATTTAACCATAATTTGTTATTTTCTTTGACAAGTTGGCTGGGTGCATGTGTCGTCTTCATCATCATTTCATACTCCTCTCGACGCGCAGGTCGCCTACGAGTGCCAGATTTTTCGTTATTTTACTCTTTGTAGTAGGATAGACGGTTCTGTGGTTTGCTAAACTCACTATTGGTACTGGAATTCTCTATTCTGCAGTTTTCATTACGAACTATTGGCACTGGCATACATGGTTCTGTACTTTGTTGTTCTGAAATGAAACGGCGTATGGCTTTTAGTGCCGGGAGTATCCAAAGACATGTTCGGCTCGCCAGGTGCAGATCTTTTGATTTGACTCCCGCAGGCGACCTGCGAGTCGTGATAACGATGAAATAATAATGAAAACGACACGTACACCTAGCCTCCGTGCAAGCGAAATTAACCAATGATGGTTAAAATTCCCGAGCCTGTCGGGAGTCGAACCCGGGACCCCTGTGACCAAAGGCCAGTACGCTAAACATTCAGCCATGGATCCAGACTTCGTTGTACTCTTAATACTAGGATATGTGATTCAGTAGTTTGCTCAACTAAACATCGGTACTCGGATGGACAAATTATTGAGTAAATTTGTTTATAGGCCTTTGAAACGACGGTAAGAAATAAGTTTAGCTAAACATTGGTAGCGGCATAAAGTGGTCGTGAGGTTAAAATAAGGTGTGATCGATCATTCTATGAGAGTGGTCTTGACTGTTGCCTACTGCTCCAATCCTGCCTACTCATTCAGTTTAATGACTGCTGATTGATCACTGTGAGAACCTAAATAAACAACATCAGACTTTGACACATCTGCCTTAGGCTCTAGTTACGGTAGACCACCCCGTAAACATTTTACTATTTCACTTGACAGGAGGTTTACTGTTATATATTGACTAAAGGGTGATTTTAATGATTTTGTTTTCAAAATTGAAACTTTAGCTCTGATACATGGTGTCAACCTGATTACACAGCTCACCAACATTTGTTACTTTCCTCCCGAGGGCACGAACATGCTGCATACCACCATGAAATATTATACCTGCCTTTTTCATAGAAACCAATTTGTGTTCTGTGTGCTGATTAAAATATTCGTATTATAGAGTATCCCTCCCCGGAGGACTTTCGTCCAGAGTCCACTGGTCGATTTCCCTACAGGCCCGTGCATAATTTGCAATGAATATTCATTTTCTACAGGTCAACGAATATCTACCGGCACATTTGATCTTCTAAAAATATAAAGATATGCATAATGAATAAAAATATGAACTAAATCGGTGAATACCTTTATTAAGTGAAACTTATGAACATTAGCTATTACTGCATTGCGTAAAATAAACTTCATTGTAAAGCACGTATTGTCATTCGTATATTTTAATATCGTAAAGGTGGAACCTTTGACTGTACCTTTGAAAAAGTATTAGATAATATGCCTTAACTGACCCAACATGTCATCGGCCCACCTGGACATAGAAAGGGAATATTCACATCATTATCACAATATTAATAATAACAGTAAATTATTATGAAGACAATGACACATTAGATACTCCAACGGAGTGTAAACACTAGCGTTAGATTCATATTGAAGATGGGCTACGGTACTCACATTTTACTGCATTATAAGGACTTTTTATAGCCTCGTGTCCCAATCTTCACTTGTACTGAATAACTCAATTAGTTTTCCCTCTATCATAACCAAAGTAGATGTTGCGGTTTTTCTGCAACTAGGTATATCTTTAAGTCACTCCACTACTTACAATCCCCCAATATCTGACATACTTAGAAATTTGGGTTCCCGTAGAAAATTGATGACGATTTTCTGAAATCACTTGCTGAGTGCATCCAGATAATTTGTATAGTAAGTAAAGTGAATGATCGCATTTCTTAAATAAAATAGTAATCCATTTATTTATGCTACGGAGTTATCCGTGGTAGTTAGAGGTGAAAGAAGGTGCTGGGATGAACAGGTCTCAACTTACGAAATTAAAGTTAATTTAAAATTTAACAAAGGTTATATTTTCTTTTCAAGGTCAAGAAATAACAAGTATAACAGGAACTCAGTTGTATATCAACAAGTTAAGAAAGTACAATTACAGTTTATTAATGGATTTTGGGCTTCGAGCCCCCAGACACACAATCCTTGAGCAATGAGCCTAACTTTACTTATGTATAAGGTTCAACAAAGGGGTAGAAAACCCCAATCATACCAAGGAGCACTAGCTCCCAATTACTCAGTTAAGCCTGCTCGAGGCACACAGAAACCAAATTTAAGAAAGAGCAACCCGCTCTCAAAGTTCAAGCCTATTCAAAGGCCACACCAAACTCAACCTTCAGTCTGCCCTCCAGGCACACAAGAACAGGAGTAATAATACCCAATCTACTGAGGCCTATTAAGTAAAGAAACAGGTCAATTACATGGCCCAAAATTCTGAGTTGAATGGAGGCGTAACTTGCACTCCTAATACACCTTTTTAAAACCTATTTGGCTCTTAGGCCGCTTATGCAAGGGCTAACCCCATACTACGGAGGTGACACGATAGGAAAATTTATTACATTATGAAGCGAAGAAAAACGGTTATGAAAACGTAGTCACCTCAAAAACAATATGAGAGGGAGCTCGAGAGGGTTAGGCACTCTCTATCCAGATTTGTAGTTAAAGAGACTTAATTTATACCAAGTGTCTTTTACATTTTAAAGGAACGTTACATGATAAACGTTTCGAACCTGCCCCGATGGTTAAACTGCTGAGCTAGCAAGAAATGAAGTTATTAAAAGGCCATTACCTTATGGATGAACTGCTGCCCGAAGGAAGAGGCGCTTCCCGCCCCCTGCTACATAATCACACTAGGAAAGATATTACTGAAGTGGCCGGGAGACCAGAAAATCAGCAGTTTATATACTCTCGCGGAACATTCGAGACCTTTCAAGAATGAGAACCCACACCCCCTTCAGTTTTATTGGCTAGGATCAAACAACATATCCATATCGGAGAAGACATACGTAATTGGTCTAAAATTAATTAGAGAAATTCGGGATTGGCTAAATTCAAAACAAGCGGAAAGAGAAGGGTTATACTGCCAACCCAAAAAATGACTGAAAGAAATTTAACAAAGAACAAACTTATGAACACAAAATTTCTCAAAAAACAGTTCCTTCACTTCACACTAGGGTGCACAATTGTAGTTCTTCAGTAGTGCCACCTAGAAGAGAATGTTCACACTTCTCACTACAGAGAAAACAAATATAAATCGAAAAAGACACAGTTCAGAACTCTTCAAAATTTACAATAGCGACATCTTCTTAGAAACTTTAGAATTAACATGGTTGTTAAAGTTCAGGCTTCCTCCAGTAGAGGAGTTTCAACTGGCGCAATGTTTGAATTAGTGGCGCGGAGGTGTACCGCCCGGTACAATTTATATAAAGGGTTATCTTTAAGTGCCTTGCCTTTTTACTGTTATTTTTATATGGTATTACAATATCATTTTAATTTTCTCACGTTGTAATTGCAGTTGTTTGTTGCTATGTTATTTATCATTATTACAGTAAACGTTTAATGCTGTACGTTGTAAATCCAGTGGATAAATGTAACAAAGGGCCTAGAACATTAATTTCCTCACAAGTATAGGCGTTATCCATGCTTTTTTTTGTTTTCTAGTTTTGCAATTTGTTTTACGTCGCACCGACACAGACACGTCGTACGACTACAGTGGGATAGCAAAGGGCTATGACTGGGAATTAAGCGACCGTGGGTTTAATTAACATACAGCCCAAACATTTGCCTGGTGTGAAAATCGGGAAATCAAGGAAAACGGTCCTCAAAGCTGCCTGCAGTGGGATAATGAGAGCTTCGTGATTCAACCGACGTAGTCACCTCGATCAATCAATCAATCAATCAATCAATCAATCAATCAATCAATCAATCAATCAATCAATCAATCAATCAATCAATCAATCAATCAATCAATCAATCAATCAATCAGTCAATCAATCAGTATAAGATATATAGGCCTATCGATCTACAGACATGTTAACATTTTAGGTGTTCTACGTCCTATTGGCAACTGCTAATATCAAGAGACAATAGAGTCCGGAAAGTTTTTCTGGACATATGTTCTTTATCGGTTCATAAACTAATAATAATAATGTTATTTTGCTTTACGTCCCACTAACTACTTTTTAAGGTCTTCGGAGACGCCGAGGTGCCGGAATTTAGTCCCGCAGGAGACCTTTAACGTGCCAGTAAATCTACCGACACGGAGCTGTCGTATTTGAACACCTTCAAATACCACCGGACTGAGCCAGGATCGAACCTGCCAAGTTGGGGTTAGAAGGCCAGCGCCTTAACCGTCTGAGCCACTCAGCCCGGCGGTTCATAAACTGACAGTAGTCATGTGTAGCTCCCGTGTTCTATCCCGCCACCTTCAACACAAGAGAGATGCATTCAACCAACTTCTAGTATGGGTAATCTAGTACTTTCTCTGCCATATGCGTCAGTCGGTCAGAAATGAAAGTATTGTTTAACACTTATGTCTGATACGACCACTTTTCCTTTAACCTTGTACTAGAACGTTGGAGCATAAAATAAAATATAGGGCACTGATTACCCCACATGACAATTTGCGTAAAGTATTCTGCTTTATTATGTACAACTGAAACACGCTGTAATACTTATGGAAGTACAACTTAAAGGGAGGTGGACGACATTATGGGGGAAGTGACATAAAAATAGGTAAGATTTGAACCAGAATATCTTACTCCATTTTTGCAATATAAATTAAAAACTCTCAGAACAGGTAAACTTGTACTTTGTCCTAACTGTTAGCATCCTAAAAGTTTTCAAAATAACTAGGAAACAGAGTTATTCAATATTTTTTAAACATAGTGCAATATAACTTTTACCATTCATCTCAAAATTCAGGTACACTTAACTAAGGAAACAGTAAATATACAGAGCTAAAATTAAACATTCTATTTATGTGTGCTGTGATCTGTGAGATAGACTTAAAAAACAGAAAATTTATTCCTTAGTGACCCACAGGGCTTATTTTTTTTAAATAACATATTATATTTTTCATTTTCATGATCAGAAACTTGAAGTGTCTGAAAATAAAATGTATAATTTCTGTTCCTAAGCCTATTAGGCAATATTATGAAATTTTACTTCCTGAAGTACAGCCATTACCTAGGAAACCGTATTTGAAATTTGGGAAGCATACTAAAAATTAAATTGGTCTATATTTAAGAAATATAGAATAACACTAATTTCTAGTAACAATGAACAATTTTAGGGTGCTAACAGTTAAGAAGAAGTACAAGTTTATCTGTTCTCAGAGTTTTGAAGTTATATTGCAAAGGTGGACTAAGATATTGTAGTTCAAATCTTACCTATTTTTATGTCACTTCCCCCATAATGTCGTCCACCTCCCCTTAATGAACATGCACGGAATATTATTTTCAGAAATTATACTATTACGAGTAGTAATACAACAAAATATCCAGGTCTCCATTATATCGTCGGCCAGCTTCATTTTTAGCCCACGGTGATTTCTTTCCTAGTGAAATGAACTATATTTATCATTCATTACTGATCTTCATTTAGGGCAGCCGCCTCGGTGACAGATTCCCTATCTGTTGTTTTCCTAGCCTTTTATTAAATGAGTGCAAAGAAATTGGAAAATAATTGAACATCTCCCTTCGTAAGTTATTCCAATCCCTAACTCATCTTCCTATGAAAGAATATTTGCCCCAATTTATCCTCTTGAATTCCAGCTTTATCTTCATATCTTTCCTACTTTTGAAGACACCACTTTCGTCTACTGATCTCTCCACTGACAGCTCGGAACATGCCACTTAGTTGAGCAACTCGTCTCCTTTCTCCTAAATTCTCCCAGCTCAAACTTTGCAAAATTTTGGTAACGCTACTCTTTTGTAAGAAATCACCCAGCAATGTCTAATATACCAGCACCGATAAACAATGAACGCAACGTTACGCCTCGACGTTCTTCCAGCTTTCATATGGGGCTTGGATAATCATCGATGACCATCGTTTCCTTTCACTGAGCATGTTCTTAGAACATACGTGTAGTCTGGTAAGGCATTCTAAGGCATTCTACGTTACCTCCTGAATAATTTGAACAATTTCTGCATCTTGCTTCTCTTTGAACAAGGCTCGCCTGCATTATCTTCCGCGGATGAATCACTGCTTTCGACCCCACCTGCCTTGTACTCATCAACTGTACGATCACAGGAAAAGAAGTCCTCTTCCTAGTGATGTGGAATCCAATACTTTTAATAATCGAATGATCTCCATCCGATTATTTAAATAATCGAATAAAATAATGGAATGAGTTTCAAATATCATTCAGTTATATCAGTTATATTCAGTTATATCGCATAGAATATTCGAATGCGTTATGAATCAATTTTTTCATTTAATGTGACGGATGGATAATCAATTGAAATAAGCGGATAGAACTATTATGATAAATAGAAATAGGCCTTTTTCCAAACGTATCCCCGAATGTTGAAACTAAATGAGTGAATTAACGGTGTTAATAACATCACTTTTCATTCGATTCTTTCGAAAGCATTCAATGTTCAATTGCCTCATTCATTTGAATGCAGTTCCGAATGAATGATCGAAAAAAACAATCGAGGGAAAACTTCAGTATTCGATTGCCTCATTCATGAAAAAATATCGAAAAATAATCTAATGGTAAAAAGAATATTCACTTTTCGATTGCCTCATTCATTCGAATGCATAATCGAGAAATAATCGAATGAGAAATATAATCGAATAATCGAATACAATGAAATGATCGAATAAGCAATTATTTTGTATTCGATTATCCCACCACGACCTCTTCCTCATAGTCCTCAATCGCAATATCTTCTTCATGATATGGAGTGAGTGTCCGACTAGTTGGCTGAATGGTCAGAGTACTGACCTTCGGTTCAGAGTGTCCCGGGTTCGATTCCCGAGCGGGTTGGGGATTTTAACCTTCATCGGTTAATTCCAATGGCCCGGGGGCTGGGTGTTTTTGCTGTCCCCAACATCCCTGCATCTCACACACCACACATAACACTATCCTCCACCGCAATAACGCGCGGTTACCGACACATGGCAGATGCCGCTCACCCTCATCGGAGGGTCTGCTTTACAAGGGATGCACCCGGCTAGTAATAGCCATACGAAATTATTATTATTAGCGGAGGAGTTGAACATCATGGTCATCAGGCAGCTCATTCGAAATAAGAAGAAGAATGAAATAAATTTTGAAATATTTTATCAGATACCGAAAACAAGCTCGAAGATCCTCCAAGAGAGCAAGAAAGGTCGACAGTCAATGACATCAATCAAAATTCCATAAGGCGCAGACATTTATTTCAAACTGAATCAGCTTCAAAGGACATAGGAAGATGCCAGCTACAAGAACTAATCAAAGGAAAGGAGGAGAGGTACTAAAATAATGCAGCAGCAGTAGTGGAAAAGCAAGAGGTCCCAAAATATATTTTAAAACAAATTGCCATTCGAAGGCTGGAGTAATTACTATGAATTATTCCTTCTTTAAAGTATTTAAAAGTATGTTCTGTGTCATGTGGGTCACCATGCTAGGGTAATGTAACCTTGCCACTGATGATAAATATCCTTATCATCGACGCATTATAAATAGTGCCAATAACTTGATACTGCCCGTATCAGAGGACACATGCGTTTGTACTCATCTATTTGCTACCGCGAAATCCCAAGAATGACATGAAAGCCTTGAATCAGTGGTTAATATTGTCCATATAATAATTTCCAGTAGATGCAATCTCTAAATACTAATACTAATGAATAACCAAACTCGGTATCTTAATACCGCGCGCGGCTGTGAGCTTGCATCCGGGAGATAGTAGGTTCGAATCCCACTATCGGCAGCCCTGAAGATGGTTTTCCGTGGTTTCCCATTTTCACACCAGGCAAATGCTGGGACTGTACCTTAATTAAGGCCACGGCCGCTTCCTTCCAACTCCTAGGCCTTTCCTATCCCATCGTCACCATAAGACCTATCTGTGTCGGAGTGACGTAAAGCCCCTAGCAAAAAAAAATCATATTCCTTTACCTATAACATCATAACTCGTTGAACAATGATGTTCATTTTATGCCATGTTTCACTGTTAAAAGAGGTTTGTGTTTGTTAACATTTAAAGGAGACATCCAGATTCTTGTTTTTATTCTAGCGCTAATTTCTTAATAGTTCTCAGATTAAAATTTCACTTTTCAACAAAATATTTTTTTGAAAAACATCAGTTCTCAAATTAAATTTACACTTTACAACAAAATATATTTTTTAAATATCAGTTCTCTAATTAAAATTCCACTTTAAAACAAATTATATATTTAAAAAAACATCAGTTCTCAAGTTTAAATTACACTTTACAACAAAATATATATTTTTTTACAAACATCAGTTCTCAAATTATACACTTTACAACAAAATATTTTTTTTCACAAACATCATTTCTCAAATTAAAATTACACTTTACAACATATTATTTTTTTTCTCACAAACATCAGTTCTCAAATTAAAATTACACTTCATAACAATATATATATTCAAAAACATTAGTTCGCAAATCGTTAATGACCACAAGCATCCTGAATTTTTATAATTTAGGAGATGATAACCGAAAATATAAAATTATTGTACAAAAAGGAAACACTAAATGATTTTTGTCATTTTGCAGTAGTTAAGTGATGATTTAAAATTGCCACCGAATCTTTTAAAAGAATGTCCACTATATTTTTTTTTCCAATGTCATGTGCTGTATTCTAAGCCTTTTTTTTTTTAAGATTTTCCATGCAGTGTTGCCAGGTCTACCGAAATTTCAGGAGATAGTCCGATTTTTTTGCAACACACGAGAAAATCCGAAAAAATACAAAACCGCCCGAAATTTCTTGTAATCGAAATGAAGGAAAACGAATTATAATGATTAATGGTACATAATATATTTGTGCCGAAAACCTCCTTCCTCGTCTCACTGCGTGACGTTTCATCGATAACATTGCTCCTTAGGTACTTCCCCGCATTAATTTTAGACTCGAATTACGTAATCTCTCCCCTCTTATTGAACTCAAAACTCACACTTGACTGCATCATTCGAAGGGTAATCACCGACTCGCATATAGAATACAAAATCTGCATCCTGCTACGACCTGAAAATAGGTATACGATTTCTACGCCTGATGAATAACTACTTCTACAGGAACATTGGAAGAAAGAGAAGAAGAAGAATAAGAACAACAAGAAGAAGAGAGTGGCCAGAGACTACGGGTGAGAGAAATTGTATATTTTATTTTAATAACTTCAAATGACTATTGCATTCTTTAATTTAGCTGTATTATAACATTTCATCGCTGGAGAAACTACCGCTATTTTCATTAAAACTACCAAATTTTTACGTACAATCTACCGATTTTTTATTTGTATACCTGACAACACTGTTCCCACGTATGCTTGGGTGCACCGCCTCTGCTTCCAAATAGCAGACCCTTCACGAATCAGGTTTGTAGACGAATGTTATGTCTCTCACAAATGTCTCTTTGGAACTGGATTGTTGGATCAAGAATAACAGCTGTTAGAGCCTGCTGGTAGATCTCAACAATATTTGCTCTTCTGCTCGAATTTCTGAGATGTTGCACGAAATTTTGAAAGCATTTGCACATTCACAGTTTGACAGTCCTTTCCTGTTACTTATCTGGTTCTATTTTAAATATTATTCGGGTTTGGGTGGAATCGCCAAGTTCTTTCCAAGGATTTCCTCGCCTGTCAACTCCCATAGATCCGAGGTTTGCTTAAAATGTTTTGAGCTCGGTAAATTCATAAAGCAGGATTCTATCCTACTTACACATAGTCCAAGTGAGGATCTCTCCTCTAACAGGTTAGGGACCACCGTTGGATTGTACAGTCCTAGTCGCCCGAGCACAAGGAGGACCATGACTCAGAATATGTCCGAGATGCCCACTCCCATTCCATAGCAACTGTTATCCAGACTCTTAGGACTACTTACTAGGCCACTCAGCCGTTACCCATGGTTCACAGACTAGGACGTGACTAAAGTAACCAACACCATGAACCATCATAGATTAATTTATTCTTTATTTTTCTGATTAGACCATCAGTAATAATTATAACCACAATCGGTATCTTAACATAATATTCCTTTAGCTTTTAAGTCATGCCTCCTTAAAGAATTATATTTATTGCATCTCGTGTTTCTCTGTCAAAAGAGGTTTGTGTTTGATAAATTTTGAAGGAGCCATTAAGATTGTTTTTTTATATATATTGAAAATCTATTGTCAGTGTATTTCTTATAGATCAGCAGTGTTTAATTTAAACCTAGTTATACCATTATTTTATTGTGAGATTTAAATCACTCATTCTGACTCAGAAATTTATAAATGTGTCCTATTGTATATATGCAGTGAACCATCCACAAACCTGGATGAATGCCTACCGCTAGTACAATAGATCGGAAAACACATGGTTGAATAAACGTATCGCACGTTTGCATAGTAATCCTGCTCAAATCCAGAAAGAATGTTTAAATAAGCATGCTGTTCGTTATGCGAAGATATGAGTCACGCTGTGGTGTCGACTATTAACAGCACGTGTCTTCAGTCCTTTAACACACACGCACAACCGTCCGTGCACAGCATAAGTAAACACTGTTGAAATAAGTTAAGGGCATTGATCTAAAGCCGATAGTTAGCGAAACCAGCTGAATAATCTCCATACCAGTTTTAAAGAAAATGTTGAGGAATACTGTCCCATTACATGTAACAAGCTTAAGATTAACTTAAATATTAAATTTTATTGGTCCTCCTATTTAATACATATATAATTTTATACATGTAGTACATGTTTCGTCCCCTAAGGGCATCATCAGCTAGAATAAACTGCACTAATATATCAGAATACAAAATTACATTATTCCTTGTTATTGGAAAATGATTCACTTCTGCTCGAGGTAAGTGTCTATCTCCAGGAAACAGAACGTTATTCAGTTCTACAAATAACTTTATTGCTTCAGCCCGGTGTTCACTTGAAATCCTGAAGCATTTAATCTTAAATACAAATTAAGGAATGTATATCAATGATCTTAAGGGTCTTTTATCAAGAAATAATTTAAATTAAAGGTTTTTATTCACAACAACGATCATTTTACTACTTTATGAATACAACTGTTAGATCTCACGAACTATATCATCAAGAGTTTAACGAACAATTCAACCAGTTGTAGTTCGATTCGTTGGCTGAATGGTCAGCGTACTGGCCTTCGGTTCAGAGGGTGCCGGGTTCGATTCCCGGTGGTGTCGGGGATTTTAACCTTCATTGGTTAATTCCAATGGCCCGGGGGCTGGGTATTTGTGCTGTCCCTAACATTCCTGAAACTCACTCACCACACATAACACTATCCTCCACCTCAATAACACACAGTTACCTACACATGGCAGATGCCGCCCACCCTCATTGGAGGGTCTGTCTTACAAGGGCTGCACTCGGCTAGAAATTGCCACACGAAATTAAATTAAAACCAGTTGTAATGTCTATATGCCTTGTAACATGAACACAGTTTGCTAATAATTTATTTAAATGTCCTTGTAAAGAGTTTTAATTTTTCTTTCCAATCTAACAATATATTGTTTGCATTCTGATATATTATTGCAGTTTTTCTAGCAGATGATGTCCCTTAGGGGAAGAAACATGTGCTTATTCTTAAGCAGTCGTCTCCAAACGGAGGTAGGCGATCCACACGACCAGATCCGATCTTGATGTTGCAGCCATGCCATGTGGATTTATTGGAATATCCCACAGGATCTTTAATGCAGTGGTTTCCCGTTGCCTTCTGCATCCTAATGCCGTTCACCAAACTGGTTCCTCCGCCTTTGGGAACAATTTCTTGTCCCCAGGACAGTAGAGTGCCCTTACCCATACCCGCTCATCCACTCTCAAAGAGACAGTTGGCACTTGGCATAGGGGATCTCCTTATACCGGGAGATAATCGGTCCCTTCATTCGTTATTCGCCTGCATATAAAATATTATTTTTATAAGCAGTCGTTGCCCCCTCTCTACCGCGGGGAGGTGAATGTCAGGATTTCACCGTCACTGAAACAAGGACCAAATGGCATTTCCTTGTTTCTCTGGTTCTTTAGAGAGGAAACATGTACTAGGTGTAATAAATTATAAATGTATTGAATAGGCGCACCACTAATATAATATTTAGGTTAATCTTATATTCGCTACTTGAATACTGCCCCATTAAAAAATAATTCGAACTGGGATGTATCGGGTTAGAGCCGCAAATTTCTGCAGTACCTTGTGATAGATATTGTCGAAATGAAGTATCTAGTCAGTATGGGTTGGAAATTTTATTGTTGAATTATTTTACATTCTAAACAAATGTACACACTTCGACGACCATGAACTCGAAATCATTTTCCACCGCTGAGGTAACAGACGTGCTCAGCTGGCGTTCCAGTGGTGTGGAACTCGCCTTATGACGCTCGCCTGTCTTAGCGTTGAGACGCTCCGGATATGATGGTGGTAGTGGTGGTGACAAAGTACAACTAGGCAACCGTCTTCTATTAACACTAATCAGAAGTAAAATGGAAGAGGTCTAGCAAATAGAAGAATGAAGGTATCGCTAAAGTAATGGTAAGGCCATGAAGGGCCTCGCAAATCTGATATCGTTGTCGTGAAAAGAGAACAAGAAATAACCAAGGGAGGTCAGATAGGAAAGATGAAGGTGAGGAGCCTGAAACAAGTGTATGAAATCAATGTTAGACTCATCTAGAGGAACGGAGGCCATCAACGTGAGAGCCCCGGTCCCCCTCTTAGACGCCTCTTACGACAGACAAGGGATACCGTGGAGGTATTCTGCAACAACCACGAACAGGGTTCACTCCCGATAAGCCTTTTTCCACTCGACGTTGGTATTTTTCGACTTTCTGGAATTCTGACGAGTCGCTCCATTCTTTCGAATGAGTTTTCGATCATTTCGAAGCTATTTATTGTGAAAGATTGGATGGTAAAAGAGGTGTCAACGTTGGAGGTAAGAGAATTGAATGCATAAGATTTGCTGATGATATGGCAGTAATAGCTGAAAATGTGAAGGACCTCCGCAAAATGCTGAGGGAATTAAACAAAAATTGTGAAGAGTATGGAATTAGCATAAACGAAAAGAAAACTAAATTCATGTTACTTGGAGGTAAAGGTTAAAAAGCGACAATCAATGTAAGGGGAGAAATTATTGAACAGGTGAATAAGTTTAAGTAGCTTGGAAGTATAGTGACTGAAGATCTTCACTCTATAACAGACGTTAAAGCTCGAATTGCCTTAGCCAAGGAAAGCTTCAACAAGAAGGAAAAACTCCTTTGTGTCCCACTAGAAAAAGATCTGAGGAAGAGACTTGCAAGGTGTTACATATGGAGTATAGATCTGTATGGCGCTGAAAGATGGACATTAAGGAAAGAAGAACAGAGAAGAATAGAGGCTTCCGAGATTTGGATTTGGAAAAGAATTGAAGGAGTAAGCTGGGAAGATAAAATATCAAATGAGGAAATTCTGAAGAACGTGGGGAAGGGAGTATCATGCTGACCGTAATACAAAAAAGGAAGAAGGATGGTGCTTAACCTAATACATAATCCTTTACTACGAGTAGCAATGGAAGGGATGATAAAAGGAAGACGAGGAAGGTAAAGGAGACGATATCAGTTATTAGACAGTATTAGAAAAAGAAAGGAAGATTATGCAGAAGTGAAGAAGAGGGCACAAGATCAATAGATATAGAGTTCACAGCCATGATTGGACCATTCGGATGGAAGAACAACCTATGATGATGATATTGTCCGTATATAGACATTGTGAAGAAAGACATGTCGCACTTCTTGGCATAATAATTTTCTTAAATGCTCACTGTTTGATATTTTTTTGCTAAATACGTGCAAAAAAAACCTGAGACATATCTCGCTACACACTAACGGAGTCTAGAGCTACAATAATTGTTAGATGGGTGATACATAATTTTTGAACCTCAAGATGGCAGCGGTGTTCTTTCACCCGTGACGTCGTAACTAGTTAAGGCTCTTATTCCTAGATAATTTGATCTTTTCTTATCACGAAGAGACACTGAAAACTGGCGTCGCCCATGTTATCTACAAGACATTTGGTTTTCAAAACATTCATAATTTTGTAAAGCCCATCGGACCAAGGACGGCTTTGAAACTATAGACGTATTCTGTGTGAAAATAAAAACTGAATTTGTGTGTTATAAAACGAGTGACGCTACAGGCTAGAGCAGAAAATGTGATATATTGTAGTGAATTCTCAACACACAGGTGAGTATAACAGAACAAACTTCAACATGTCTTATAATCTAGCAGCATGTATGTGTTTCCGGACACATATTCATAGTAAAATCTTATATATTGAAAAGTACCCCATGGTGTGCACACGTCTTTAAACTACCGTTTGTTGATCTACGTAGTGCAGTCCTTTAGTCGTTTTCCTTTTGATATCAAGATAGCAGGTGTATCCTAACTGAAGTCAGTTATGTTTGAGGGTATTAGAATGCAACAACTTCGTGTCCTTTGTCTCCAACACGTTAAAGAAAACTTAAAATCTGTACTAATTCGAAGGACATGTATCATATCACGTTATTAATACCCTCATCACAATGAGCCTAACGAATCGTTGTAGTAGCTCTACGTACACGATAAAGAGAGAGAGAGACATAATAACAACTTTATCTATATATATAAAATAACTTGTCCTGACTGACTAACTGACTGACTGACTGACTGACTGACTGACTGACTGACTGACTGACTGACTGACTGACTGACTGACTGACTGACTGACTGACTGACTGACTGACTGACTGACTGACTGACTGACTGACTGACTGACTGACTGACTGACTGATTCATCATCGCCGGGCCAAAACTACTGGACATATTGAAATGAAATTTGGAAGATACATTTATAGTACAATGTAGGTGTTCGCTAAGGGAGGCTTTCTGGATATTCCGTCGCTAAGGGGGTGAAAAGGGCGTGAAATTTTAAAATGAGTGTATCTATATCTCAAAACTTTTAAAGTTTACAGATATAAAAATGGGTATTTAGAATCTCCTATAAAAATAAAGAAACATGTATTGTTTTGTTTTCAGAAAATCCCAATAGGAAGGGTGGAAAAGGGTGAAAAACCGGTTGAATGCCTTTAATGAGGATACTTATAACTCAGAAACTGAAGACATTACAGACCTGAAAATATGTATTTGGGATCTCCTTTAAACATAAAGAAACAAGTTTTTTTGGAATATTCAAATAATGGGGGGTGAAAAGGGGTGAAAATGGTATTTTTATCTCTATTACAAACAAAGGAACATGTATTTTTTGTTTCGTAAAAACCACTTGGGTGGGAGGGGGGTAAAAATGAATGAAAAAGGGGTTGAATTCTTTTAATTGGGATACTGATATCTCAAAAAATGAAGATGTTACAGACGTGAAATTTGGTATTTGAAACCTCTCTTAAAAATAAAGAAATATGTAGTTTTTTCGGAAATCCACTTAAGGGGAGGGGGAGGGAAATTGAAAAATTAGTTGAAATATTTGGATGAAGTTACTATTATACCAAAAACGAAATTTTACAGACGTGATCATTAGTATTTGGAATTTGCTTTAAAAGTAACGGAAAATCCAATTAAGGGGGCAGAGGTGAAAAAATTGAAAAATTAATTTAATTAATTCTATGTGAATACGTACATCTAATAAAAACTAAAATTGTTACAGACGTGAACATTGCTATTTGTATCTCCTTTAAAAACAAAGAAAAACGCGTTTTGGGGATAAATCATCTTGGGGGACAGGGATAAAAAGGAGTTGAATTCGTTTTATGTGGACACATATCTCAAAAACTGAAGATGTTAGAGTCGTGATAATTGGTATTTAGAAGATCCTTTACTGTTAAAGAAACAAGTATTTTTTTGCCGGAAAATACGCTTGGGAGGGGGAGTGTGAAAGGAAGTGAATACAAGTGAATTATTTTTATGAGGATACTCATATCTCAAAACTGAATGTAACAGGCGTGAACATTGGTATTTGGAATCTCCCTTAAATGCAAAGAAGCTCGCCTTCTTTATTCTTGGTGGGGGGAGGGGTAAATAACTTAAAGTTAGATTACAGTAGATGCTCCTAGCATATAAATAAAAATGTAAACACATTTGAAATAAACGATAAGAATGATATTGACCGTGCAATTGTTCACATCTATAATATGGTCAATAATGCACTGAAGTACTGTATATCAATCGTATCGCCAGAAATCCCGCGCACTTGCCTACGCGCTACGATGGTGCTGGTCATATTGTCAGCAATGACAATGGCAGCAGACATAATTTACCGCCAAGTAGCGGTCTTGCATCTTGCTGTGGGATCCGGAACATCAATAATAATAATGATGATGATGATGATGATAATAATAATAATAATAATAATAATAATAATAATAATAATAATAATAATAATGTTCTGGACCGTCGTCAAAATGTGCGGACCGCGCTGGAAAAGGGGTCCTGGCCGGGTAATGGCAACGAATGCAGTCCGGTCGCGGGTTCAGTACCGCCAAGGCACCCAAGACGACACTACGCCGGATCTCCTCAAGGATTTGATCCATATTAAAAATGCCTACAAGAAATGATGGCAAAGATTTTAGGGACCCAACTGACTGGGTGATATACCCCGACCTAGCCCGGGAAGTACGAAATCGATTGCTGGAAAGAAATACTGCAAAATGGAGAAATGTTGCCGTAATCTCTCAGAAAACGAGGCAGATCATGAATTTCGGCGGATTATAAGTTATATAACACGTTAATCATTCAATTATAAATTTCAGTATAATACCGTAGCGAAACACGGGTATCTTGCTAGTTGATATAAAAAATTAAATAAGAGTTTTGTCTGTACATCGCTGAGAATTATAAAATTATGGTATTTCTGTATTCGTCTGCACTTTTTAATTTACCGTCATCTCTGTTTGTCTATTTATATGTATGTACGTATGTATGTATTGAACCCATGACCTTTGTGTCATAAAGAACCCAATCATTACATGAGGTCCCATATAAATTACAAGTCAGGAGCACTACCTACATTGTTTTTATCTCTGTCCAGAGATGGCACGTGGAAGTAAAGGTGGTAGTTCTCATTCTCACGCTAAGGAAATTACGTCACCAGCACATGTAAAAGGAGCATGGATATGTTGGTCTATTTGTTCTAATCAAAAGTAAATTTTAAGAAGAATAAGCGACGAAACTGCCGTAGTAAATGTTAGGAAATTCTAAGTGAAACAATTTTGTCATTAATGATACAGATTTTAGACCGTTAAATAACTGGCGAATAACACTGCTACTAAACTGTATAACTATGTGTTGCATTGAGACCTGCCTTCAGTACGTTTTTATGGGGTAGGAAAAGTGTCTATAAAATGTTTGGCGGTAAATGAAAATGGCATGAGAGTGGGAGTAAATGGTATAAAAGAGCGATGCACCATCTTGCAAACTCGCATTGTGTCCATGGAAATCGAGGGGATTCCAGGTATTTCAGAGTGACTTTATAAACCAGCGTTTGAAAGACTAAGTCCCAAGCGAAGAGGGGTTTGGTGGCCGAAGATGGCTGTAATATCATTCTCAAGTGGAGTTAGGTTTTAAAAGTACGGAATTTAGGATTTAAACTGTTTTGTTATAGGGTTGAGGTCGGCAATTGCCAAAGGGTGCACAACATAAAATCAGTCAGTCAAAGTATTCTTCCGATAAAAGTAATCGACAGTATTCCAATTGAGGAATCATCACGTCATTTTTCAGGGACAAGTAATAGGCGGTCATTCTAATGCCGCGATACTGCAATTCCTGCAATAGAAGTTAAAAATATAATTGTATTATTCTAAGGTCTTCCGTGAACGGGTCGGTGTCCGACAGACGTGTTCGGTCCGTGCAAGGAAGAGAACGTGTAAAGGGCATATTTTTGTTCATGTTAGTATATTCAGGTGAATGGAAATACATTTTAAAAAAAGAAAAATATGTGTTATAAAGCTACTATCTGTCGAGATGGCTAAATAAAAGATTGAGAGGCTGGTTAATCTGTAATTATTAGAGACGACGTAAGAATACAGGTATGTGAATTACCACCTTTCTAATATGCTTTTACTTATTTCATGATGTCAATATTTTCTTTTTGTGTGTGTATCTGTGTCGCATTTTGTTCACCCTTTTATTTCGTGAAAATATCAGAGAAATATGACAAAAGGTCATTTGTTTTATGTTTCTTGGATAATAGGGAAAGTCGCAAAACTAGCGTGTGGAGGTTTGTAGAGTAGTATATTTTGATGGTTGAGAAACGAACATGATATCTAAAGTAAAGGATCATTTCCGTACGTTTATTTCTACATTTGTGGTTTGTCAAAGTTAAGATATTAATTTATTGTAAAATTCTGTTCGATGTAAAGATGAAATTCATGTAAGTGTACTCCATGGTTATGTAATTATAGCTGCCATGAGGCAGGACATTGTGTTAAGCAATGTAAATTTTTGTCAAGGGAAGTTACGAGGCGATATCGATAAAATTTTGTTGCAGGGATTACTATTTCGAAGTCTGTTGAAATCTGTGTACAGTTGATGAGAGGAAAATAACAGTAACTTTTTTGTAAGTCAAGTTGTGAGTTTCGGTTTGAGGAATATTAGCTCAGATTTGCGGGGAGAGGTGGTCAGTTGTCACGGAGTGTTTGTGTAACAGCATTGTGGGTCACTCAAGAGAGATATTACATATTACTGTCGTGTCGGGAATTTGTGTTAAGCGAGTGTTTCAAGTCTTGCGAAATGAGGAGGAATAAAGGATGGGATCAGGTTGTTGAAATCCTGTAGTGTTGATGCCGGGATGTTCAGTGTAGGAAACCCGAGGAGTTATTTTGTGTAATTCATTGAGATGGGAATAGGATCAGTCCATAATTAGGATTACACTTGAAACCGTAGGACTGTGATGAATAAGAATATTTGAATTATGTCTTAAATTAAATCTATTTGAATAATCTATATCGGTCAACAATACTATTTCATGTGAAATGCCAGTGAGGCAAGTTTCTTCCCATTTTATTTGATGCAGGTTAAAATACGAATAACATGTGTTTCGTTTCAAGATAACGTGGGAGACTCCTGTTCCGTTACTCTAGCCAGCTGTTAGGTAGTCGATTTAACTCGCTACTAGAAACTAACTGTAACTGGGATATGTCGTTTACTAAACATTTGGAATTAGATTTTGTTCATTAAAAGAGACTCGTTTCAATAAAGATTTTAATTCATTTTTGAAGCGACGGAAAGGTTGGAGATAACCATTTTCAGGGATGTCAAAATTTGAGAATCGGTCATGATGTTGTCTGACATTATTCGAGAGTTGTACAAAGTGCTATTTTGTACGTCACGAAGCGATGTGACATGGATGGTTATTTTGCGTTAATTTATGCAGATTTTAGGATTTAATATTAGGACCATCCAAGCTAGTTTTAAAATAATTTTTCCGTTGATGCTTTTATGGCCTGTACTTACAGTATAGATATGATACTGTGTCATGTTCTTAATAATTGTTAGTGTAATAACTTAAGCTTGCTGAGTGACGTCATGAACTAAATAAATAGCATTTATTTATTTTTATTTTTTATTTTATGAAATACTTCCTCTCATGCAGAAGCTGCCTTGCGACAAAGTATACTTTTACATTTATTTTTAGAAGATAAATAGATATATTGTACTCGATAAATGTTGAAGGTAACCTACTTGTAACAGTGATTTCTTAGAATTATCAGTGAGCCCCTTAAGGCTATGATGGCAATCTCCCGTAACGCTGTAACTGGCAGAGACCTCTGTTTCCAGAAATTAGCGGCAAAAGCGGGAATCGTTCCCCTTGCTCCAGTCATCAGACCTACTATGTCGATTTCCTCTATCTGGTATTTCTCCCTGTAGTAAGGAATTGTTGGTAAGTAAATATCCCTTTTCTCTAGGTTAACATCTGAGGGCTGCGACTTATGGCTTTCAAAGCGAATTGTGGGGTCGATGATGTAACCTCTCTTCTTATTCTTGAAAGCAATGATGTCAATCCTTCTGTGGCTTCCGTTGTCCGCTAAGCCATGAACCTCTTCAAATACCTGGAAACCATGGTCTTCTAGCGTTGCCGCAATTAACGAGCGAATGTTATGGTGACGCGTATTCCTTAAAAGTTCACCATGAGGACAAGATACCAGAACTTTCGCAAGAGTTTCAATCTCCTTGAGGCAGCGCCTACAAAGGGAATCGTTCTGAGATCTTCCTGGTACCGATCTAACTGCTGAAATGTTTGCTGTCATCTTAATTGCTTCACGCCATTCACTGCATGATAAGCCTTGATGGTCTCGAGTCCAATTGTGTAATCAAACTAATTAGGGATTATAAAGAAACCTTTCGTCCGGGCAGGTAAAATTTGTTGTTAATTAGGATTATGAGATTACCTCAGGTGATTAAATCATTAAATTCAGTGAAATCGTATTTTGAGAATTAGCTTAAAACCGAGTGACTAACCTGAAAATGTATTCTGGAAATCTTAATTTTATGTGCTGGGAAATTTCAACTTATTAACGTAAAGATTAAGGTGATATGTCCGATGGCAAAGGACTTTACTGCCACACGTGTTGTGAGCGTTTGTTGTTGTTGTTATAATTTTTAATTTGATTTGTTGAGCATCAGATGTGCTGGGGATTTATTAATGTGGAAACCTTAGTCATCAACTATTGTTGTTGTTGTTGTTTGTCCAACCCTTGTCCCGTTTTCCTACGTGTCGGGTATGAGGTGAGATGAATGTCGCGGCGGGATTTTATGACCGGATGCCCTTCCTGACGTCAACCTCATCAGAGGAGTTAATGAGATGAAATGAGTGACATGCTATATGATAGTAGGGAGAGGGTGAAACCCGGTGCCGGCACATAGCCTACTCTTGTCGAATAGCACCAAAGTGTCTCCTCAAGGCTTAATGCCCCTATCCGACGGACGAATTACTATCAACAGCGTCATATGCCCTCACTCCACATGAGCACTGCGGAGAGGTTTGGAATTTAATCCAGACTTTTGGCACGCAATCTAGTGATTAGAAATTGTATACCACAACCTCCCCTACCCTGTCGGTCAACATTCTGATGGTGAAATTTCTTTTACCAATGGGACTCTAACCGGCTAACCTCGGTGTCAGAACGTTTTAGACTTCAGCGCCTTAACGATCATGGCCACCAGGCGGGCAAACCTTGGCCATCAACTACTATAACTTAATTGTATTCAGCCTTCAGCTTAGAAATTTGGATGGTCATGGAGTCATCAACCTCAGCGACTTAGATTAGGGCGATTTGCCAATATGGCATCATTTTCCTTGCGGTCATCATCCACAATAACTTTAACGTAAATCACGAAGTTAGATGTCGGTCCATGACATAGTCGCAGGTCACATCGATTCAATAAAGGGTCCATGCCATACAACCACTGTGTGGCAGGTACCGATTGGACTGCCTTAATTATCCTAAGAATCCAGGGCTCGTGCTCCGGGGGCTGGATTATCACGAATCATTATGATGGTACATGCAGTACCACATGGGAGCCGATCTTAGGGATCTCCAGACTTTCTTTATTTCACTCTTAACTTGAGACAGTGGTTTCTAGTAAGGATGCCTCTCAGGCAGTTGAGTTTAGGGTCTCCAAAGCCAGTATCTGTCATCAGTGTTATGATTGTTATTTCTTTACGGACAAGACTGAGTTAGAGATGTTAAAATATCACGTGTTTCTTCGACTTCATCGTCAAAGTTCAACAAATAACCATTTATTTGACTCGATTCCTCTCATTTATTAGATAGTATAAGTTACTGAAACCCGCCTCTTACCTAAGCAAGTGACGAACAACCCGTAGACGACCCAAGAAAGAGATCTCTTGGCGATTTGCTAATAGGTAAGGAAGGTAGGTATCCTGCAAAGGACCTTCAAGGGTTGAGTTTGTATGTAAGAGCAACATGAGAAAACGCCTGAGGAGAATTTAATATGTATGTAAAGTCTGGGAGTATTGCACTACAGTCTAGGCTGAATGAAATGATAGTTTCGGGGAAGTGCCTAAAATTTAATTTTTTAAAATATCTATGTTATTGGTCGTATCGAAAAGTATTACATAACACAAATTATAGAGCATACAAGTTCCAGTCATTTATGTCTTACACAGTTTTGCCATTCTGACTATGAAAATAGAATTCGTGAATTTAGACTTCTGTTGCTTAGTCCATATCTACGCCGAGCACTGCTAACATGGAAATACTGTTTAATCGTGTTAACTGGCGATGGTTTTTGTCATTTCATAATGTGTGAAACCTCGTGGTCATCGGTCCGTATCGACAAGGAAAATTGTGGAGATGATTACAAAATATGCGAGAAAATCGCAAAGGAACGATCACTTGAAGAATGAGACAAGAAAGGAGGAATGACTGCCTTTACATTAGATACTGTAATATTCCAGAGTCGAAAGGAAAGTAAATGTGAGCCCTACAATATCGGAAGTTCATAAACCTTATCAACAATAGCACTGCATTGACCATTGTTGTGATGTGATTTGTCCCTTCTATTGCAACTCATCTCCGATAGACGGTAATACTGCTGCGTATTAATTAAAACGTCATGCCTGAATGTTGGCGGAATATAGCTGGGGAGTTAGATGACTTTGCACATTCTACATGATTGTTCCATCAACGACTGTTATTACAGCTAGTTTACAATATATACAAATAAAGCGAAGCTGCTCTATGCAGAAGATACAACAGTACTGACCAGTAATATAGTTATTACATTAATTTAGCTCCAACTCTAACAGAGCATTTTTTGTTACCAAATCAAATTTCAATTGCTATAAATGTCGTGTTTATGATTTTTCTTGAATCGACCAGAATATATCTACAAAAACTCACAAGCATCACAAATGCAAGTATTCGTTTTGCTCCAAGTCAACAGATGACACGTTATCACAAAATTTCGATAGTGTATGCTTCATATACAGAGAATAAAAATACTTTGCGTAAACATAGTTCCAAAAATAATTTCCGGGTTATCAGACTTCCAGTAAGATAGTTCATTGGAATCAAGGCATATTCAGCTGACTCTCCTTAAATGTTTATATTTCCACCTACGGCTAACACATGATTCTGTTTGTCATTTCATGGAGTTCTGAACGCGCTCCGACATTCCTGGCAACTTATGTCTAGCGCCTGACAATGTGCAGCCACTCGGAGTAACTCGGCTAAGTTCGGTCCGTCACCTATGAAATACAATATGGCCGGCAGGTAAGCAGCTGATGGTAGTGGGCAACACGGCCGACTGGATCCCTCGCTGCGCCCTAGAGCGACGCATCAAGTCGGCCGTGTCGGCAAGCTAATTGTTCGACAATCACCCACCACGTTTGCAGTTAAGCTCCCTACATTGCCCTACTTCCTCAGCTTTCAAATGCGCACAGCTCGTTGAAATTAAGTATTTGAATCTTAAATCCCATCATAGCTCACACCGGTATTTACAAATCTTAATTTCTACGCTACCTTCTTAAACCAACCATGCAACTCCAGTATGCCAAGGTAAATGAATAAAAAGTTACCACATTAACGCTGCGTATGTTTCATAGATTTCACTGAAGTTTTAAAATCTTCCTGTTGAGAGGTTTCTATTGAATTGTATAAATCGCTCGCACTTCTGTAAATAATTTGTGGCAATGTTAATTAAAACTGGCTTTAAAAATATTTCTAAAAAGAACTATGGATGCCCATCATTACAAGTGCCACATTATATTTCTCTCGTGAATTTGTCTTTCATGAGAGTGGAGCAGTTTAGTAATTCATTTCGAGGAAGGTAATGCAGAGCTGCAATAAGAAAATCAGAGATTGTCAGAAGCGATACAAAAGGTGACTAGAGTCATGACAAAGAAATAGTGACCTTCCATTATCGATGGATGTATTATTTCATGCTTCAAAAGTACCACGTTCCCCACATAATGTTTCAAACATTGAAATATTAACCTGGTAATTATCGGTTACTATTCGAAGAACTTGAAAACCACCGAGAGAGTTGGCCGTGCGGTTAAGGGCGCGCAGCAGTGAGCTTGTATTCGGAAGATAGTGGTTAGAACCCCACTGTTGGCAGCCCTGAAGGTGGTTTTCCATGCTTTCCCATTTTCATACCAAGCAAATGTTGGGGCTGTACCTTAATTAAGTGCACGACCGCTTCCTTCCCACTTCTAGCCCTTCTAGACCTATCTGTGTCGGTGCGAAGTAAAGTAACTCGTAAAAGCTTTAAAACCATGTCCTTTGACTGCTTCATTGGCATCTAATGTAAATTATGCCACCTGCTTTCCAGATAGCGAATAAGTGAAATATAACGAAACTGGGAGACTATTCTATAAAATGTTGGAAATCCCTTGAATAGAATACACAGTAGTTTGTTAGCCAGCTTGACTTCAACGCCCAGTGCATCTCTGTCGACATCTCTCATGCCGAAACATGTCTCAAGCTTCTATCATATTGTAGTAATATTTGAATACTGGTGTCCCATTGCTATCGGAAAGTTGAATACTACAAAGTCCATAACAAATATACTAGTTAGTAATTGTAATGAAGGTATTGCCTAATATATGGACACTGATATTCCATTACTATTTTAATGTGCGCCAGTGGAACATAGCCGACAGATGTCACCCGAGCACGGCCGAGTATAATCGACAGATCTCATCCGAGCACGGCCGAGTATAGCCGACAGATCTCACCCGAGCGCAGCCGAGTGGCTTCACATTGTCAGGCGCTAGACACAAGTTTCCTGGCATGGGCCGTTGCCTACGTGATATACAAGGCCGGGACATAGTTACTAACTTGTCGCTGAAAAAACGGCCCGACCGTGTTCACGGTTTGGCCGCTGGATGTCAGGTTTCCGTTCTGTTCTTGGCGGAGTAATTGTGACGCTATGTTGATTTCGTGCAATTTATTGTGAATATTGTTTCTTTCGATGAGTGTCTGTGAGGTTGAGGAGAAGGTGCACTGTTGTGTACCTCTCTGTATTACGGATGACACTAAACAAGCACGAAAATCGACGTTCCATAGTTCCCCTTCCGAGTGCGGTTTAAGGGAGAAATGGAAGTAAACTATTTCTAGGCAATATGATATAGTAGGATCTCTTTAGGTACCTTGCAATTCTTCTCATAAAACAGACTTCAGTGTAAGCACATCAATCAAACTTCTTTCTACTTTAATTGTGTATCCTGTTCACAAACAGGAAAATATCAAACGCAGGAAGTGTCCAGCTCCCGAAAATGATGTATTGCCATCAAAATTTAGTAAACGTTCCGATTCAGATAACGATGAACATACCGTATCTTCATACGTCAGCCACAAATGAAAAAGGAGTACAAGTCTCGTTTCTATATCAAGGAAAGTTTACGAGTACCTCTGTTAAATATAAAAAATATACAGATGAGAAAATTAAATACCAGATTACAGAAAACAATCTGTAAATTGAGAAGTAGGATACGGGTAATGAAATCAGAAAATAAGTTTCACGGTATCTGAACTTGACCAAAAAGCAAACCAAATTGAAAAGCATGCAAAAATTGGTCATTTAGGAGCTTTATTCCTGTTAGAACGAATTTTATTTTCTTTCTTCTTTCTTCATCCGTTTACCCTCCAGGGTCGGTTTTTCCCTCGGACGCAGCGAGGGATTCTACCTCTACCGCCTCAAGGGTAGTGTCCTGGAGCGCCAGACTTTGAGTCGGGGGATACAGCTGGGGAGGATGACCAGTACCTCGCCCAGGCAGCCTCACCTGCTATGCTGAACAGGGGCTTTGTGGAGGGATGGGAAGATTGAAAAGGACAGGTAGGGAAGAGGGAAAGAAGCGGCCGTGGCCTTAAGTTATGTAGTATCCCGGCTTTTGCCTGGAGGAGAAGTGGGAAACCACGGAAAACCACTTCGAGGATGGCTGAGATGGGAATCGAACCCACCTCTACTCAGGTGACCTCCCGAGGCTGAGTGGACCACGTTCCAGCCCTCGTACCACTTTTCAAATTTCGTGGCAGGGCCGAGAATCGAACCCGGACCTACGGGGGTGACAGCTAATCACACTAACCATTACACCACAGAGGCGAACACAAATTTTACGGGAAGAAAAAAGAGAAATACGGTGAAACGACGCTAAATATTTGCGTCCTCTGGCATAGGAAAGCACTTACCAGTTACAGATTTCTGCGATCCTTGCACTGCCTAACTCTACCGTATCAGAAGACGCGAAACGTCGCTCAGCAAACAGCGGCTGCAATACGAATGTCAAAACATCAGTTGTGCGGAGGAAAAGATTGGATCGCTGATAAATGGTGAAAGGGCGATTAAACCCAAAGTTATTTATGACCGCAATCTCGATCCGCTTATCTGATACTCTGAGGCACAATTAAAGGAATCGGTAAGAAGTGACAAACTCGCTATCTGATTTCTCTGCTTCTTTCGTGAACTACTTATTTCGTTTAAGCATATTGTAAGAAATACGTTGTAGAAAATAAGTCAAACAATTGCTCTTGGTCTATCTTTGATCTCAATGTTGCAATGAGCGGGCGAGACAGATCAGTAAAGAGAACTCTAGCGGCTCTTGTCTAAAGTATCTCGAAGACGAGTCTAGTGTGATTTATTTCCCGGCCTTGTGCATCTCGAAGGCAACGCATGGGCTAATACTCTACATATTGTCTGAAAGGCTCTGTGAATTCAATAAAAGGACTGTTGGTTGCAACATTGTCCAGATGTGTATTGTAGCCCATTAGTGCCTTGCATTTAGTGAAGATAGTGATAGACACTAAGATCACATTCTAATAACTCAGAAATTAAGCATTTCAGAATCATATTAACATAACCTGGTTTTCTTCCATACCTGAGACGAATAAATTCTTTAAACTTTGCGATGTATTTTTGTTGAACTCCGTATGTTAGACGTAAATGTTAAACTTGAGGGTGCAGAAAAATATACGTGAAACTTCTGGTGAAGTAGCAACGATGAAACTGGTGATAGTTACTGCTGTTCTAATGGTTAAAACAATGAGATTATCAGACCCTAATGACCACTTTCATTTCAACAATCTTAGCGACAAAATACTACAAGTACACACGCACAGATTATTGTATAAAACTCGTTTCACCGAGGACATACGTTTGTTTATCATTCTATCCTACTCCTATAACGTTAAATATATTTCGATTTTATGTTTTTCTTTATTACGGAATCCAGTACCGTATCGGTGGTTTCGATACTGACAATGATCGTAAGGTGTCGAGAGAATCCACCTTGAATTTCATCTTTTCTACTAAAACCAGCCAAAATAAGAAGTGACAGTGTTGAGAATATTTAAGTTCTTCATGAAGAAATACACATACTTTTGTGTTAAGCGTTCGAGGTGTTAGTAACGGAAGATTTTTCAGTCTACATTCATTGAATGAATGTTAATCGTTTCTTGTCAGACCTCTTTGAAATTCGTTTCCTGCGTCTCATGCGACGCTTTAAACTGTGCAAGTGGCCAAGGAGCTGTTATTCCTATACTATTATTACGCGCAGCAACAGGATAAGAGAGTGACATGCAGATTTATGGCATTCAGCATTCGTATTGTGTTTCTGAAACCCGGTAATCAGAAACGAAGCCTTTAATTTGACTTTATCGCTGTGCCGCGGAAGTCGTTGACTTACAACAGGCAGAAACCTTGAATAGACATTTAATTTCTCCTCCTCTGTCATTTTTATTTCCCTCTCTCTTTCATGTGGGAGCGTGGATGCGGTTTGACTCCATGTGGTCGAAATGTGTATGGAAATACAATGAAAGGGTTAGAAGATTTAATGTGTTTGGTTACATTAATTGACACTGGTACATACAAACGGAAATTCGTCATTCTATTAATTTATATTAATTTATATTTTCTCTCTTCAACAAGAAGGTTGTTGACACGGAATATGTTCGCTTTCATCTTGTGCTGTTGTGCCCGCCCCGAGTAGAATTTCCACTGTCACAGAGTAAAAAAGTATTCCCCCTGTGAGTGGGGGCGGTATCCACTGCCTGTCGTAAGAGGTGACTAAAAGGGGCCTCAGAGGCTCTAAAGTTTGGTTGGTGATGACGGGGCCCTTAGCTGAGCCCTGGCATTGCTTCCACTTACTTGTGCCAGGCTCCTCACTTTCCTCTATCCTATCCGACCTTCTTTGGTAAACTCTTGTTCTTTACCGACCCCAACGCTATTAGGTTTCCGAGGGCTAGAGAGACTTTCATTTTCACGCCCTTCGTGGCCCTTGTCTTTCTTTAGCCGATACCTTCATTTTTCGAAGTCTCGGATCCCTTCCATTTTTTACTCTCTGGCTAGTGTTATATAGAGGATGCTTGCCTAGTTATACTTCCTCTTAAAAATTTAATCACCACCACCACCACCACCACCACCACCACACAGTAATGTATAGCAAGCATAGCTTCATAACTTCGCAACTATAAATTGAGGACTGTCTATTCAAAAGGTGCTACTTCCAGTTCCAAAAAGTAAATGAGTATTTCTTCCACATGCATTACACTAGTTGAATACTGTCGATTGCCATCAGCAGTCCAGACCAGGAAGATGCAATTACTTAAAATGTGTGTGAAACCCCATCGTGGGTACGTGCAATATGCCTTTTATTCCACGTTTCTTGTGATATTCTCACGACTTTCTTAAGGTGTGATTAGCACCATTTGAACAGCCACTCCTCTATTATATGTAAATACAGTGTAACCTCGATATCTGGAATCGCCCCGGGAACTAAATTATATTTCGAGTTATCGAAAATCCAAGATTAGAGAATATCGTTTTTGAGCATGTATAGCATATAATTGAATCATATCTATCTGCTTATACTGAATACATTCTTCTTCTTCTTCTTCTTCATCATCTTCCTCGATTTTGGCCATCTAAGGATCACAGGAAGTAGCCCAGTGCATTCACCTTAATACTTCTTTCCTTCACTTCCAATAGCTGCTGCCTCCTCTCTTGTGTCCAGATATTAATATTACGGTAGGTACTTTTCCTCTTTTACTTCTCTTGGAAACCCTTGAAATTTTGTATCAACCTTCTAAAAGTTGTTCTGTCTTACATTACATCGTCTTTTATTTCAAACTCTGTCATATATTTTTTTTACTTCTTCTATCCACTGGTTGCCAATCTTGCTCTTGTAAACTTGGTTAAACACTCGTTTTGTCAATCTACTGTTATCCATCCTCATTATGTGACTAAAATTTTAATTCTCCTCTTCCTGATCTTGCCTAACCGCTTTTCATTTTCTTCATCCTTCTGTAGATCTTTATTCCTCCTATGTCTAAACTCCCCTTCTTTCGTTTTCAATGGCCCCCAAATTTTTCTCAATATTCTCCCTTCTTTTTCCTCCATCTCTTCCATTTCACCAGCTTCCACAGAGAACATGAATTCTGTGGCATACACACCCTTTGGTTTGATTACTGAATACATTATTTTAATAGTATTTAAGAATATATAAACAAACTCTATATAAACAAACTCTGTTTTACGACATCAGTTTTAAATATAACCCTTATTATAGTAAGTTTTTAGAAGACAGGATGCAGTGGACACAGTAGTGAAACAAAAAACATATCTCGATTAACACCTTTTTAGTCTCTTCTGTTTGTTACTATTAACCTTTCTTCCGTTCGCGTTGAAACTTCTGGTCAATACCATGCAGCTGAAATTCGTAAATGGAGCTTGTCATCCGCAACTTCGGGGGTTGCTTTCGTACGTGACCGGTAATTAATTCACATCCGAGAAACAGTGAGGCTTCGCCAATTTTCCGATCATTAGAAGTTTTAGTTTTCCTGTTGCCGTCGTGTTTTTAAGATATGTGTCTCTAAAAGGATATCATACGATGATTATTACAGGTCTGCTGTCGAGGCCCCAGAAAACATGGCGAAAGAGAACTTTCATGCGAGAACGACAATGATGACTTACAGCGTGCAACAGGTGTTTTAAATGTTTCTTCTAGAAATGTGTTTAAAACATTGTTGTTCTCATCTGAGAGAAATGTATAGCGTCACTGTTAATCTTTCTCTACTTGTTAACTCTTCCTCACATACCACAAATGCCGTATTAATGTTACGCAAAATTCGAGTTCCAGAGTATTTTTTGCTTCAAGGGAGGAAATATTTGCTTCGAGAAATCGAGAAATTCGTGTAACCGAATTTCGAGTAATAGAGAAATAAACACATGTGAAGAATGGACAAACTGCCTGGAAATTCAAGTTACTTCGAGATATTGAAAATTCCTGTAATGGAGGTTCGAGATATCGAGGTTCGACTGTAAATGTTTCATATCACGAAGTTTTCTTTAATATTTCACTACAAAACCGGACTTAAAGAGGTATTTTCTATTTCTCTTGGTATTATGTTTTCCTTGACTGTCGATCCATCATATGTCATATTACTACACAAGTACCAACATTGTCATTTCTTACTTGTAATTAAATGTATTCCCCCTTTTCTCAGTTTCTCAGCCGTAAGAGTTTACATTTAATATGCTAAGCTTTCCACTTACATAATTGTTGACTTTTGTTTGTATGCTATTTATTCTCACGCGGACTTCCATTTCTGAGACTATATGTGAACGCTACCATTCCAATACGACTTATAATGTTGTACAGATCCAGATAAGTCAACAATATAATCAGCCTATCGTACGGTTTTATCGAGCAAGTGTCCGATTCGTTGACTGAGTGGTCAGCGTACTGGCCTTCGGGTCAAAGGGTGCCGGGTTCGATTCCCAGCCGGGTCGGGGATTTTAAACTTCATTGGTTAATTCTAGTGGCCCGGGGGCTGGGTATTTGTACTATCCCAACATCCCTGCAACTCACACACCACATATAACACTATCCTCCACCACAATAACACGCAGTTACCTACACATGGCAGATGCCACCCACCCTCATCGGAGGGTCTACCTTACAAGGGCTGTACTCGGCTAGAAATAGCGATATGAAATTATTAGTATCGAACAAGTGACTGTGCGGTTTGGGTTACGTAGCTATCGGCTTGCATTTTGAGAGATAGTGGATTTGACCCCACTGTGACCCATCTGTGTCGGTGCGACGTAAAGCAAATTGTAAAAATTCTTACATTTCGAATTTCATTTATTTGAACTGTAATTTGCATTCAGATTTCTCTTTGACCTTCTTCATCCCCTTCTCTACATATTATTCATTTCTGAAGCCATAAAAGATGGTTAAAAGGTACGCATTTCATGGTGTAAAAGTCACGTTACCTAATTAATATGGATACGTTAAAACTGTTAGTAAAATATATAGCAAATTTCAAGCACCGCACTTCAAGTTACGTAAGGACCTTCACTAGTATTATAAAGGAACACCCCACGATTAAATGAACGGAAAACATTGCATCTCATGAAAGGTAAACAGTTCGTCACCACACATTACACCATCCCACAAATATCGTGCTTCAGAAAGATGTCTTTACTTGACAACATATAACATCCAGCATTAGATGTGAGCTAAGTTTTTACTCACGTCACTGACCCAGAAATGCAGTTCTTGAATCTCCAAGCTGCACGGCGGAAATGAATGCCCAGCTTCACCAAGCCATCTCTGTATAGGCGATGAAGGTACTAGGAAAACCAATGGATTCTACTACTATTAACTTCGGTACCAACTAAATCTAATCTCCTTTGCTCTCAAGAAAAATATGCTGTTAGTATTCTCCGAGCCAAATGCTGATCAAGCATCAGCTTTACTTTAGAAACTTCATGGGATTCAGTATTTCAACTCGTCTACACCGTTCATTTTTATGTAGCTAATAAATTATTCATATTTATTAATAGTTCAAAAATTATGTATAATAATCTTTGTGTCAAAACATAATTCCACAATCCTTCTCTAATCAGTGAAAGTTGGTAATTACGTGCTTTTATAATTTTCAAAGCATCACATAACATTATGTAAACACAGTGTACCGATCGTAATGAGATTAAATACCTCAGTAAAATACATTTCTGGAAACGAGTGTTGAATAATATATGAATTAGGATATTTGTAATGGTACAATAATAGTACATTATCAACAAGCCTATAATGGCAATAATTAAGACACAAGAATATTTATAAAACGAGCGAAGCGAGTTTTATCATTTACATACGACTGTTTAATTACCATTATAAGCGAGTTGCATACGACTGTTTACGCTCGACGATATTATAACTCTATTTTTTAAATATTCATAAAATTCTGCCGAGATGTTGTTTGGCAGTTGAGTTTACTGAACAGAACGCAGAGCGCATGCGCTGGGTTATTAATTTTCCGTGAGTGGATCAGAGACCTTGAAAAGTTTTCAAAGCTTTCACAGAAGGTTATCATAACCTATCTTTATTTCAAATACAAATTGTTCATTGTACAGTTGGTGATGTGAATTTGCGGGAATGTGCTATGTGGTTGTGGAATATTCAAAGTAAAAGGTGCATTGATGTTAATATGTGTGTCCGACATGCTTGATTTGGGAAACAAGTGCGAAGCTAGCGCGTTGAGCGCAGGTGCGATGCTATCCTTACCTAATTTGTCAAACAGTTGTATCATAATGAAAATCTGAACTCTGATTGGTGAAGAATCTGTATCATAATGAAATCTGAACTCTGATTGGTGGAGAACCTGTATTATAATAAAACTTAAACAATAATGAGCCTCATTAAAATTCACTTTTCTGGAATATATTATTTATATTTCGACATCGTCGAGCATAATAATAATCTTTATTAAACTAAAACCAGAGGTCATTTTATATTTTAGATATTATGGAATACCAAGTATGGGAAAATTCTTCCCAACAATAAAGCATTAAATTAAGAATAGGTTACGTTTCCAATCAAAGTTAGAAGAGAAATATCGTTAATGAAACATAATACAAAGAGAAAGATACGGGAAGATAAAAAAAAATGGAAGTATTCATTTCCTGTGCGTGTGCATTACAAATAAACACTAAGAATTTAGATTTAGTAGTTTGGGCACCCT
Source organism: Anabrus simplex (assembly GCF_040414725.1). NCBI lineage: Eukaryota > Metazoa > Arthropoda > Insecta > Orthoptera > Tettigoniidae > Anabrus > Anabrus simplex. The sequence goes on from NC_090269.1 coordinate 126,649,622, forward strand.
GACTTTGATGTAAATGAAATTAAGGACGAAGGCACACATATATAATACACATTGATCAGCACGCTACTACGACAATATTACCCTGGCTAATCGTCAGGGTGGTGGAGGTTCCAATCTTTAAAATGCATCCTATTATTCCAAGATGAAAGTTTGTGTTCCTATCATTTAAACATCAAAGGAAAATGTTGGTACTGAAGCTTATGACATCAAATTTTAATGTTGTTTGAAAGGTATTGTATACACTTTACATAAAAATCATTTTAGTTAGAAGTGTAGAATAGAACGTGTATATTTTGGCCAACAATAGGTTTGGTTTGTTCATTTATCTTAGGATCATGGAGTATTAAGTCATCTTTATTATCCATATCATTGTGTTATATGCATTATTTAGGTTAATTATTAGTATCTTCATTCCTGGGGTGTTCGTGCTGGTGTGTGTGTTCGTAATCACTTAAATTGGAATTGACAAGGAAATATCTGCGGACAATAATTACATAGGAAAGCAAATTCCAGAATATCCAACCTTTTTATACGATAATTTCAACTGTTGTTACCACACCGAATGGCATTAAAGACGCTCAAGTAGCTTATTTGGTTATTTTGTATTCGCCGACCAAAATAACTCCTGCGATTTCTTAGCAACAGTATCATTTGGCGCTTCAGAATATTCTGGCTCTCTAACAAAACTCGGGAAGATATATAAAGTAAAGGCAGTAATATGGTTGAGATGTGCTTGACCAACACGGGACTCTGAGCTGACTCTAGTGCTTCGTTTTGTTTGTGCTGGATCACTCGTGTTCATGTTTTCTGAACAGTGCCTTTTCTATTGTTCATTCCTTTCACGAATGTCCCCCCCCTTCTTAATCCGACATCCTCAACGTAAGATGACAGGATGCTGCTGGTCGGTGTTTATGTAGTCTTCCATTATTAGATTTATGTAACAACCTTGGATGTGGGCTACCTTCTTAAGCTGAGACCTGGATAATATAAAGCCGATCATGAGCTAGAAGGTTCACAAAAGAACTGACGTCGTAGAATTCTTGACCTGGGACAATTTTTTCTTTCATCATTGTGGGCTGAACCATCTATTCTGATTAAACTGATTAAAAGTATTTTTCATTATTGTCGGTAAGCGAATATTGCATATAGCATCCCCTTTTCGATTCAAGAATGTAAGTGGAAAATGTTAGGGGTTGGGAAGGGGGAAGTTCTATTTCAAATTGATCACCGTTCAGCATCCTATAGCAAACATTATAGTTATTAAAACAGGCAAGTCAATAGCGTAGAACAAACACTAAAATGTAAATATTAAGCTATTGTTTGCCCATGAGTAACAGCGAGAATGTTTGTTGTAATAATGCAAGCAGTCTTATGTTTGACTGCCAGGAACCGAATGAATTTCCCATGATTCACCGAAACAAGTGATGCATAGAGGGATGTACGGATTTAGGGACGAGAAGATTAGTGAGGTCTCCTATCAAAAACGGACATTTCATCCCACAGTTGGTTAAATTCCGCCTCTGTGGGATTAGCTGACACCCCCGGAGGCCCGGGTTCGATTCTCAGCTCTGCCACGAGATTTTTGAAAAGTGGTACGATGGTTGGAACGGGTTCTGTTCTGTCTCGGGAGGTCAACTGAGTAGATGGGGGTTCGATTCCCACCTCAGCCATCCTCGAAGTGCTTTTCCGCGGTGTCCCACTTCTCCACCTGGGAAATGCCGGGTCGGTGTCTAACTTAAGGCCACGGCTGCTTCCCTCCCTCTTCCTTGTCTATCTCTCTTCCCATCCCACCTACGAGGCCCCAGTTGCGCATAGCAGGTGAGAGAGCCTGGGAGAGGAACTGGTCCTCCTTCCAAAATTGTAACCCCACGACTTAAAATCTCACGCTCCTTGAGGCGATAGAGGTGGGATCCGTCGCTGAGTCCGAGGGAAAAACCAACCCTGGATGGTAAACGAATTAAGAAAGAAAAGAGTTGCTTATATTTTAGAAAGAATTCTTATTCTAACTAGGATATGCTTGATGGTTTAATTGATACTTATGTTAAAGTAAAAGGCAAATATACCCAATAATCAATTTCTTTACTTGGAATTCAAATGTTCCAATACAAATGCGTCATATTCCTAATAAGTAAATGAATATACTTAAAACATGCACGAAGTCTCAATATCACGTCGTTCCTACAAATCTAAAGGTATGATTTGGGGATATCTTTGTTATGAAGCCGGGCTGAATGGCTAAGATGGTTGAGGCGCTGGCCTTCTAACCCCAACTTGGCAGGTTCAATCCTGGCTCATTCCGGTGGTATTTGAAGGTGCTCAAATACGTCAGCCTCGTATCGGTAAACACTCCTGCAGGACTAAATTCCGACACCTCGGCGTCTCCGAAAACCTTAAAAGCATTTAGTGAAACGTAATTCAAATAACGTTATTATTATTATTGTTCTTGTTAGTTGGGAAAATGTAGCAATAAACAGAGTACAAAGGAATGCATTAGAACAATTACCGTTTGTCGGGAATTATACTTTGTATGATCTGATTATACCGATTATATAAAACTATCACTATTTTGTTTAGTGCGTTCTTTCACTGCCTAGAAAAGCAGCGACGATATTCTTTGCTCCATGACGTTCTATTTTATATAAATAACATCGAGATGAAGCTGTATAAATATAGACAAATGTGAGGTACCCTGAAACAGACAATGAGTGACATAGAAAGTAAAAATCAACATCTATAGTAATATAAATTCAGGTGCTACTGTATCCTATAGTTGTGAGACGTGGTTTTGACTCAAACATCCACGGAGATTATGTACCTCAAATCTGGTGATAAAAAAAAAAAAACATAAAATTCATTAGACAATAATATAATAATTTCGTGTGGCTATTTCTAGCCGAGTGCAGCCCTTTTAGATATGTCTGCATTGTCTACATGGCATCTGCCATGTGTAGGTAACTGCGTGTTATTGAGGTGGAGGATAGTGTTATGTGTGGTGTGTGAGTTGCAGGGATGTTGGGGACAGCACAAACACCCAGCCCCCGGGCCAATGGAATTAACCAATGAAGGTTAAAATCCCCGGCCCGGCCGGGAATCGAACCCTGGACCCTCTGAACCGAAGGTCAGTACGCTGACCATTCAGCCAACGAGTCGGACAAGTCATTAGATAAGAACTAGGAATAAATAACCTCACAAAACACGTCAACAAGGACAGGCTGACGTGGAGTGAATAACTTCGGGTACCGAACTGAAGATTCCATAGAAGTGCCTTCGAGTGTAAACAAGTTGGTAGAAGAGATGTGGAAAGTGCAAGAAAGTGATGGCAAATGTCAAAGCCTTAGACGCATTTAGGTTGAACCATGATGGATGATGATGATGATGACGATAATTAATATGACGATCATATTCTTTTAGGCACATGCCGTATGAATTGAGTCATCCTGGAGGGAAACTCTGCGCGTCGCGAGAACTTGTCTCCGTTCCGTAAGAAACGGCACGAATGTTCTAATAGCACCTATCTCTTTAGCTCCACGTAGGATTGGCTGCGCATCCTCTCTATTAGTTGTCCGAAGTAGCTCAGTCTTGGCCTGCCTCTATAACCTGTTCCTTTTACAGAAGTGTCCAAGATCGTGGTAAATAGACTTCAGTAGCCTCATTATGTCTCCAGGACAGATGTTCCTTACTTTCCTCATATACTGTGTTAAGCATGGCGTCTCTACTGTTCTTCTCAGTACTTGTTGATTGCTAATTCTCTCTATCCAGGATATCACGAACATTCTTCAGTAACACCATAAATCGAATGCAACCACCTTTCTTCTATGAGTCCCGCCTAGTAACCAGGTATCAATTCCATAGAGACTATAATAGGACTTACGTGATTTTAGCAAAATATCGAGGTAGATTTCGGTGTGAGCTCAATGATAGTTCCCTTGTCGGGAAAATAGTGGTACAGCTGTTATGAGTGGTGTTAGCCGAAAGGACCGCACAGAATACACTCCGGGTCAGTTCGATAAGCGATGACACCCTGTAAGACAAAAATAAAACCTTCAGTAGGCTTTCTCAACTGGATGTGACAGCATGACGAACACGAAGATCAGAATAACTTAATCTACGACCGACAGCAGGGCGCATCTACCGACTGCTACTCCTTTTCCTCAAATCGTCTTCTTCTTCCGCTATTTCCCACACCAATGGGGTCGCGGGTGCGAACTGTGTCCCACACGTGGATTTGGCTCTGTTTTACGGCCGGATGTTCTTCCTGACGCCAACCCTATATAGAGGGATGTAATAAATATTACGTGTTTCTGTGTTATCTGATTATGAACAGGAAAGTGTTGGGACAAGCACAAACACCCAGTCCCCGTGCCAGAAGAATTAATCGGACGCGAATAAAATCCCCGACCCAGCCTGGAATCGAACTCGGTACCCTCTCTACCGAAGGCCTCAATGCCGACCATTCAGGCAATGAGTCGGACAGTCCTTTCCCTCAACTCCAGTGCATTACTTGTGGCATGGAAAAGTCTTTTTTTTTTTTTTTTTTGGAAATCTTCTTTTCGTCGCACCAATACAGATAGTTCTTATGGCGACGATGGGATGAAGAAGGACTAGGAATGGAAGGGAGAGAACGGGACACCACGGAAAACCATCTTCAGCGCTGCTGACAGTAGGTTCGAATGTAAAGTGATAGTTGCGTGACCCAAACAAGGCAGCCACTTGCTAGGTATGGAAAAGTGCACAGGTGATGGAAAATAACATTCACTATTGCCGTACTTATACGCATTGTTTTGATTGGACCAACATTAAGGGAGATAGTATAAAATTTCCCTAAAGCAGACACTTCCTGAGACGAAAAATGTGTCTTTCATTGTGAAGTGTCCATTGTTAAGAAAAAATCAAGTTTTTGGAAGTCTCAAAAACCAAAAAGTATATCCTGTATTTATAACGTTGTTTGACCTCAGTCCACTTAGCCACAATACTCTACTTCTACTCGCATGGCTTTCATTTACGTCATCAAATCGGAAAGTGGAAGGCAAGCTGACAGCCACTGACTGCGTTTACACTCATTTATTTTAAATGTCAATAACATAAAAAACAGGGAATTTCACTGTTACTCTTGGCCTTCTGCGTCACTTCAAATATTTCATAGCCATGTTCGGCGCTACAGTCCACATAAATCCTTGGCCTCCTTAATCACCTGCCTCCATTTCACTCGGTCCTCAGGTTTCCGCCGAGTCGTCACCAAGTTATCCGATTTTACTTTAGGCGATCCTGAAATGTGGTGTTACAGAATAATTCTGAACGTAATAACAATAATAATAATAATAATAATAATAATAATAATAATAATGGCGTGTGGATTCCGGACAGGTTTGATGCAGGTCTTTCGAGTTGACGCCATATAAGCGATATGTGTGTCTGTGAGGATCGGGCACTAGCTAGGATGATTTCTAATGCTTAAAACAACATACACACCCAACCCTTGAGCCATCGGAATTAACCAATTAAGGTTAAAATCCCCGACCCGGGACTCCATGGACCAAAGGCCAGCACGCTAACCATTTAATGCTGACGCTGAGATGGGTAGGTCGAATCACGAATGAAGAGATACTGAATCGAATTGGTGAGAGGAGATCGTTGTCGCTAAATTTGACGAGAAGAAGAGACACAATGATAGGGCAAGTTTTAAGACACCCAGGACTTCTTAAATTAGTTTTTGAGGGAAGTGTAGGGTGTAAGAACGGTAGGGGTAGACCAAGTTATGAATATGACAAGTAGATTAGAGCAGATGTAGGATGCAACATTTATGTATAAATGAAGAGGTTAGCACAGGATAGGGTGGTATGGATTGCTCCATAAAACCAGTCTATGGACTGATGACTCAAACAACAACAACAACAACAACGTATATAGGTGCCCATAACAATTTTCTTTATACGAGGTAGGGGAGTTAATCCTACGACCAACCCCCAACCTCGAAGGGCAGAGCATCACTCTTAGTCTGGATTTGTCTGGGTTCGGTGGCCCTACCAGCAGCATATGCTCTCGCCGGCATACCTCTAAGGATCATTTGAACACGCAAGCCACCAAAACACCCAGAAAAATGTATTTTTCCTTCGTCAAGGTGGTGATACCTTCGGGACATCTTCAAATATTTAGAGTACAGTAATTAATGTCCATTAAAACACGAGGCTAACTTACGAAATTGGTCACTTTTAGTCTACTTGACCGAGCTCGATAGCTGCAGTCGCTTAAGTGCGGCCAGTATCCAGTATTCGGGAGATAGTAGGTTCTAACCCCACTGTCGGCAGCCCTGAAGATGGTTTTCCGGGGTTTCCTATTTTCACATCAGGCAAATGCTGTGGCTGTACCTTAATTAAGGCCACGGCCGCTTCCTTCCCACTCCTAGCCCTTCCCTGTCCCATCGTCGCCATAAGACCTATCTGTGTCGGTGCGACGTAATGCAACTAGCAAAAAAAAAAAAAAAAAGGCTACTTGACAATGACACTACTTTCTCCATCTGAATTTAAAGTTTATTTGAAATTCGTAATCCGTATGTGTCATCTTCGTTCAAGATGTAGAGCTTAAGCTCAGTAGTTTGTTTTGCATTTTAAAAAGCATCGTTCGCACTCTTTCAGAGCCGTCATTTACGTTAACAAGTGACCGCGTCCGTTTTTAGGAACATGAAGTATTAAGAAGTTATTTTATCTTAGGAGTCGGGGTCATTCAGTCGGGGATTTGAACACGGTGCGCTATTATGAACTGTCCGGTAAGGGAAGTTTCACTGTATTAGCAATATTTTGTTCCCTTTGTGTTAAGGCCACCCTCTCGAACCGCCTTCTCTTTGACATGAATCATTAAATGAGTCCCTGGATAGGAACCTAGTTGTCCTTTCCTTAAATGTAAATGTCAAGTTCTATAAAATTCCACCCAGTGGTATACCCGTAATGCTGTAACTGATAAATATTAAACTAAATTCCTATATTGCGCACTACTAGTGCTCTCCGATTAAAACCAGTTACAGGGTAAATTTTCAAAAATACAGGCGGTAAAATTATTTTATGTTGCATAAATATATAGAAAATTTAAAAATAATACTGAAATTGAAAACAAATGTCACAATCTCCAGATTTAGAGGCTGAAATTGTTGAAGCACTGCCCTTCTGATCCGAAGCTGGTAGGTACCAGTTCGGCCCAGTATGGTGATATTCAACCCGGGATCTGTTCCGCTGTTAAAAAGATCTAATATCGGTAGTCTTTTCCTTTGATATAGATGTTGATTCCCATAGGGAATCTGAAATATTTGTCCTGAATGAGCAAATTTATAATACCAATATAAATGGTCCGTTATTGGACATTATCAATTTTCCAGCTAGCTGATTCTTGGTTGCCAGGGTTTCGCCCTCGTGTGCTAGGGTGGGCTCATCAGTTGGTACCTAGCACACCTACCAATACGCTGGCTAGTGCATACCGTGGAGGCCACTGCGTAGGCTAACTGGAGCCACCAGCAGTGCCAATGCAGTAAGAGACTTTGTCTCATCACTAAAAATTGATGCCTGCTTGGCCATCAGATGATATAGATGTTGATTCCCATAGGAAATCTGAAATATTTGTCCTGAATGAGCAAATTTATAATACCAATATAAATGGTCCGTTATTGGACATTATAAATTTTCCAGCTAGCTCATTCTTGGTTGCCAGCGTTTCGCCCTCGTGTGCTAGGGTGGGCTCATCAGTTGGTACCTAGCACACCTACCAATACGCTGGCTAGTGCATACCGTGGAGGCCACTGCGTAGGCTAACTGGAGCCACCAGCAGTACCAATGCACTAAGAGACTTTGTCTCATCACTAAAAATTGATGCCTGCTTGGCCATCAGATGATATAGATGTTGATTACCATAGGAAATCTGAAATATTTGTCCTGAATGAGCAAATTTATAATACCAATATAAATGGTCCGTTATTGGACATTATAAATTTTCCAGCTAGCTCATTCTTGGTTGCCAGCGTTTCGCCCTCGTGTGCTAGGGTGGGCTCATCAGTTGGTACCTAGCACACCTACCAATACGCTGGCTAGTGCATACCGTGGAGGCCACTGCGTAGGCTAACTGGAGCCACCGGCAGTGCCAATGCACTAAGAGACTTTGTCTCATCACTAAAAATTGATGCCATCTGATGGCCAAGCAGGCATCAATTTTTAGTGATGAGACAAAGTCTCTTAGTGCATTGGCACTGCCGGTGGCTCCAGTTAGCCTACGCAGTGGCCTCCACGGTATGCACTAGCCAGCGTATTGGTAGGTGTGCTAGGTACCAACTGATGAGCCCACCCTAGCACACGAGGGCGAAACGCTGGCAACCAAGAATAAGCTAGCTGGAAAATTTATAATGTCCAATAACGGACCATTTATATTGGTATTATAGTCTTTTCCTTGCCATATTGTGTGCGCTTATATCAGCGGTTAAATCTCTCTGGACCTACCTGCGTGACCTATGGCGTCAATATTCTTTTTTGTTTACCGCGTAGTGACTCGCGTGTAAATGTGGGGGATAGATCAATGCTATGAACCCACAAGAAGTTCTAATTATAAATGGGATGGATGGAGATGATGAAAGTGTGATTCCCGATAGGGCCTCTCTTGACGACAGCGATGAAAGTGACACATCTTGTGAGCTCCTTAGATACAATTCTGACATACGGCAATACAATGCTTCACTGATTCTAATTTTGAAAGAACGATTTCCTAAACTACTGCAATCTTATTTCATTAGCGGGATGAATTTTTATGAATAAAATGTTGGCTCATTTTTAGAATGTGCATGTTTTTACAAATAAAGGCATATTGAAGAATACAAAAGTTGCAAAAAATCAGACAATAACCTTCATGAATTTTTCAAGTATGAAATACCACAACTAGATCATTATTTAAGAAAAAGATCCTGTTAGTTAAAATCAATACGCGCGACCAATCGCGTGACGATGGACAGTACGACAACCTGCAGGTTAAAGGTGCTCAAACATGCCAGCGTCCTGTCGGTAGGTTTACCGGCACATAAAGGAACTAATGTGTTTGGTAATGTGATATGTTGTATGCAGGTGGAAATGTGCATTAAGACGGTCAGAAAGACCCAGTCACCGAAGCAGATGAATTAACAATATGTAGTTAAACTCCTTGGCCTGACCGGAAATTGAACCCATGGTCCTAAATAACGTCACGCTGACCATTCAGCTAAGAAGCCGAACCACGTAAAGGAACTCCTGTGAGCGAAACTCCGGTACCTCGGTGTATTCGAAAACAGCAAAGTAGTTAATGGGACATAAAATCGATGACAATCAAGTTAATATCTCTAGTTAGGTTAGCATCTAAATTTCTCTAATATATCTATTTCTCTTCTAAAAATGAATACAAGAGTACACTTTGTCGCAAGTCAGCCTCTGCATGAGAGAAAGTATTCCATAAAATGAAATATGCACGAAAAATCAGAAGTCGGGCTGAGTGGCTCAGACGGTTGAAACGCTGGCCTTTTGACTCCAAATTGGCAGGTTCGATCCTGGCTCAGTCCGGTGGTATTTGAAGGTGCCCAAATACGTCAGCCTCTTGTCGGTAGATTTACTGGAACGTAAAGGAATTCCTGCGGGACTAAATTCCGGCACCCCGGCGTTTCCGGAAACCGTAAAATTAGTTAGTGAGACGTAAAGCCAATAACATTATTATTATAATTATTATTATTATTAAAATCGAAAAGCAGTGGAAAGTTATTTCTGGAAGGAATTAGTCTACGTTAATACGTGTGCCTTGGGGGTCATTCTATGTTAAATATTTTATAACTGAATCAGTCATTCAAGAAAAGTCGCATGTACAAATTGTCGATTCGAACGTTGCTGATTAATACTATGCTCGTCCTGGTGAAGCTTTTCACAGAAGAAACGGCTTGTCAAACCAGAACCATGGTGCTATTTAAGGTTGAATTGTGTGTGTTGTAATTCATTTAAGAAAGGGCACTGTTCCCTTTCATGAATGATTTCTTTGCTTACAGGAAAACCGAGCTCGATAGCTCCAGTCGCTTAAGTGCGGCCAGTATCCAGTATTCGGGAGATAGTAGTTTCGAACCCCACTGTCGACAGCCCTGAAAATGGTTTTCCGTGGTTTCCCATTTTCACACCAGGCTGTACCTTAATTAAGGCCACGACCGCTTCCTTCCCACTCCTAGCCCTTCCCCGCCCCATCGTCGCCATAAGACCTATCTGAGTCGGTGCGACGCAAAGCAACTAGGAATAAAATAAAAAAGCTTACAGGAAATAAAACAATATTGTGAAATCATCTTACAGGCACCTAAACGTAATGAGAAGTTCACCACTTTCTGGTAGACACTATGACCTTGACTAAAAGCCGGCCGGAGTTTTATAAGACTGTCAGATGAATCTCAAGGAAAGGATTTGCCTAATTACTAGAAAATTCGTTTCCAACCAGTATCATTCATGCAGTTAATATTTACTGCTGAAGATACGGGAACCGTACGGACAACATATTTTGTTGATGAGCTTATTGAACACATCTTTCGTTTGCAACGAGACAATAACGAACAGCCTCCTAAACAACAAGCCTAGAAAGAATCAATTCCTATTGACGGGCATAAGATGAATGAGGTTAGGCCTCTAGAATTGTACATTTGGATAGATGGTGAAAAGGGAGGGTGGCGAGCGGGGAGTAGCCTACAAAGACTATCTCAACGAAATACTTCCGTGGCCAATTGTTCGTGTGACCGACGATGATTTCGATTCACTTTCCTCATTCAAATGATCGTTATTGTAGAAGAACGACACAATGCGTTGAACTTATCTGTGTGAATTATGTGCTTTTGCTGCAGAACTGTTTTTTAAATTGGTTTTACGTAGCACAAATAGAGATAGGTCTTATGGTGAGGATGGGTCAGGGAAGGGTTAGGTGTGAGACGGAAGCGGCCGTGCCCTTGATTAAGGTACAACCCTAGCATTTACCTGGTGTGAAAATGGGAAACCACGGAAAGTCATCTTCAGAGCTACCAAGAGTGGGGTTCGAACCCACTATCTCCTGAATGCAATCTCACAGCTGCGCGTCCCTAACCGCTCTGCCAACTCCCTCAGTAAGGAAGACATTTTTCGGGTCTAACTTTGCTGGCAAGCCCTAGTATTTACGGTGCATTATATCTTCTGATATGGACTAGAACACGTATATTACTAATCAGTCTCATCCTTGGGTTCGACAATATGAAACTGAGGTTTGATTGATGCTAGTAATGCCATTCCTGTTATGAATGGTATGAAAATGCTGCTTATAGGATCGGTTGGTGCGTGTATTTTGGTGGACATGGCCCAGTGTTATGTAACAACATCTGGGTTGGTGAGGAAAACAGCGGGAAACTTCCTCACTCTTCACTTCCTTAGCCTGACTTTTCACTGACACCTATAGCTCATTCCACGTTAAGAAATCAGTAGTGCTCTTATGGAACTACAAGGATTGAACACACCCCCTCTGAGACAACCACAATAATTCCTAGTGATTAAGGGTTATTATACTGTAATTTGTAATGCATTATGAAACATAGGTGAAAAGGATGAGGCATTTTTGCCAGTAAGCTATTAAAATAACTGCATAACATTTTCTGTTTCATAAATACATTTATAGGGAGGAAGCGCAATAACGGGAACAGCCATCGCTTCGTTGCCTTCCTACATTTTCCTGCATTGCTCTGGTACAAGCCTCGTGCAGTCCCTCACTCTGTGAACCGCCGGCAGCTCACTTCTGTAGTGAAGTCATCTACAGTATTTATTTGTTGCGTGTGTGTTTTAAGCTTCAGATCAGTGCGTAATTGTCTTGTGTTGAGTGAGAATTATGCGATAAGTCTACGTGTGTGATTTCTTTTTTTAACATTAATACTATAATCTTTTGTAGAGCCATCCACAGTATTTATTTCTTGTGTCGGTTTTCTAGCCTTTATTGCCTGGAGAAATTTATTAAATGCAATTAAATGCATCCCTCACCCACCGAGCTCATAAACATTATTTGCCCATCCCCCCCCCCCAATTTGCCTTACACTTCAATGTTGAGGTATTTTATGCCCCGCAGTTTACCTCTAAACAAAAATAAATCCCTGTAAGTACCCCGTCCCCTTTAGTTCATAAAAATAATTTTTAGCTGTGTTTCTTCCACTTTTTGTCTTGAACTTGAATATTAATTTACCCGTGATGGTGTTGTTCGATATGGCAACCCTGTTGTCGTAAGAGCCGTACTGTTTTCTTAACATGGATTGAGCTATAGGCGATCTATGACAGCTGACGGTTGATCTGTTGTGAATCCTACCAGCCTTCGGGATGACTACCCAACAAATAAAACTCTCTATGGGTGTGAGCATCCTGTACGTAGATGGATTTTGCTATTTTGCAATAGGTTAATTGGATTTGCTGGAGAGTTTCCATACTCTGCGGCAGCTTGCGGTAATTTGCTTCCGGGCTGGATTTACTGCTAGTCGATTGTACTCCTAGGAATCCTTTTCTCGCTCCTTTAATGGAGATGAAGTTTAGTACGTCCATGTGAGTGTTGATATTGTTCTTTGTTCATTAGATTATATTCAGTGTGGCGGCCAGGGGCGCGGTTAAAGCTGGCGTATTATGTGTGTACAATGCTCAGCTCGTGGCCATTGTAACTACTGTTACCGAACAGGCGCCTCAGGATCCCACACAACACATGCAATATTCAGGGGGTGACATCTCAAAGGGTGACACTGTAATATGATACAGACGCTTGTTTAATTCGTCCAGCCTCGGGCCCTATAGTATCTACTGCGAAGTAATTGCTATTTCAGTTACATTTGCGATTGCAGCGTTGATGAACAAAGCTAGTTCAGAACTACATAACTGAAAATAATGATGTAGCCTTCATTAGAATCAGTTACTTAGAGATGAGCCCAGTTTTACGGATATGTCTTCAGCATCAATGAAGGAAGGCTCACGAGAAGGATCAAGGCCCACTCTGAGGTGAAGAAACGCTACTACGCACAGCTACTAGTGTTATGTACATAAAACGACTCGTTTGCATTGTACCTTAGAATCGATAAATAAGTTGAAATTTGTACATTATTAGCTTTGCTCGGTTAAACGATTAGAAAGCTTCGAAATTTTCTGCAGTCTCACGCCTCGTTACATAGCACATGTGTATGTATGATGGGTATCCTGCTCGAAGGCTGGTTTGATCCTCCACAGCTCCGCTAAAAGCTGTCGTAGATAGCGTAAGCGTCACTGAAGAGGTAAGGTAAGGGTGTAATCTGCCCAAAGGCATGTCCAAACCTCCGCAGAGGTGGGCCTGAGCCGGAGTTTACGTACGGTACGGTGGCCAGTTCCTTTCCGCTCCTCCATTCCCTTACCCCCCACCAACAGCGCGTGGCAACCCATCCAAATCTTGATCACGCCCAATGTTGCTTAACTTCGGAGATCTCACGGGATCCGGTGTTTCAACACGGCTACGGCCGTTGGCTCACAGAAGAGGCATACTAGGAAAATGAGGAGTGAGGTAATTTCCCTTTGCTTTCCTCGCCAAGCCAAATGTTGCTATTACATATCAGTCTGCCAAGCCCAATGAAGTGCATGCACCAATCGACCCTATGAGCAACATTTTATACCATTCATAACAGGGACTGACCGCATTAGGAATGGTATTATTAGCATCGCTCAGCCCTCAGTCACTTTCATGTTGCCAAAGCCAAGAGATAGGTAAATGAAAGTAACACATTTATTCTGGCCTACACTAAAAGACACAGAACAGTGTACACACTACATCTCGCCAGCAAAGGCATGCATAGCACACACTCCCACGGTATCCCCTGCCTGTCGTAAGAGACGACTAAAAGGTGGTGACATTAGAACCATGTGATCACTTGTGATTAGGACCATTAGGTGCGAAACATCATGGGCCGACGTTACTAGTGACTAGTACCACATTTCGAAGAAAACCATGGGTTCTATGTTACATAGGAGCAGAACCATTATGTGAAAAATACTACGGGTCTGGGCGTCGTTTGTGAAAATAGCCATCGTGTGTATTCCACCGGTCGGTTCCACTGTGTTCAGAGTGGGTCTGCGTTAGCTATGAGTAGTACCACTTTATCAGAAACACCATGGGTCTAAGTTGCCTCTGATTAGTGCCACTAAGTTAGAAACACCACGGGTTTGGCTGGCGTCCGTGATTAGTATGTGTGAGTAAAACCATGGGTCTGCGTTTCCTGAGAGTAGTAGTACCATTATGTGGAGAACACCATGGGTTTGTGTTGCCTGAGGACGTTGCCATAATGTGTGATACACCGTGGGTCTACATTGCCTACGATTAGTAGCACTAGGTGAGCGAAACCATGAGTATACGTGGCCTGTAATTAGTTCCACTAAGTGAGGAACATCACGGGAATACCGGCACCACTAAGTGAGGAACATCACGGGAATACCGGCGCCACTAAGTGAGGAACATCACGGCAATACCAGCACCACTAAGTGAGGAACATCACGGGAATACCGGAACCACAAAGTGAGGAACATCACGGGAATACCGGCGCCACTAAGTGAGGAACATCACGGTAATACCAGCACCACTAAGTGAGGAACATCACGGGAATACCGGCGCCACTAAGTGAGGAACATCACGGGAATACCGGCGCCACTAAGTGAGGAACATCACGGTAATACCAGCACCACTAAGTGAGGAACATCACGGGAATACCGGAGCCACAAAGTGAGGAACATCACGGCAATACCAGCACCACTAAGTGAGGAACATCACGGGAATACCGGAGCCACAAAGTGAGGAACATCACGGGAATACCGGCGCCACTAAGTGAGGAACATCACGGGAATACCGGCGCCACCAAGTGAGGAACACCATAGGTTTGTGTCACCTTAAACTGGTCCCATTGTGTGTGACATACCCTGGGTCTACATTGCCTGGATTAGTACCACAATAGGAGGAACTCCATGGTTCTGCTTTAGCAGTGATTAGTACCATTATGTGGGGCCGGTGACCTGGATTTTGGACCCCTTTAGATAATGAGCATCATCCCAGTAATTAAGGCGTTGTAAATTGGATCCGATCCACTGATTGTTATATTTCACTATCATTTTCTCATCACCATTCGTTTTAGATTGTAATCACTGCATACCTTTTGAAGTTTCAATTTTCGTTTCGTTCACCTCGTACCATTACGAGCCAATGACCTAGCTTCCAAGCCTCTTTAAACAAGAAACATTATCATCATACATAGCACATCCATGTTGTATATACTTCAACCTAACAGAGAAGAAATCAAAACAGACGAAGGCAATGAACCGCGTTAAAACTCTTGATCATATATTAATAGCTGCCTCTGTGGATCAGCGGTAGAGTGTCGGCCTCCGGATCCCAAGATAGCGGGTTCAAACCCGAAAGAGGTAGTCGGATTTTTGAAGGGCGGAGAAAAGTCCATTCGACACTCCATGTCGTACGATGTCGGCATGTAAAAGATCTCTGGTGACACATTTGGTGTTTACCCGACAAAATTCATAAAATCTCAGCCATAGACGCCCAAGAGAGTTTCGGTTTACTCGGTCTGCCATCTAGTGGGGGCCTAGAGTAAAACGGAACGTCGAAATTGACGAGCAGACAGCCAGATGGCGTCAAATTGAAATGTCTGCACACGATAGCTGAGGGCATACGATTATTATTATTATTATTATTATTATTATTATTATTATTATTATTATTATTATTATTATTATTATTATTTATGCCTTTGCTGGCGGGACCTAGTGTTTACAGTGCACTATGTCTTCTGGTATGGGCTAGAGCAATCTTGTTACTTTCATTGATCTGTCTCAGCTTTAACCTTGGCTTTGACAAAATGAAAGTGACTGAGGGATGAGTGATGCTAGTAATGCCATTCCTTCTGCAGCCAGTCCCTGCTATGAATGGTGTGAAAATATTGCTCATAGGGTCGGTTGGTGCATGCATTTCAGTGGGCTTGGCAGACTGATATGTAATAGCAACTTCTGGCTCGGTGAGGAAAGCAACGGGAAACTACCTCGCTCCTCATTTCCCTAGTACGCCTCTTCAGTGATGCCTAGGCCATCTATGACAGCTGATGGCGGAGCTGTTGAGGATCCAACCAGCCTTCGGGCTGAGGACTAAACATACACATACACATTATTATTTATCATATATTAATGCATATGACGAATGAATTACTTCTATTTCTCGGCCTTGTAGCCTCCGTGGCTCAGACGGCAGCGCGTCGGCCTCTCACCTCTGGACACCGTGGTTCAAATCCCGGTCACTCCACGTGAGATTTGTGCTGGACAAAGCGGAGGCGGGACAGGTTTTTCTCCGGGTACTCCGGTTTTCCCTGTCATCTTTCATTCCAGCAACACTCTCCATTCTCATTTCATAGCATGTATCAGCCATTAATAAATCACTTTGGGAGTGGCGACCCCATCGTACTAATAGCCTATATCTGATTCATTCATAAGATCCCTGACCCGGTCCATGACTGGATAACAGGTTGTAGGTTTTCATTTTTCTCGGTCTTGTAAATAGCGGAAGCAACACATCGATTCTATTCACAATCATTATCGTACATTGGTGAAAATTAGTAATAAAGGTGAAGACAAAAAGTAGGAGAAGCTAAGCTAAAAATTATATTTGTGAACTCCAGAGGTGGGAAGGTGGTATGTTAGAGGAGTTCATTGTGATATTCAGAGCATTGCGGGAAAAGTACCGAGGATAAATTTGTGGAACTCAGTTCTTAAATTGAAGATAATTGGGGATAAACAAGCACAGTGTACTTTTGTTCCTCCTTGAAATGAAAAATGGCGTATGGCTTTTAGTGCCGGGAGTGTCCTAGGAATAGTTCGGATCTCCAGATGGAGGGTGAAATGATGATGAAGACGACACATACACCCAGCCCTCGTGCCAGTGAAATTAACCAATTATGGTTAAAATTCCCGACCCTGCCGAGAGTAGAACCCGGGAACCCAGTGACCAAAGGCCAGCTCGTTAACTATTTATCCATGGAGCCGGACTGTTCCTCCCTCAGTCTATTCTGTAAAGTAAATAAATAATTGTATTAATTTTAAAGAAAGAATTGGCACATGTAGGTTAATTAATCACATAACAGTCACTCGACACAAGACAAGTACGCACTGATATAAGGACTAGAAATAATACGCATTATATAAATAGGCGATTTATTTACAACAGTAATAAGCTGCCAGGATTCACAGAATAACCGATTATGTGTTACACGTACTAGAGTGACACACAAGGAAAATGAAGGATGGCAACAAAGCGATGGCTGTGTCCCCCATTGTGCTTCCTTCCTGCGAAAGTATTTATGAAATAGATAAGCTTCAGTAGTTATTTAAGTAACGCGCGGGCAAAATAGTGCCTTATCTTCTTTTTCCTTCTTTCATAATATAATATAAAGTACGTTATCATATTTCTTAAGCAAGAAGAATTATGAGTGTCTAAGAGCGAGTGTGTTCACTCCTTTTAGGTACATAAGTAAAATACTGTTTTATTAATATGGAATAATGTTTAGCAACCGTTCAACATAAACCTCCCTTTTTCCTCTTCAGTTCAAGATCACAATCGCCTCAGCATGTCCATCCAACTTGAAACAGCATTTTTACAAAACTGTAGGTATTTTTATTTAGCTATTATTAAAATGATTACACTCATGTATATAAAACGAGAACAACTTGAAGGACTAGAGATAGGAAGTTCATATTCATAGGAAATGTGCAATAGTATGTTCTGAAGAAATGATTAGCATTTGAACCATGTCGGCACTCAGGTTCAAGGTCCACGTTGATATCTCAGCTCACGACCACCGACTGGTAACATATGCCCGCGGCTCTCATTGTCGCTATAAACCGAAGGTAATGGATCAGTGTGACATGGGCAGACGTTCAGGATGCCTCCCAGACGTATACGAGAACAGTAACGTCAAATGAGTGAGTTTGAAAAAGGGCGCATTATTGGCATGAACTACATGATGCATTCATCCAGGAAATTGCTGCTCGTGTGACGAAGTGTGTCGGCAGTGCAACGGATGTGTAGAGAATGGTTCACAGAAGGCCGCAGAACACGACGAGATGGATCTGGTCACACCACTCAGACCCCCCCACCCTCCCCTGAATGGCATTGCAGGACAGATCTGACGCAACAGTGAAACATTGTAACACGTCGTACACTATCAGGAGTGACAGTCCGGTCTGGGTTACCGGCGCGTCATCCACTTCTCCGACTACCTTTGACTAATGTGCATAAACATGCTAGACTGCAATGGTGGATGGAACGACGTCACTGGAGACAGGAATGGCAGCAGGTTTTTTTTTTTTTTTTTTTTTTTTTGCGACGAATACAGGTTCTGAAAATGATGGCCGCATTTTGGTTCGCCACAGACAGGGGGTGAAGCATGATATTGACTGCATTCGCACAAGACATACACCGCCAACTCAAGGCCTTATTGTGTGGGATGCTATTGGGTACAACCAAAAATCACAGTTGGTGCGTGTCCAGGGCACTGTGACCAGTTTGACCTACGTGAAAGACATCCTGCGACCCGTAGCCGAGCCCCTTCTGCACGACACTCCAGACGCCATATTTCAGCAGGACAATGCGCGACCACATGTTGGTGCACGAACACGTGCCCTATTGTTGTCACAGGATATCAGAATGTTGTCCTGGCCCGCCTGATCACCGGACTTGTCGCTAGTCTAAAATATGTGGAATATGGTGAAACGACGGCTGCGGTGCTGTGACTGAATGCCAACCACCAAAAAAGGAACTGTGTAATGCAGCATAGATGGCCTATACCCCAGGACGCCATTCCCACCTTATACGCGTCGATGCCATCACGCATCTAACGAGTTATTTGTGCCTATGGAGGACACAGTGGCTACAAGCAACACGACACATGCTGAACCAAGGTGACTAAAATGCTAACAGTTTGTGCAGAACATTCTAATGAACAGGTCCTGTGAATATGAACTTCCTATCTCTGGTCCTTCAATGTTTTCTGTTTTTCATGAATATGAGTGTCTTTTATGATTCGTTATGCCCAACTAAGAGACACGTGTGAACTTATTTAGCACAACGCTTTTTATTGTCTTCCCAGGATATCTTCACCCTTCCGCTGTAGGCCCTACATCTTTTTGCGTTCTTCCGCCCATCCTATAGCTTTTAAATTAGGTAGATCAGCAAATTTGTGTTAGTTCTTGATATTTCTGTATTTTTTTCTATCTTGCATGATTTCTTCATTTATACCAACTTCCTGAAGATCTTTGTTTATTTCTGTAAGCCAGTTGTGATTTTTTACAGATACTGCGAGATTCAGTATTATCTTTGTTAGCCTATTGTTGTCCGTCCTGATCAGGTGACCATAGAATTTAAATCATCCTGTTATTTTTCTAATGGTGTCTGTGAGTGTATTATTATTATTATTATTATTATTATTATCATTATTATTAATATTATTATTATTAATCTGATTATCGTCCAGGATTGGTTTTCCCTTGGACTCAGCGAAGGATCGCACCACAAGGGCAGTGTCCTAGAGTTTCAGACTCTGAGTCGGGGATACAACTGGAGAAGATGACCAGTACCTCGCCCAGACGGCCTCACCTACTATGCCGAACAGGGGCCTTGCGGGGGGATGGGAAGATTGAAAAGGATAGACAAGGAAGAGGGAAGGAAGCGGCCGTGGCCTTAAGTTAGGTACCATCCCGGCACTTGCCTGGAGGAGAAGTGGGAAACCACGGAAAACCACTTCCAGGATGGCTGAGATGGGAATCGCACCCACCTCTACTCAGTTGACCTCCAGGGGCTGAGTGGACCCAGTTCCAGCCCTCGTACCACTTTCCAAATTTCGTGGCAGAGCCGGGAATGGAACCCGGGCCTCCGGCGATGGCAGCTAATCATACTAATCACTACACCACAGAGGCAGACATTATTATTATTATTATTATTATTATTATTATTATTATTATTATTATACCGAGCGAGTTGGCCATGTAGTTAGGGTAACGCGGCTGTGAGCTTGCATCCGGGAGATAGTGGGTTCGAACCGCACTGTCGGCAGCCCTGAAGATGGTTTTCCGTGGTTTCCCATTTTCACACCAGGCAAATGCTGGGGCTGTACCTTAATTAAGGCCATGGCCGCTTCCTTCCCACTCCTAGGCATTTCCCGTCCCATCGTTGCTATAAGACCTATTATTAGTATTATTTTATTATTATTATTCAGATTTTTCCCATAATTGGAGACTGCCTAGACTAACAAAGCTTACAAAAGAGTTAACTTTTTTTAATTATCAGGTATGTACAAACATGGAGCGTTTCCTTGGTATATTTTTCTGAATTAATATGTGTAAATATTCATGAAAACCCTTTCATCTATGTTTCACTTCAGAGTCCCAATGCCAATTTGATAGACTTCATGTCAAAGTGTTGTCTCCAGCCAGCTCACAAAAATTCTCAATAATACGGAGAAAATATGTAGGTATCGGACAATAAGATATTAATGATCGAAGCAAATTCAGAAAAATGATATCACATATCAAGCTTTTCCGAGAGAACCTTGTAAGGGAACCTCCAAACGTCGAAATACGAGGGCTCGAATCAGGGCAGTTTGGGGGATGAATGGAGAGCTACTGCCAACCAATCTATGGATTGAACTCCACGAAGAAAGACAGCTGTTTATCGGTTGAAGTTCCTGATATTCTTATACTGGACTGGTCATTGGAACCATGAGCTAATTAGTAGTCTCCAAAATAAATGTATTTCCGATAATGATTACTTTAAGCGCATTAGAATTATTTGTTTCATCCCATATAATAAAATCCCTTAAAACTCAAATACAACATTTCCATCATCTACTGTTGCTGAGGCTTCTGACGATATAATCTTGTTTATGTAGTAGTAGAATGAGCAGTAATGTACAACACAGTGTATCCAGTAACGTCCCTCCTCGTCAAGTGCACGCCCAGAGCCGATGTGCTGCCTGTCACATCTCCATAAGAGGACTTGTCCCTAACAAACGACAGGCAGGCCTCTCGTCTGAGGACGCCGTAATTGGGAGCGTCGGTAGCCCAGCAACCATCGACTACCGCTCGATACGTGGACAGTCCTACAACAGAGCACAACGCCAATAAGACATCTGCTGCTGCGGGAATAATAAACACGGCAACAAACTTCACTTGTTTTACATAAGAATATTGGTTACCACAGCCATCAAAGATTATAGGATGCGTTTCAGAAGTGTGAAACTCGTAAGCACACCTGAAATGAATCATTAATCAAAAAGTGAATCTCTTTCCCTCCCGCGGGTCGCTTCACTTATTTCTCAGTAACGAGCTGGAAGGGCTTTGCGCTTGTGCCATTTCCGATAATAATAAAAATGGCGTATGGCCTCCGGAGAGGCCTGGTGCGGGTCTTTTGCTCGTGGACGGCCTATTAGGCGACCTGCATGTCTGTGAAGATGGGGGCCCTACCTAGGATGATTTCTAATGCTGAATACGTCAAACACACACCCAGCCCCCGAGCCACTGGAATTAACCAATTAAGGTTAAAATCCCCGACCCGGCCGGGAATCGAACCCGAGACCCGCTTGTCCAAAGGCCAGCACGCTAACCATTTAGGCATGGAGACGGAGGCCATTTCCGATGATCTTGAGCTTTTACGATTGGTATTTTTTAACAGGAACCCAGTAATGTTACGAACCTGGTTGACCCATATTTTTGCATCTTGTCCTCATAACCTCTTACCGTTAACTTCTACTTCATTTTTCTAGGTTTCCATATTACCTTCTCATAATATGACCAAACAATTAATTTAGTAAACGAAGTATGAATTTAGAAAGGATATTTCCTTTTCTGGAGTGGCACATTGCCCAAAGGTTCGCTCAATCTACATCAAAACTGAGTCTACCCCACTTAGTTGCGGTGCTACTAATAGTGAAAGCTCCTCCATTGGCCATCATAGTCTATACGGAAATGACTGTCCTTGCTTACTTCTTTTAGTACAGAGTGTATGGTTTTAACAGACTGTTTTATGCACATGTGCATGAAGATATGCTCCATGGTAGAAATAATAATAATAATAATAATAATAATAATAATAATAATAATAATATCCGCCTCTGTGGTGTAGTGCTTAGTGTGATTATTAAACTCAAAGGAGAAGTTTTAAACTTGTCCTAATTTGTACTAAGGAACTCCATGTCTTTCAGTCAAATACTAATCCTACTGACTAAAATGTGTGCAATACTGAAGTATTCATAACTTTTAAAGTATTACGTTGAGATTAAATCTTCCTGTTCGGTCTGTTGACAACTGTGCGTCATCAGTTTACGAGAGTTTTGATAGTAAATAGCGCAAAGCACAGAGAATTATATCAGCGTTCAAACAATGAAAAGTATCAAACAAACATTTCATTTCATTCCATTTTATGTAATTACACTCAAAAGAGGAATTAAAACTCCTAAGAACTGGATTTTAATATTGATACAGGATTCTTAATTAGCTATAAATTAACACTAATATAATTTAAGGAAACTATAACTTTGTTTTATAATATACTAGAAACAGACAAGTAACACGTAAAAGATTTACGCTCATTTTTATGGGTAGCCAGTAATAAGTAATGCGACAAGAAAAAAGAAAAAATAGTATTGAGTCTAATAATACTCACACTGCCGTATGTATGTACCTCGTAATACACACCATCATTTAAATACATCACAACACACCATAAGTAAAGCCATGCGCAGATATATACAGTAATATCCGCATCCGCGATTCGGTTATCCGCGGATATTGTAAATATTTAACTACAGTATATTACACCCAAGGTATTGATACAGGTAGAAATGTTAACATAATACAATAGGCCCGGCACCTGGCACCAGAACCCCTACAGTCACAGGTTTTTAAGGAATTTTCTCTTGTGACAACCACCGACGTATTGACCATTGTTCCTTCCTTCCACTAATTGTGGGCAGGAGCCAGTTAGACTTAAGTCAGATTTACAACATTATGCTCTGAACGCTCTTTATATATCAGTATTCTTCCATACCAATGTCAAGGGTCGCATAACAACAAGCAAAACAACAGTATAAAAGACAAAGACAAAGACACCTCTGTACAGGCCTTGAAGGCCCTTTGGAGGAGTGGAAGGTAAAGGCTTCCACCATTGTTAACCACGGCACGTGATGGGGTAGAGTGGTTAGCTGTAAGCCCAGCCGCCTTTGCCCCCAGGAATTAACCTTGTACTCATTTTGGTGTAGGCTGAGTGAACCTCAGGGCCATATGCACATCCGGAAGTGGAAATCTCGTTTCTTAAATTTTACGACTTCCTGACGGGGATTCGAACCCACGTCCTTCCGGGCGAACCGAGCACGCCTTTAACGCCTCGGTCAGGTGGTGGTGATTATTGTTTTAAGAGGAAGTACAACTAGGCAACCATCCACTACACTAATCAGAGGGAAAAAATGGAAGGGATCCGACACTTCGAAAAATGAAGATATCGGCCAAAGGAAGACAAGGGCCACGAAGGGCGTGAAAATGAAAGAGTCCCTAGCCCTCGCAAACCTAATAGCGTCGCGGTCGGAAAAGAACAAGAGTAGACCAAGGGAGGTCGGACAGGATAGATTAAAGTAAGGAGCCTGGCACAAGTAAGTGGAAGCAATGCCAGGACTCAGCTGAGGGCCCCGTGCTCGCCAACCCACGCTCCAAAGTTCAGAGCCCCTGAGGCCCCTTTTAGTCGCCTCTTACGACAGGCAGGGGATACCGTGGGTGTTATTCTACCGCCCCGACCCACACGGGGACCGCCTCGGTCAGGCTGCCCCTAAAACAACAGTATACCTCAGTGAAAATCATTAAGCGTCATTACTTAGAAATTACCAGCAAAATTATCCGCACTGCCATACAGTATGTATCCGCCAAGACACACAGCAACACGAAATGGTGAATATATAAGTCTGCATGGGGTCGACGTCAGGAAAGTCATCCGGTGGTAAAACTCGATTGAAATATAGTGCCGACCTCAAGTAGCTGGGAAAACGCCAGGAAGAGAAAGAAGAAGGAACAGCTAGTTCTGCTCTTTTATTGTTCGTCGCTTCTGGATCAAGTGTATGGGAGCTTCACCGGGACTATTTCATTCGAGAACTGGAAAAAATCCTAAGAAAAGCAGCTCGATTTGTTCTGGGTGATTTCCGACAAAAGAGTGGCGTTAAGAACATGTTGCAAAATTTGGGCTGGGAAGACCTGGACTAAAGGAGACAAGCTGCTCGATTAAGTGGTATGTTCCGAGCTGTCAGTGGAGAGATAGCATGTAATGTCATTAGTAGACGAATAAGTTTGAGTGATGTTTATAAAAGTAGGAAATATCAAAATATGAAGATAAAGTTAGAATTTAAGAGGACAAATTGGGGCAAATAATCGTTTATAGGAATAGGAGTCAGGGATTGGAATAATTTACCAAGGGAGATGTTCAATAAATGTCCGAATTCTTTGCAATTATTTAAGAAAAGGCTAGGTAAACAACAGATTGGGAATCTGACACCTGGGCAACTGCCCTAAATGTAGATCAGTGGTGATTGATTGTGATTGATCCATTAAGATTTCACTTTTACATGCAACGATGAACGAAGGAAGCAAATAGATTCCTAATATTTTGAAATGGTGATGGAAGAAACAACGCAACACGTCAATGTCATTTGTAGTTTTGTGAACAAATAGAATTTGAAAGGAAAACGTGCTCAGCTGATGTAGTTTCTGTGTGACTGGGAGGAGGAAATGTTTCTCGTTTGTATATTTGTGGTAGACAAGAAAGAACGTTTTGTTTTCGTCGAAGAAGAATATGCGATAAAATAAACATTTCCCTTTCTCTTTCTCTTGAGTTGTCTTGAAACATAAATCCAATCAAATACAAGATGCGAGTTCTTTGCCAAGGGATTACATCTCTTGCCAAATAACTGGCAGCATACAAATGTTTTTCTCCGTTCCGTATTGATTTTACTTGTCGCACCAGAACACAGTAGACCAACTGTTATTGAGAATAGGGACTGATCTTACCTCACAATGGTTTCATAACTTAGGATTCCATGCTGAAACAGTTTTAATCTTCTATATTCAAAAATAGCTGGAATGTTGAGGAAGTGTAATATCCTATATCCTAAACATGATGTACTCCCTACTTTTTTTGACTTCTTTGCGTTGATTTCATGTAACATTACTGAGCAGGTGTTAGAGAATATATTAATTTGGCAAAATGAAATACAATGGAATGAATGAGATGGAAAAGTAGTCATGGCCAGTTTTAGTCAATATTGCGCTTAAAAATAATTCGAGATCTTCGCGTGTTCACGCATAATTCATAGATGTGCTTTAGAAGCTCCGGCAGACACAGAGGAGCAGTAGCGCCGACTTTGGGGGGACAAGGCTTTCTCTGCCCCCCACCCCAAAAAATTATCTTAGGGGCAGAGTGTCACTTTCCCTTCCAGCCCCCACCCCCATAAATTCTCTTCCTAGATGTTAACTCCCCTTAAAATATGGAGTTCGGTAATCTGCAGAGGCTGCTAGGCGTTAAATCTGGGGAAGGTTGTAAATGATTTTATATCAAGAATTGAGATAAGAAAGCGGGCATTCCTTCAGAGATCTACATTTCCCTATGGAGGCAGTTCAGGTGGTACATCTGGTGGTGGAGCTCTTCACATTTCGTATCATGAAATGCGGAATATACAGTAATAGGATATTTATTAAGAAAATGTATTTATGAAGCAAGTTCTAATTTTTTATTTGTGATTATTTTTGATAGCTTCGTACATAAATCATTCCTTCAAAATGTTTATTTATGAATCAAGTCCTATTTTTCTGTTTACTTGTGAATATTATTGAAAATTCCGTTCACAATATTCGTTCAAAAATGTGTTTGAGAAATAAGCTCTATTACTGTTCTGTTTTCTCTGTTTGTTTATGAATATTGTTATTATATAGGAATGTGTGCATTAGTAAGAGTTCTTCATTTCACATGCCTGTGTCCGTATTAATCTTGCCCACCCATCCCACCCACCCTCTCCCAATAATTATGCTGCAGATTAGGTATATACTCCAGAAGAGTATGGAAATTTGATACATTGACCGTCTAAAATTCAGAACTTCTGAGACATAAAAGTGAAAAAAAGTATATATCACAAAGATAATGTAAACTCACTGTGCCCCTATGGTAACTTACAAAACAAACACAATTTAATTTGCGTCGCAATTCTGCCGGAATTAATGAAGCCAAGTTATTCAAAGGCAGACTCTGTAGCTCCAATTTCCACTGAAAAATGCCGGTCGAAAATCAGTGATCATTCTTCCAGCCAGACAAGCATATGGTGGTGAATTTGCAATAAATAGAAAGAAAATATGTGTTCGGAATATTCTACAGTATGTTTCCGAAGACAAGAAACCACTGAAGGCCCGTAGATATAAGGTGGTATTACAATAAATGATGCCGTACATACAGATGTCAGATAATTACGGATTCATTTGTTTTGGTCAGACTATATGTCAACACTAAAAATTCTGAAGCTGTCCGCCAAAATTCCCTGATTCTAAGACTAGGTGTTCGGGAGATATAATTTGCCCGTGAAATATAGTGATAATTTCAACATCTGTATGTTTCAGCATGTATATTTTACCATTACTTGTATAGCGAGCTCGATAGCTGAAGTCGCTTAAGAGCGACCAGTATCCAATATTTAGGAGATAGTGGGTTTGAACACCACTACCGGCAACCCTGAAGATGGGTTTCCATGGTTTCCCAATGCTGGGGATTTACCTTAAGTCCACGGCAGCTTCCTTCCCACTAATAGCCTCGTCCTGTCCCATCGTCGCCATAAAAACTATGTGTATCGGTACGACGTAAAGCAACTTGTAAATATATATATATCACTACTTGTTTCCAGGCATGTATTTTACAGAAATAACCACTCATAACCTCGGAGTCATTTTAGGGACCATCGAAATGGAAATTTTGAGTGTACTGAATGAAGAACAGCCATCCTCAGAAGTTTATGGAATTTCGAGATGGAATCAAAAAAGGAAAATTGCATAAATATATTGCAATGCGTCCGCCTCTATGGTATAGTGGTTAGTGTGATTAGCTGCCACTCCCGGAGGCTCGGGTTCGATTCCCGGCTCTGCCACGAAATTTGAAAATTGTGGTACGAGAGCTGGATTGGGCTCCATTCAGTCTCGGGAGGTCAACTGAGTAGAGATGGGTTCGATTTCCACCTCAGCCATCCTGGAAGTGGTTTCCCGTTAGTGTTTCACCTCTCCTGCAGACAAATACCGGGATGGTACCTACCTTAATACCACAGCCGCTTCCTTCCCTCTTCCTTGTCTATCCCTTCCAATCTGCCCATCCCCCCACAAGGCCCCTGTTCTGCATGGCAGGTGAGGCCACCTGGGGAGGTACTGGTCATACTCCCCAGTTCTATCCCCGACCCAGAGTCTGAAGCTCCAGGACACTGCCCTTAAGGCGGTAGAGGTGGTATCCCTCGCGCTGAGTCGGAGGGAAAAACCAATCCTGGAGGGAGGGATAATCTGTTTACTCTCCAGGGTCGATTTTTTCCTCGGACTCAGCGAGGGATCCTACCTCTCCTGCCTCAAAGGTAGTGTCTTGGAGCTTTAGATTTTGGGTCGGGGGATACAACGGGAGAGAATGACCAGTACCTCGCCCAGGCGGCCTCACCTGCTATGCTGAACAGGAGCCTTGTGGAGGGAAGGGAAGATTGGATTGGACAGGGAAGGAAGAGGGAAGGAAGCGGCCGTGGCCTTAAGTTAGGTACCATCCCGGCATTTGCCTGGAGGAGAATTGGGAAACCACGGAAAACCACTTCCAGGATGGCTAAGGGGGGAATCGAACCCACCTCTACTCAGTTGACCTTCCCAGGCTGAGTGGACCCCGTTCCGCCCCTCGTACCACTTTTTACAATTTCATGGCAGAGCCTGGAATCGGACCTCTGGGGGTGGCAGCTAATCACGCTAACCACTACACCACATATAACAGTTAAAAGTGCTAAATATGCAATTAAATAATCACTTAAATATCATAAATAAAAGTACTAAATATGCGAACAAATAATCACATACAAGTAATAGTTAAAGGTGCAAAATATACAAAATGAACACATGTTATTGAGATGCGAAGACACGCCATTAACTTTTCTGATGCGTATTGCACAGGTAAGTTGCAACAATCAGAACTCGATGTGCAAAGACTTCAACCAGCTGGTAGAGTGCAACGTAGGCTGGCCTGCCCGTGGTGCGTCCTGGGCAAATTAGCACAGTCGCGGCTAAATATTCTATACCATCAACCTGCTAGACGGAAAGTTCTGCTTAAGGATATTCCAGCAATTTAGAGCATGAACCTTAAATCAAATCTTGAAATCAGTAGTCGGGACGAAGATTCCAAACATTCCTCCAGACTACTGATAAATCATCAACGTTGATGATATTCAGACAGCAATTAAATTGTGGGATAGAAAATGATGAAGTGTACCAGGCCATTATAATGAAAGACAGGTTTATATTTTTATAGTGCGCCTGGAATTGAACTCTGTATTATTTTTACTCCAACAAGTCGGAATTCTCCTAGCAAGCTTAAGATAAGTCGATCTTGCCGAATGTTGTCGCACAAAATCTCCTCTCTTATATCCAACATTTTTCACTGACATGAAATAGTGTATGGCTTTTAGTGAAGGGAATGTCCGAGCACAAGTTCAGCTAACCAGAAGCAGGTCTTTTGATTTGATTCCCGTAGGCGACCTGCACTTCGTGATGAGTATGAAATGATGATGAAGACGACAAATACACCCAGCGCCCGTGCCAGCGGACCTAACCAATTATGGTTAATATTCCCGACCCTGCCGGGGATCGACCGCGGGAACACTGTGACCAAAAGCCACGACGCTAACCATTTAGCCATACAGCCGGTCACTTTTTCGCTACCCACGTATCTTTAATGCCTATAATCGTGTCATTTCTGTAGCATTTAGTATTGTCTCAATTTCTACTATAATGATATTATTATTCGAACATTTGAGATCGTTGTAATCAAGGACTTAGTGCATATAAAGGTTTCAGCATATATTTCATAATCCCTAGAAGTGAGAAAGCAGTGATCGGAATGTCAACTCCTAAGCCACAACTTTGCCTCAAAAGTGATATTTCCGATACCAAGCTGTGACGTATGGCCCAGTTTTGGAGTCGTGCTTAAGTTTCAAGATAACCCCCATCCCCATGACACAGATGTTCCCTGACTGTACTAAAGTTAGGAAGGACAGGACCTTGCAGTGGTATCTAATTACTAGCGGTGTGATCAAGCTATAGTTCCAAAATTA
Organism: Anabrus simplex; assembly: GCF_040414725.1. Lineage (NCBI taxonomy): Eukaryota > Metazoa > Arthropoda > Insecta > Orthoptera > Tettigoniidae > Anabrus > Anabrus simplex. The sequence goes on from NC_090269.1 coordinate 126,679,056, forward strand.
CACGGAAATCATTTACGTAAGGACGTGTCATGAGATGTAAATATCACATTATCATTAACTGGGTTCCGTGTACAGCAGAATAAATATAATGACTTGTTTCCATTAATGCTTTCACGGCCCGTACTTATAGACATGATATTACCGAGCTCGATAGTTGCAGTCGCTTAAGTGCGGCCAGTATCCATTAATCGGGAGATAGTGGGTTCGAGCCCTGAAGATGGTTTTCTGTGGTTTCCCATTTTCACGCCAGGCAAATGCTGGGGTTGTACCTTAATTAAGGCAACGGCCGCTTCCTTCCACTTCCTGGGCCTCTCCTATCCCATCGTCGCCATAAGGCCTATCTGTGTCGGTGCGACGTAAAGCAAATAGCAAAAAAAAAAAAAAAATAATAATAATAATAAATAAATCTTAACGTTTCGCAGAAAACTGTGCTCTGCGTCCTCAGAAGAATTCTCGACTGTACACAGTTTTCTGCGAAACGTTAAGAATTTCACCCTATTCTCTTGACACGGCACAAGCCCAAAAGCCTATACAATATCATGTCTATAAAATATAATGACTGTATGACTGAATACTTAACATCCCACTTAATTGGCAGATATATTTACGAGTATGTGTTGTGTTTTATTTTGTACAGGAACAAGCCAAATGGCAAGATACAATCATAATAATAATAATAATAATAATAATAATAATAATAATAATAATAATAATAATAATAATAATAATAATAATAGGTGAAGCATAATCTGAAACGAAAATGATTAAAATGTAAGTTCCGAGAGGCATTATTACTGAACCTTTGAATTTTCTTTTATACCATTTATATACACTAATGTTCAAAAGTTATGCATAAGTTACGAGTAAGCAGGGCAACAGGAAATAGACCGCATATCACACGACATATGCACCTACCAACCTTACGTGTTTGCTCTGTACAGGAAAGGAGTGTTCCCTGTTTTGACTAGCGGCGTAACCGCAAGGTAAACACAGGCAGTGCCTGCGTCCCGTATTCCCTCAGTCGTGTTTGCCCTGTTATAGTGTGCGGAGTGTAGCCTCGTGGTGAACGTGACAACATAATGGCACAACGATGCCACTTGGACCCCGTTTTGTACGGTAGAATACTCGGCCGCCTGGAAGCAGGCCAGACATAGACCGAAGTCGCCGTATTCTTGAATGTGCCACAGAATGTCATTTCGAGGCTTTGGAGACGATTTCGAGACACAGGAGATGTTAGACGTAGGCCAGTACCAGGTCGACCAAAGGTAACCACCCCACAGCAAGACCGATACCTGGCCTTAACCGTCCGACGAAATCGGAGTGCACCTGCAAGACAATTGTCGGCGGAGCTTGCAGCCGTCTCAGGGGATTCCGTTCCCAGAAAACTGAGTACCGGAGGTTCAGAACAGCAGGGCTGTTTGCCCGATGTCCAGCGGTGTGTGTCCCGCTCACTCCAGTACAGAGACGGGCCCGTTTACTGAGGAGTCGTCAATATCGAAACTGGACGATGAGTGAATGGAAGCATGTGCTCTTCACAGATGAATCCCGCTTCAGTTCGCCAAACGATTCCCGTCGCACATTAATCTGGAGAGAACCAGGTAGCCGATACAACCACAGGAAAATCGTGGAACGGGAGCAGTATGGGTGGTCCGTGGAACACTGTTAACGCTCGAAGAAACAGGGATGAGGCACTGAGACCACATGTTCGACTCTTCAGAGGTGCGGTTGATTCAGAATTCCTCTTAATGGACGATAATGCCCGACCGCACCGCACTGCTCGGGTGGATGAATTTCTGGCTGGGGAAGACATTCATATCATGGACTGGCCAGCAAGGTCTGGGGATCAGAATCCTATAGAACATGCATGGGATGCATTGGGGAGATGAATTGCATCCCGTCAGCCTCCACCAAGAATCCTCCAAGTTCTTCGCATTGTCCTTTCGGAGGAATGAGATCGACTACCACAAGAGCTCTTGGATCATCTGATAGAGATCATACCACGTCGCTGCGAAGCATGTGTGGTCGTTAGGGGGTAACCATACACCTATTAACAGCATATATTGTTGTGGAAGACATTGCCAAGTTTTGTTAGTTGTTGTCAAAGGTGTACCTTAGCTATCAGAACCTTCCAAACACTGTTTTCATCTTTGGACAAGTTGTGTGATATATGGTGTGTGAGTCAGCTTCCGTTTGTTCAGCAATCCGTCTGACATTCCTATCAGGCGGTATGGCCTCGTTTAGTGATAATGCTTAACTTTTCGACACTAGTGTATATATAAATTGCCGGCCAAAAGTCTCCGGACAAAACATACTGTATGTACACCCACGAACATGTTTAATGATTCTTTAATGACAGAATGTATTACTATAACCAATTTTCTAAGGTTTTGGGCAACGAAGAAGATATTATATTGTATCCTACTGTATAACACCTACAGTGAAACATGGAGGGACTCCGTGATGGTTGATGGTTGTTTCATATTCAGTGGAGTTTGTATAGACTGCACCGCATTCACCATTCCATCCAATCTCGTTATGCTCTTCCGTGTGGAATGCAAGTAATTGAGTGTCGGTTTGTCCTCCAACAAGACAATGAACCCAGACACACGTCTCGCCATTGCATGAATTATCTGAAAAACAAACAAAACTCCGGGAATTGTTTTTAATACTATGGTTCCCACAATTCCCGGACTTAAATCCAATTGAGCTGCTGTTTGAGGAGCTGCATTGGCAAGTCCGAAAAGAGTGTCCTTCTTCATGAGAAAAGCTGTGGGAATGCCTGGCAAAGTATACCTGCATCAGTGTTAGAATAACTTGCTCTGAGAATGCCGAGAACAGTTAAAAGTGTGCTCGCAGCAAGGCGGGGTTTCCTTGATGAGAAGAGAGTTTGATGTGTTCTGGTGATCGAAAGGAGTAAATGTGTACATACTGTCCACGTCTTGCTCAGATGAAATGTAATAAGTTAGTTTTATTGTAGAATATTGGTTTCAGAACATATATTTTTCAATTCCTTGCATCATTATGTTGTTTTCTTTCAATCTCAGTCTATTCTTTAACAGTTCAATGCTTACAAGTAATGAAAATAATTTTCTCCGTATTGAAAGACTCTTAATGTACCGGGCGGTACACCTCCACGCCGCGAATTCAAATATTGCGCCAGTTGAAACTTCTCTACAGGAGAAAGCCTGAACTTTAACAAACTGTATTAACTCAACGGTTTCTCGGAAGATGTCACTACTGTAAATTTGGTAATTTTGAAGTGTTCTGAACTGTGTCTATTTTGATTTGTGTTTGTTTGCTCCGTATCAAGAAGTTTGGACATTATCTAACAGATGTCTCTACCAAAACTTTGATAACGCACTCTGGTGAACAGGAATGAACTCTCTTGAAGAAATTTAGCATTCATAAGTTTTGTTTTTACTAAATTTTGTTCTGTGGTTTGGGGGTTGGCAACAGTTATCCTTTCTTTCCGCCTGTTTTCAATTTAACCAATAACTAATTTTTGTAATTAATTTCTGACCAATAGTGTCTTTCCTTCTCAATGTTGATGTGTAACTTTCAGGTATCCAAGAAAAGCGAAAGGGTGTGTCTACTCATTCCTGAAAGGTCTCGAATGTTCCACGAGGGTATATAAACTGCTGATTTCTTGTCTCGGTGCCACTTCAGTAACATCTTTCTTAGTGTGTGAATATGTAGCAGGGGGCGGGAAGCGCCTCTTTTTTCAAGCAGTAGTTCATCTACTGTACAAGGTAATTGCCTGTTAACATCTTCATTTCTTGCTAGCTCAGTAGTTTAACTCTCGGGGAAGGTTCGAAACATTAGTATGTAACCTACCTTTTTTTAAATGTAAATTCTTTTCTGTCTATGTAAAATCTATAAATTACTGTAAAGCGGGGATAGAGAGTGCTTCACCCTCTCGATCTCCCCTTCATTTTTGAAAAGGAGGTGACGACGTTTTCATAACCGTTCTTCTCTTCTTTATTGTAGTAAAAGTTTTCTCATACGTGTCACCTCCCTTGCTTGGGATTAGCCCCTGTATGATCGGCCTAGCGCCACATAGGTTTTAGACAAAACTTGGTGTAGGAGTGCAAGTTATCGCCTCCATTCAATTTTGTATTTTGGGCCATTTACTTAACCCGTTTTGTTTTACTTCCTGCGCAGTCCCAGTACATTGGGTACGATATACCCCTGTTTCTTTATTATGCCTTGATGGCAGGTTGTGTAAAAGTCCGTTATTGCCTTTATAGGCTTGAAAGATCGAGAGCGGGACAGCTCTTTATAGTGTTGTGGTAAAAGTGCCTTAGAGAGGCTTGAGATGTAAAGTTGGGAGCTAATGCTCCATGTAATTAAGGGTGTTCTGCCCTTTGGTATCTTGTTATTGTGAGCTGAGAGCTCAGAAATTATATTTGGGGCTCGAAGCCCAGATCTTGTAATAACCCCCTAAATCTTGTGATTTCCTTGTACCTGATTTTGGCTTGTTGTTGACTTGTTAAGTTAACAAATTCTATGTCATCATTGTTAAGTTTTGAAAATATAACCTTTGTTGAAGTTTTAAATTAACTTTAATTTTGTAGTTGAGACCTATTCCAGCCCACACCTTCTTTCACCTCTAACTACCACGGATATCTCCGTAACAAGTGGTAGCAGTGCGTGGTTGAATGGGTCTCAAATTGCCCCTTTTGACTTGCTTTGTTTTGAACTCTAACAATTTTCTCAGTTGCTGGAATTGTTTGTTTTCTAAAATTTTTCTGTCGACATGTCCGCACCACGCGACGTCCTCCATCCCGGCTATTTGCGCAAGGAGGAATTGATCCATGAATTAACGATTAGGAATGTTCAATCTGGAGGCAGGGTTGCGATAGACACCAATAAGGTAAAAGATTCCCTTGATTTGCCTATTACCATCCCGACTTTGGGAGAAAAAGAGATTGACGACGCTCTCTCCACGATCACTGATAATACTACTGAGCTAGCATCTGTAGTTAGTTTTGTTGAAGAAAATGAATCTTCTCCAAATCAACTTAAACGTGTGCAAGCTAGACTGTTTCATTTTTACAATAGGGTCACTGATCTATTGTCTCTAAAGTTGAATGACATTCAAAAGAAGGAAGCTAGTGTCGTTCTCGAAAATCTTTCTGATTTGTCCAGTAAGGTTAACCTTTTGTTAACTGGGGCAGCCCCCCCCCCAAAACCGACCGACCCACTCTGGTAAACGTTGTCGGCGAGGAGCATTCTCCCGCGGGGGAAGAAAGTACAAAATCTGTAGAAGCCCAACAAACTTCTGTTCCATTAGGAACGGAGTCCGTTTGTCGCACATCCATTCCACCCTTTATGTTGACTCATGTACCCTCTGAAACAGCTTCTCCGCCCCTTGGAACCTTACCTACTATGTCATCCGTGTTCAGTAGTTTACCTCATCCGTTAGCAATGTTGCTCAAGGGTACTTCTAATTTTTCTGTTAATTCCACCAGTGATATTATTGCCTTTCTAAGATTTTTTGTTGAATTTCAGGATCATACTCTCGTTTTTTCTCTTTCTCCGGGTCAAATCCTTCAAATTATTTACCCTTATTCCATCGGTGTTCTATCTGACAAAATAGTAAGAGCCATTGCTGACCAATCATCTATAGAAGACTTCCACGCCCATTTATTAGCAAACTTCATTCCGGCTAGGCCAAGGTCATCTCTAATTCAAAATACTACTACCGAGTACAACGGTTGGATGAATACTTGGCAGACTTCATCCAAGATATTAAATTCTATACCAGGGTGTTTGCCCTTCACTTCCCTGAAGATCAGATTGTACAGGCCATTGTGGAAGGCATTTCTCCATCATACCGATCATACTTGTGTTTTGCGTCGCGCCCGCAAACTTTTGCCGAGTTAGAGGCTATGGCTGTCTCAGCGGAAGGAGTTAGATACGCCGATACCTTGCGTGTCGCGAAAGAATCCCCTCCATCCTCTAGAAATTTTCGGCCTCAACCTCGCCGAACCGTCACTGCCCGTAAATGTTATGCATGTGGGTCGCCTGACCATCTTCGGAACAAGTGTCCATTAATTAAATCTAGTGGGACAAGGAATGGAGCAGGGTCATCCCAAGGTTGTTTTAAATGCGGCGCGTTTTCACGTATTGCCAAGAACTGCCCTAATGCTAACAGCACTCCCTCCTGCCCAACTTCGGGTGCAATTTTCACCAACAATAAAAATGACTAGTGGCGCCGGCTGAGTCGGTAGAGTCATTCTTTCAAGGATCAGCACTAGTTATATATGACGAAATTGCAGGAAAAAGGCAGAACTATTCTACATTCCCATTTGAATGTCCCAAGGAATGTCTTAGGATTGCGGCGGATTCACCCGCACCTGTTCCCTCCCTCAAAATTGAATTAAATAATGAGCCTGTAACTGCTCTTTTAGACTCAGGCAGTGTTTGTTCCATTATTTCGGCCGAGTGGTACTCCAAATTGAAATCTGTTTGTAAACTTCCTGATTTTTGTTCGACTTCGATTCAATATGTTTCGGCAAATTCCTCTCCATTAGAAATTTTAGGTTTTCTGTATGCCAAACTTCGTATATCTAAATTTACTTGGAAATTTAAACTGTGTGTGGCCAAGCACTTGTCTTGCCCCATTATATTGGGAGCTGATTTCATGTCTCACACCGGTCTAGTGCTCGACCTTCAGAGCAAGTCGTGCACTTTCAAATTTGATAGTAATTCCAAAATTCCTTTGTTAAAATGTAGTTCTGTAACATGTTCATCTATTTCGCCTACCCAGGATGAGATGTTAGATCTTAGACATCTACCTGAGGAGCAGGCTGAAAGTATTCGTAATTTGTGTCAGTCATTTCCAGAGGTTTTCTCTGATACTCTTGGTGTCACTGACCTTATCGAATACAAGATCGAGGTTACTGATTCGATTCCTGTCCGTTTTCCAACTTATAGGCTATCTCCACCTAAAATGAAGACATTGAAAGAAATCATACATCAGATGCTAAAAGATAGCATTATTCGCCCCTTTAAGTCGGCGTATTTTTCGCCTATTTTTCTAGCCCCGAAATCCCAAGGTGGCTTCAGGCCTGTGATTGATTATAGGGCTCTCAATCGGAAGGTGGTGTTATAATCCGTGCCCCTTCCAGACCTTCACTCTTGTTTTTCGTGGTTTCGTAAAGCTAAGTTCTTCACCATCTTAGATCTTAATCAGGCGCATAATCAGATACCGCTTGCAGAGGAATCTAAACACCTGACAGCGTTTGCCACGGATTGGAACTTGTATGAGTACAACCGCGTGCCTTTCGGGCTCCCCACCGGGGCAGCCGTGCTTACGATATTGCTAGACAGGGTCTTCTCCGACATCAAATTTGAATACTTGTATCATTACCTGGATGAAGTCGTCGTATTTTCTGAGACTTTTGAAGAACACCTTGATCATCTAAAAGAGGTCCTAAGTCGCCTTCGTAAGGCAGGGTTAACGGTGAAGTTGTCCAAGGTCGCATTCGCTAAGCCCTCCATGTCATTTCTAGGGCATATTGTGTCGCCCGATGGTGTCGCAGAAGATCATTCTAGAACACAGGCCATCCGTGATTTCAAACCCCCCAAGGACATCAAGGGGATTGCTAGATTCATTGGTATGGTGAATTTCTTCAGGAAATTTATTCCAAATTTCGCCAATAGAGCGGCGCCCTTGAACTTACTTCGTAGGAAATGCGTCAAATTTGAGTGGGGCCTTCTCAACAAGCCGGTTTTGAAGATTTCAAATTATCAATCAATCAATACTGATCTGCATTTAGGGCAGTCGCCCAGGTGGCACATTCCCTATCTGTTGCTTTCCTAGCCTTTTCCTAAATTATTTCAAAGAAATTGGAAATTTATTGAACATCTCCCTTGGTAAGTTATTCCAATCCCTAACTCCCCTTCCTATAAATGAATATTTGCCCCAGTTTGTCCTCTTGAATTCCAACTTTATCTTCATATTGTGATCTTTGAAACTTTTATAAACGCCATTCAAACCTATTCGTCTACTAATGTCATTCCGCCCCATCTCTCCGCTGACAGCTCGGAACATACCTCTTAGTCGAGCAGCTCTTCTTCTTTCTCTCAATTCTTCCCAACCCAAACATTGCAACATTTTTGTAACGCTACTCTTTTGTCGGAAATCACTCAGAACAAATCGAGCTGCTTTTCTTTGGATTTTTCCAGTTCTTGAATCAGGTAATCCTGGAGAGGGTCCCATACACTGGAACCATAATCTAGTTGGGGTCTTACCAGAGACTTATATGCACTCTCCTTTACATCCTTACTACAACCCCTAAACACCCTCATAACCATGTGCAGAGATCGGTACCCTTTATTTACAATCCCATTTATGTGATTAACCCAGTGAAGATCTTTCCTTATATTAACACCTAGATACTTACAATGATCCCCAAAAGGAACTTTCACCCCATCAACGCAGTAATTAAAACTGAGAGGACTTTTCCTATTTGTGAAAATCACAACCTCACTTTTAGCCCCGTTTATCAACATACCATTGCCTGCTGTCCATCACACAACATTTTCGAGGTCACGTTGCAGTTGCTTACAATCTTGTAAGTTATTTATCACTCTATAGAGAATAACATCATCCGCAAAAAGCCTTACCTCCGATTCCACTCCTTTACTCATATCATTTATATATATAAGAAAACATAAAGGTCCGATAACACTGCCCTGAGGAACTCCCCTCTCAACTATTACAGGGTCAGACAAAGCTTCACCTACTCTAACTCTCTGAGATCTATTTTCTAGAAATATAGCAACCCATTCAGTCACTCTTTTGTCTAGTCCAATTGCACTCATTTTTGCCAGTAGTCTCCCATGATCCACCCTATCAAATGCTTTAGACATGTCAATCGCGATACAGTCCATTTGACCTCCAGAATCCAAGATATCTGCTATATCTTGCTGGAATCCTACAAGTTGAGCTTCAGTGGAATAACCTTTCCTAAAACCGAATTGCCTTCTATCGAACCAGTTATTAATTTCACAAACATGTCTAATATAATCAGAAAGAATGCCTTCCCAAAGCTTACATATAATGCATGTCAAACTTACTGGCCTGTAACTTTCAGCTTTATGTCTATCACCCTTTCCTTTATACACAGGGGCTACTATAGCAACTCTCCATTCATCTGGTATAGCTCCTTTGACCAAACAATAATCAAATAAGTACTTCAGATATGGTACTATATCCCAACCCATTGTCTTTAGTATATCCTCAGAAATCTGATCAATTCCAGCCGCTTTTCTAGTTTTCAACTTTTGTATCTTATTGTAAATGTCATTGTTATCATATGTAAATTTTATTAGTTCTTTGGCCTTAATCTTTTCCTCTATCTCGACATTATCCTTGTAACCAACAATCTTTACATACTGCTGACTGAATACTTCTGCCTATTGAAGATCCTCACATACACACTCCCCTTGTTCATTAATTATTCCTGGAATGCCCTTCTTGGAACCTGTTTCTGCCTTAAAATACCTATACATACCCTTCCATTTTTCACTAAAATATGTATGACTGCCAATTATGCTTGCCATCATGTTATCCTTAGCTGCCTTCTTTGCTAGATTCAATTTTCTAGTAAGTTCCTTAAACTTCTCCTTACTTCCACAGCCTTTTCTAACTCTATTTCTTTCCAGTCTGCACCTCCTTCTTAGTCTCTTTACTTCTCTATTATAATAAGGTGGGTCTTTACCATTCCTTACCACCCTTAAAGGTACAAACCTGTTTTCGCATTCCTCAACAATTTCTTTAAACCCTTCCCAGAGTCTGTTTACTTTTTTATTTACCGTTTTCCACTGATCATAGTTACTTTTTAGAAACTGCCTCATGCCTGCTTTATCAGCCATACGGTACTGCCTAACAGCCCTACTTTTAAGACCTTCCTTTCTATCACATTTATTTTTAACTACCACAAAAACAGCCTCATGATCACTAATGCCATCTATTACTTCAGTTTCCCTATAGAGCTCATCTGGTTTTATCAGCACCACATCCAAAATATTTTTCCCTCTGGTTGGTTCCATCACTTTCTGAATCAGCTGTCCTTCCCATATTAACTTATTTGCCATTTGTTGATCATGCTTCCTGTCGTTCGCATTTCCTTCCCAATTTACATCTGGCAAATTCAGATCTCCCGCTCTGTGTAATGCCCCTGTTCTTGCAATGCCGGATTTCTCGAAGAAATTCATCGTCCAAACCGACGCGTCGTCGTCGGCAGTGGCTGCGGTTCTTCTTCAAGAGACCGAACTAGGGAGGCGACCCATCGCCTATGCATCTAGGACTCTTTCGGCTCAAGAAGCCAAGTATTCCATCTATGAACCTGAGGGTTTGCCTGTCTTGTTCGCGCTAGAAAAGTTCCGCCTTTATCTGGAACATGTCAAGTTCGACTTGGAGACTGATATCCAAGCCTTAAGTTGGGTCTTAGTTCGGCCGCGTCGTACTGGTCGTATAGCCCGGTGGGCCATCCGAATTTCTGCCTACCAATTTGACGTTAGGCATATAAGAGGTACTGAAAATGTTGTGGCAGACGGACTAAGCCATATGTTTTCTAATGAGGTAGAGATCCCTGAACAGGTTGATAGTTCTCCACCTCCCGAGTCTATACCTCCTGAGGTTAATGCCATTCTAACAGATGCCCCCATGCTCTTTAGGGATATTGAAAAATATCAACGTGAAGATCGGACGCTGGCTCCGATAATGGAAACCCTTTCTTCTGGGGAACACGTCGTCCCTTATGTACTGAGGAATGGTGTTTTATGTTGCCCTTCGAGGCATGATAAGATGATGAAAGTTGTAGTTCCAGCTGTTCTTGTACCTATGATCTTCAACTACTATCATGAGACCCCACTAGGGGGGCATTTAGGCATCTTTAAAACCCGTGAAAAGATCCGTGCAATGTTCATCTGGAAGGGTATGGACGGAGAAGTCCGTGAATTGGTAAAAGTTTGTAAACCTTGCTGGCTTAGTAAACCCACCATGTCCACTAAGCAAGGGCTTTTGTCCTCTCATCAAGCGTCGCGCCCCATGGAACGTCTTTACATCGACTACGTAGGACCCTTCCCCCAGTCAAAGGGGAATGCCAACAAGTTCATCCTTGTGTGCGTAGATGGCTTCACAATATTTTTTTGGTTATTTCCGACTAAGCTGGCTACCGCTCAGTCCACTATTTCTTGTTTAAATTCTATTTTTGCTTCTTTTGGTCCGTGTCAATATATTGTGTCCGATAATGCTAAAGCTTTCACATCCAATCTCTTTCGTAAATTTTGTTTTGATTTGTCCATCTCTCATGTGACTACTTCTGCTTATTATCCTCAACCATCTTTAGCTGAACGGGTCAATCGTAACCTGAGGTCGGCTCTTATTGACTATCATCACGACGGTCATTCCAGGTGGGACACGTCCCTGCATTGGTTAGCTTTTGCTTTGAATTCGGCGGTTCATGAATCTCATAAGTGTACTCCAGCTTCTTTCATGTTTAAGTTTGTTCCCAACACGCCGCTCTCTAACCTTTGGTCTCTTAACGGTATTCTACCTGAGACAATAGATCCAGATAATATTAGAGATCTTTGGAAGAAGGCCAAGGCCAATCTGAAAATTTCTCATGAAAAGATTAGGGAAAGATATGATCGTGGACGGAGACCCACCAATCTGAAGGTTGGCGACCAGGTTATGGTCAAGAATTTTGTTCCCGCGGGCAAGCTTGCCCCCAGATTTTATGGGCCGTGCATCATTTTAGATTTCCTTACCCCGGTGACGTTGTTACTAAGCAATCCAGCCACCGAGAGGATATTTAGGGTTCACCTGTCGCAGGTGAAATCTGTATAATTTCCGTGCTAACCTTGTCTTTATAACTTTGTAAGAATCCTGAAGGTTATATTTTTAGTTTCATTTTAAGGCCTTCTGGCTCTTATTGTTTTACATTTGGTTGAATCTGCCTTGTATACATTGTGTGAAACCTTCCCTGAAGTTACTCTGCTGTCCCCTCCATATGGCCATTACCACGCTCCCGTCTCCTGCTAAACCACACCTGTGGCAAAATAATAAAAGTTTCCACGCCGCTGGCCCCTCAGCCTCTACCACAAAGACAGTACCCTAAAAGCATTTCTGTCCAAGAAAAATTCTGCCGCCGAGATTTTACTGTTTCAGTGCCCCCGCAGCCGTGCGGCGCCGTACCGCCACTGAGGTGGGGTACGGGCCCTCTCCACTCCAGCGAGGTCAACCTGTGTACGGCGCGTCGGAGCCCTCCTTCCGGCCAAGGCTGATGTGTGGCGCACCACCCGCAAGCTACTTGTGGACTGTAAACAAACGTCGCACCTGCGGCGTGCAGCACGACTACCCCTCTCATAGTGCGGGAGAGCGGTATCTCAGGGTACTTGAGGGGTCCGAGCGGCCTCCTCTGGACATAAGCAGCGGCGGCAGGTCTTGCCATCAAAATAATCGGCAACTAATGTACTTATTCAGCTACATGGACATTCCGTATCCGTAATTACTACGTTTTTGGGTTCAAATCAACATTTGGTGGACTTAGAAAAAAAATGTTTCTTCCAAGAATTAAAGTTTTTCTTTGGAATTCAACTACTACAACCATAGAGACCTTTCATCAAAAGCTACTACAAAGAAATTCCAAAACTGGATTTCATTTAATCCCACTTATATCAAACAACTTCTGAGACCTTCGACTATTGCAAAGTTATATTTTCCTCTTCTAAATTCTTCAACTCATCAGCAAAACTTGGACTTTTTTTAACAAATTTGTTGTTTTCTTCTGTGTCACCACTTGGAAGGACTTTTGGGGGGGAGGCCTGTACCGCGCGGTACATCTCCACGGCGCGAATTCAAATATTGCACCAGTTGAAACTTCTCTACAGGAGAAAGCTTGAACTTTAACAAACTGTATTAACTCAACGGTTTCTCGGAAGATGTCACTACTGTAAATTTGGTAATTTTGAAGTTTCTGAACTGTGTCTATTTTGATTTGTGTTTGTTTGCTCCGTATCAAGAAGTTTGGACATTATCTAACAGATGTCTCTACCAGAACTTTGATAACGCACTCTGGTGTAAAGGAATGAACTCTCTTGAAGAAATTTAGCATTCATAAGCTTTTTTTTTTTTTTTACTAAATTTTGTTCTGTGGTTTGGGGGCTGGCAACAGTTATCCTTTCTTTCCGCCTGTTTTGAATTTAACCAATAACTAATTTTTGTAATTAATTTCTGACCAATAGTGTCCTTCTTTCTCAATGTTGATGTGTAACTTTCAGCTATCCAAGAAAAGCGAAAGGGTGTGTCTACTCATTCCTGAAAGGTCTCGAATGTTCCACGAGGGTATATAAACTGCTGATTTCTTGTCTCGGTGCCACTTCAGTAACATCTTTCTTAGTGTGTGAATATGTATCAGGGGGCGGGAAGCGCCTCTTTTTTCAAGCAGTAGTTCATCTACAAGGTAATTGCCTGTTAACATCTTCATTTCTTGCTAGCTCAGCAGTTTAACTCTCGGGGAGGGTTCGAAACCTTTAGTATGTAACCTACCTTTTTTAAATGTAAATTCTTTTCTGTCTATGTAAAATCTATAAATTACTGTAAAGCGGGGATAGAGAGTGCTTCACCCTCTCGATCTCCCCTTCATTTTTGAAAAGGAGGTGACGACGTTTTCATAACCGTTCTTCTCTTCTTTATTGTAGTAAAAGTTTTCTCATACGTGTCACCTCCCTTGCTTGGGATTAGCCCCTGTATGATCGGCCTAGCGCCACATAGGTTTTAGACAAAACTTGGTGTAGGAGTGCAAGTTATCGCCTCCATTCAATTTTGTATTTTGGGCCATTTACTTAACCCGTTTTGTTTTACTTCCTGCGAAGGCCCAGTACATTGGGTACGATATACCCCTGTTTCTTTATTATGCCTTGATGGCAGGTTGTGTAAAAGTCCGTTATTGCCTTTATAGGCTTGAAAGATCGAAAGCGGGACAGCTCTTTATAGTGTTGTGGTAAAAGTGCCTTAGAGAGGCTTGAGATGTAAAGTTGGGAGCTAACGCTCCATGTAATTAAGGGTGTTCTGCCCTTTGGTATCTTGTTATTGTGAGCTGAGAGCTCAGAAATTATATTTGGGGCTCGAAGCCCAGATCTTGTAATAACCCCCTAAATCTTGTGATTTCCTTGTACCTGATTTTGGCTTGTTGTTGACTTGTTAAGTTTACAAATTCTATGTCATCATTGTTAAGTTTTGAAAATATAACCTTTGTTGAAGTTTTAAATTAACTTTAATTTTGTAGCTGAGACCTATTCTCGCCCGCACCTTCTTTCACCTCTAACTACCACGGATATCTCCGTAACACTTAATATAATATAAGAAATTTATTTTAACTTCATCCTATTCAATATAGTACAGTATGTTAACGTATTAGTTAAACATCGTTAAAATAGTTGAAACATGTTGCGGCCCTTCTGTAGGGCATCATCAGTCATATCAATACCTCAAAATTCTACCAGACGTCCGTTTGGAAATTATAAAAATATGTTGCATGAGTGAATACATTAAAACAGCATTTACAAGATCTTATCATTAACAAAAAATCAAATTGATTAAAAAATGTTACACTAGTGAACACGTTGGTGAATTTTCACTTAAAACAAGTCCGTCATATGTACAGTATTGACAATGATGGTAGTTTAAAGTCTTATTTGATGCTAAGTTCGAAGACAGTTTAACATTTATATGCAAATATTGTGAATGAATGCAGAATACATATAATTACAATTGCTGTGCGCGTATTTTACATTGTAAAAAAATGTTGTGGAAAAGCCTTCCAAATTTGAATTAATTTCCATTACATAACTTGGTTTATAGAAATCATTTCGTAACTAATTTTAAAAAATATCCGTATTTTTAAATTTAATTAATTGATAATTACCAATTCCTTAGAAACTATCTTAGGACAATGAAATACATATTACAAAGGATAAGCAAAAGGTCATTTATGCACTTTTTAATAACATGAGTAAAATGATTTCTATCTAGCAACAAAAATGGTGTTTGGAAGAGACAACCATGCTCTATCAGCCACTAAAGGTTTCCTTTCTTAATATCCATGCTTCTTGAGATATGTGTACCTAAATGAGACAAATTTAACATTGTTATTATACAAGGTACAATCTCTCCTTAATATAAGGAAATAGCCTACTTTCATAGGGGTAATACCATTAACGAAGTTGTAATTAAAGATTTCAAATCTCTTCATAGTAGTAAGGATGTAAAGGATAGGGCGTATGAATCACTGGTAAAAACCCAATTAGAGTATGATTCCAGTGCATGGAACCCACACCACGATTACTTGATACGCGAAGTGCAAAACATCCTAAAGAAAGCAGCGTGATTTTTCTTGGTGATTTTCGACAAAAGAGTAGTGTTACGAAAAAGTTGTAAAACTTTGGCCTGGGACTACTTGGAAGTAAGGAGTTGAGCTGCTGGACTAAGTGGCATGTACCGAGCTGCCAATAGAGATAGACAGTATAGACTTTAGTGAAGGTTCTTGAAGGTAGGAAAAATCATAATATGAAGATAAATTTGGAAATCAAGAGGACACATTCGAGCAAATATTTTACAAGAAGACGATTTAAAGGTTAGAATAATTTTTCACCTGAAGTTTTTTATAAATTTCCAAGTTCTTTGAGATCATTTAAGAAAAGACTAGGTAAACAACTGACAGGGAATCTGCCACCTAGGTGACAGTTCTAAAAGCAGAGTTTCTTTTTCTTTCTGCTATTTGCTTTACGTTGCACCGACACAGATAGATCTTATGGCGACGGTAGGATAATAAATGCCTAGGAGTTTGAAAGAAGTGGCCGTGGCCTTAATTAAGGTACAGCTCCTGGATTTGTCTGGTGTGAAAATTGGAAAACACGGAAAACTATCTTCAGGACTGCGGACAGTGGGGTCCGAACCCACTATCTCCCGGATGCAAGCTCATAGCTGCGCCCCCCTAACCGCACGGCCAACTCGCCCGGTAGAAAAGCAGATCTGTGGTAGAAGAATGAATAAAAATATTTCAACGTCCCTTTAATTGCTACAGATTATGATAAACACAGGGGTGCTAGAAACGTGTCCCATAAGAGTTCCTAAACTGCTTAAAATCAACGGGAACTAATTTTAAGAAGTAAAATGAAAATATATAATGCCATTGCAAAATAAAATCCGTTTTTTAAAGCACCCCTCCTCAAGAACTAATTTACCATTACTGATTTTTGGACTATATATGACCCAAGCTTTTCATGGAAAGTGCGATTACCTGTGGATATTTTACTGTCAAATGTAGTCTATTTCTACCCTAAAGTAAAGGACGGAAAGGTATTTTGGGGAATTTGGATCCCTGGAAAGTTTGTTGTTCTCAAGGAGCAACGGGAGGATAATTAATGTTTACCGAGCTCGATAGCTGCAGTCGCTTAAGTGCGGCCAGTATCCAGTATTCGGGAGATAGTAGATTCGAACCCCACTGTCGGCAGCCCTGAAAATGGTTTTCCGTGGTTTCCCATTTTCACACCAGGCAAATGCTGGGGCTGTACCTTAATTAAGGCCACGGCCGCTTCCTTCCCACTCCTAGGCCTTTCCTGTCCCATCGTCGCCATAAGACCTATCTGTGTCGGTGCGACGTAAAGCAAGTAGCAAAAAAAAAAATTAATGCACAATTAATATATTATATATATAATATATATATATATTATATATATAATATATTAATATATATTTAATATATCACCACCACTGCCTTCTCTTCTCCGTGGCATGAAATGGAGCGACTGTTCTCTGGCTTCCTAGTCTTATCAATTCATGCAATAAATTATCATTAATGGAGATACGCGTTGTATTAATTAGTCCATAGTGATTATAATTCATGGACTTCCTGTCCAAATTGCAGCTGAAAGGAGTTCGTTACAACATAGGAATTTTCACTACGGGAGCTGTCTAAGCAGGCCAAAGACAGCGGGGTAGAAATTCCAATAGATGTTCGTCTTCTCCCAAGCTTGGACTGTCGGTAGAAAGTGTTATAAATTGATTCTAAATAAAATAAAGAATGGGACGACACGATTGCCTCTTTGCACTAAATCGCCATATATTACATCTACGGAACATATAAAGTGATATTTATTGTGATGTGTTTTGTGCATTATTCAATAAATTTTGAGTCGTAGCGTGTGTAAGTCAGAGAGGGTTGCATGATTTCACGCCATATCAAGACGCAGTAAGGGTAGCGCGAGATCTTTGCCTTGCGTGGATGCCTCTATATATTACTACTGCAGTAAAGTTGGAGTATTACTTGCAGCAATGGTCAGGAAGGCCCGCACAAGGTGTCCACATATATAGTATACGCACACGTAGAATACCTCCAGTCACGAGAGAAGTTAAACATTTCCCGTTCTTGAGAAAACGAACGTTCAAAAGAAAAACACTTAACTTTTATATGGCCAAGGAATTGATTTAAGACAGGATGTTTATAAATTTCCTAGGGTTAATTCGAAAGTTACCAAACAACATTTGGAATAGAAAGTATAGGGTTTGTGAAGTCATTATACTCAGTGTGATTAACTACACATTTAATTCTCGACTTAATGGACTATTAGGGCCGGAATTTTGTCCGTAAAATCCTCTGTTAAGTCAAGAATCATATGAATTGCATTCAGATAAAATATTTCATTTAAGCTGATTCCCACCCGTGTTGCCTCTGCTAAGGTAGTTAGAATTAAATTTCCATTACTGAACTGAACGTCAGCACTTGGCGACCAGACTATCTCTAAAGATCTCCTGGTCAATGATACACAAATGAATAACATCTGATACCAGCTATTTTAAGAGCCAATCAACAAAGACACTCGGCCCTGCCTTAAGAATCCTTCAAATCAACATAGAAGGCATAACCAAATCCAGGAGCGACTACCTATCCAAACTATCACTGGATAAGTGATCTAATTTGTGTTCAAGAAACTCACACACCTGATGAATCACAGCTACATTCACGAGGACGCATCCCTGGCCATAGATTACTGGGAGCTACTTTTCACCAATCCTATGGTACTGCAACCTATATTCGTGACTCCTTCGCCAGTGCTCACCTAATCTCAACAAATTATAAAGACTGCACTTTTAACAACGTGATAGAAATTAATAATTTGACTGTTGTGAACACACACAATCCCCCAGATGTGTTATGACCAGATACTGTTATTCCAACCTTTACACATCCCGTACTTTATGTGGGTGACTTTTATAGTCCTCATACTCAGTGGGGATATTCAACTAATGATATGTATGGAGAAAATCTTGCGGAGTGGTCAGACAGCAACCCAAAAAGTGAAGCACATTCAGTTCAGTGAGGTGGAACTCAACCAATCCTGACTTATGTTTTGTTTGAAGTGATCATCAGGGCGTCTGTTTACCTTCGATCCGTAAAGTGCTCACAAATTTCCCACATAGTCAACATCGACCTGTTCTCGTAGAAGTAGGCCTTCAGATATCCATGATGAGATCATCATTACTGCCACGTTGAAAACTTGATAAAGCCAATTCGGATAAGTTTTATGCTGATCTTGACAGTAATATAAGATGGATTCCACCTAATGACAATAACTACAGTAGATTTGTTAAAGCTTCATTATATACTGCAAAGAAACACATTCCCAGGGAAGTTAGAAAGAATACATACCTGGATGGAATGCAATATGCGGAGAACTTTGCAATGACTTTCAGGTGACTGGAGGAACTGACGTTGCTGATGACCTTTTTCATAACTTAAATTAGGCCAGACGTTGTAAGTGAACAGAGACCATAACGACTGTAAACTTCAAGCATTCCAGCAGAAATGCTTGGAGCTTGTTAAAGGAGTTAGGAGGAATGCCTCATACACGTCATCCTAAATTCGTTGTGACACCCAATCAAGTTGCCAGCCACATTGCCAGTTTGTCAAATATCAAACCTGATAAAGATCATAAAAGGTTATTGAAAGAACACCTAATCCATGGGAGCGGGCCCCGTGGTGTTGGGGTAGCGTGCCTACCTCTTACCCGGAGGCCCGGTTTCGATTCCCGGCCAGGTCAGGGATTTTTACATGGACCTGAGGGTTGGTTTGAGGTCCACTCAGCCTGCGTGATAAGAATTGAGAAGCTATCTCACGGTGAGATAGCGGTCACGGTCTAGAAAGCCAAGAATAACGACCGAGAGGATCCGTGGTACTGACCACATGAAACCTCGTAATCTGCAGGCCTTCGGGCTGAGCAGCGGTCGCTTGGTATGCCAAGGCCCCTCAAGGGCTGTAGTGTCATGGGGGGTTGTTAACCCATGAGAACAGGCAATGTGGTGGTTCATCAGATATCTCTGACCTTTTTACTTAGGAGGAGCTGGTGACAACCGTGAAAGAAATGCTCCTGGTTTTGATAGAATCGATCCTGAATTCCTCACACACTGTGGTAAGAATGTAAGGAGATAGTAGTCGCAGTTTTCCACAGATATCTCGCACACTGGAAAGCTCCCGTCGGAGTTCAAACGGACTAAGATCATAACCAGGGAATGTGGCAGGTTGTTCGGAAAACTATCGTCCAATAGCTTTGATGCGTGTTTGCTAAACACTCCTGGAGAGGCTTATATACAACTGAATTTGCCCTCGGATTTTAAGCATCCTTCCAGTCGAACAGGCAGGTTTTAGACCCAGGCGTAGTTGTGAAGATCTGGTTCTTGCTTGAACAACCCATATTGAGGCAGGTTTTGAAAGAAAATTTCAGAGTGGAGCTATGTTTATAGACCTCACAGTTAATCGCCAGGGGTATGTGGTTCATATCTCTTAAGTCCGGCGACGTAGTGCACTGAATTTGCAACAGAACGTCAACGGTGAAGAGTGTTGATATTAGCATTCAAAATTCTCTAGGAAAATACATCGGGCACGAAAAAATGATCAGAATCTCTATAAATGAACGGAGTACAGACATGAGCAGGTGACGGTATCGGCTGTTTACATGTGCTGTGCAGTTGGCGGGCAATATAGTGAGTACTTTACTCATATAGGGAAGTGGACAAACGCGGGATCCGAAAGGAGAAATTTAAAGTATCATTTCCTGTAAGTTTCGCACTTGTGTCTAGTGCCGGGTCAGACACACTACAAAGATAAATAAAAATATTAGTGTCCACAGTACGTAAGATACATAAACAATTAACAAAAATGAATTATCACTAAACATATCTCCTCAATGGCCTAAGGACTCTAAAGTCGAGCTGTGAAGTACCAGGCCATTTACATCAAGAAGTCTAAATAACGTAAAGATTATGTTTGGCAGTGATAGTGGTGTACATGATTAACAACTATCAAAACACATTAATCATTAATAACAACGTACGAAACTACGTTGGACTTAGTTTTATTAGCCTATATCATGTATACTGTGTTCGAAACTTATCCGTTAATACCTGTCAATACCATAGGATGTACTTGCATACTTTTATTACATAACTTATGCTACGTGGGTATGTCTTTGTAGTAACCATTTTTCAGTGTGGCGAAGTTTGCCGTGCAGGTAATGTATTGCATTTGCCGATATGCTTCATAAAATAAATGCATCATACTCATCCAAAACCGAGGGGAGTTTTACTGCTGGGATTTCACTTTTGTTCGTCAGTGAAGTACCAGGCCTAAACGCATGACAATCAGAAAAAAGACGCTACATTATCCGGGCATGATGATCAGATGTTGCTCCATTACTACCAAAGTTGCATGTGAGCGAGCGACAGGTTAATGAGCTTCTGTAGGACACCGCCAGAGATTATCAAGCAAGACACCTTAGCCGGTCATACGCTGGCACAAAAGATGCTCACGATTGAACTTACATTTCATTGTCGATTTTCTGGTGAGCTTTCACTAGAAGGAAATAAAACACACTAGAGGTCTATTTTTGTTTCAAAAATCTATGCCCTCTTAAAATTTTTGTAACCTACTTACATACTTACTACTTACATATATATACATATATACATTTGAAAAATTTGCAATATTTGTATTCATTTGTCGAATTATGTCCATCAAATCCTAAGTCCATTGAATCGAGGTCAGTTGTTTCTTCATTCTTTCACTATGTTTCCTCCTTCCTTCCTCCGTCAGTTTCTGGAAATTATTCTCCCCTAGATAGCCATGAGTTTGGAAGTTGTTTGCCAATGTGCTCATCATTGCCCTGATTGCAGAATCTCCCATGAAGTTCTCTAATAGCCCATCTCTCTATCTTCTTCCTATGAAGGATGTTCGCGTCTTTCATACTGATGTGGTCTTCATGCAAATTCAAAGGAGTTTTATTGTTATTATTATTTGCGGGACAGCAACATCCACTAATTGAGTATTTCAGACAGCTTGTTCAATATTATTACACTGATTAACTTGTACCTTCTGCCCTGTGATTACCAGTCCCTCCATGTATAGCCAGAGAGCACATGATTTTTAAAGAAAGTAAGAAAATTAGATTTTGTAATAAAGTGGCGAGTATTTGCTGTGGTTTCACTTGAAGGATAAATGTTCATTTTATATGTTAACTGTGTGGTTGCAATGTAAGATATATTCTACACCGGTTTTGTACTGTAAAATACAACGGTCCTATAATCATGCTACAATATTATTATTAACAGCAACTCTTATGTCTCTTACACTCGTAATTTACATTAGATTGGAACTATTTCAAGAATTTCTGATACTGCGTATCCGTTCATACTTCAATATTAATCACTTTACCAATTTTACAATTATTATTAATGTTCCGGCGTTACCCGTGGAGCAGAAAGAGTTTAATGAAGGTGCCGGGGTGAATGGATCTATCTACAATATCAAAATTAATTTAAGACTTGAACTGAAGGTTATATTTAAAAAACAACTCAACAAATAACAACATGTCAGCTACAAAGGCAATCTCTAAACAAGACTAGGAAAGTCCAAGATAACGATGGCCTAGATTGAATACCTCGTATCTCAAAAAGTTCTTCCTATCCATTATTTCCCTTAACACTGGTCACGCCTCCCAGCCACACATGAATATGAAGTCCATCAGAACAATGTTTGTTGGGTTTATTTTCCTATGCTCACGCGTAAAGGAAAATGAACCTTATAAAAAGTATACTTTAGGAGTTAGTAAATATGTCACTCAGACATACTTTCCTGTAGTTCGGTACGGTAAGGTTCATTTTCCTTCACACGTCGGCATGGGAATAAAGAACACAACGAACATTGTTCTGATGGACTGCTTATTTGTGTGTGGCTGGGAGGCGTAACCAGTCTTAAGGGAAATAATGGATAGGAAGAACTTTGTGAGATACGAGGTTTTCATTCTAGGCCATCGATAAGTAATATTTACAGATTCTGGGCTTCAAGCCCTTAGTTTTACAATTTTACAAATGGAAGTGGTATTATTTAGTGAGGGGCAGAAAACCCCTAATTCAAGAGCACTTGCTCCCTAAATCACAACATCTAGCCTCCCAGAGGCACACTTTACTCTTACAAAGCTCTGAAAAGAGCTTAGAGGCTCTCAGTTTCTTCCAGCCTACTCAAGGCAACATCAAAACTTACAATTACTGGTCCCTCAAGGCACAACTTACAAATTGAAAATAATTTTACACAGGGGTATTTAGTTCCTAACCTACAGGACCCTTGCGAAAAAGAACAGGTTAAATAAACGGCCCGAACACAATCTTAATGGAGGCGTACACTGCACTCCCAAACAATGAAATATAAAATCCTACAAGGCTCTCAGCCGATGAAACAGGGGCTAATCCCAAGCTACTTGAGGTGGCGCGCATGGAAATCACTTTAACACATTACAGAAAAAAGTCTGCAAAATCGCAGGCACCTCAAATCAAGATGAAGGGGAGCTCGAGAGGGTAACTCACTCCCTATCCCCGATTTAATATTAAAGATTTTATGGAATTTTTGCATTAGCCGAAAGAAAAGTTACATTTTAGAAAAGTATGGTTACATAATTGAAGACTCGGACCTTCCCCTCGAATTAAACTACGGAGGTAGCAAGAAAGAATTAAGTTATGTGGCCATTACCTTATAGATGTCCTGCTGACCGAAGAAAGAGTGGCCCCGCCTCCTGCCTTAACACACTCACTTATACAGACGGTGATCAATTGACCAGGAAACGTGAAAAGCCGCAGTTTATAAACCCTCAGGAAAGGTTCGAGAGCATTCGAGATTAATCAGGACGCACCCACTTAATTATTATTGGTAGTTTCAAAATGAACAAGAAATGCGGGATTGGATGAAAATTAATTACGAAAATTTATGATTGGTCCGATTCAAAACTGGCGGAACGAAAAAGGAAGTATTGCCAACCCAAAAATAAATTAACCTAGATCAGTTATAAAAACCTAGAAATACCAAACTTCTTTAAGTTATAAGTTCTTTCACCTTGCACCAGGGTGCATGATCATAGCTTTTTGGTAGTTTCATCTGTGGGAAAATGTCCATACTTCTTGATGAATGGCAAACAAAACAAGGAGAAATTCAGTCAGTTTAGGAAACTTCACCACAAAACAATTACTTAATTTTTCAGTGGTGACATCTTCTGATTAAAGTCCAACTTTTTATGTTATCAGTTTCACCTTTTGACCGACAGAGGAGTTCATAAAGGCGCCTATTTCGAATGCGCGGCGTTGAGGTGTACCTCCCGGTACAATTAACATTAATATTTGTTACGACCGACGAATGAACATATCGAACGCGCAAAACAAAGTTCATTTCCATAGGCACACAAATACAATTTTGATACAAGTCAGATGGAGCACCAGACTGCTCTACATGAGCAGACCACCACATCACTCAGAAGGTGATTTAACATATTTAATACACATGAATAAATGGATAAACACCACATATTTACACATATGTACAATATCTTTAGAGATAGGCCTACACCAACATGCGTCTACTGCTGCCGATCGCCGTGTTCTGTCTGACGACAATAAAGGACTCGGCAGCACGTTGCCAACTGTAAAATGACAAAATGAAATGTGGCAGCAAAAGCCGCGACATTATTATTATTATTATTATTATTATTATTATTATTATTATTATTATTATTATTATTATTATTATTATTATTATCTTCAGTTTCAGGATCCTTATTAAAGGCATTCAACCATTTTTCACCCCTTTTCATCCCTTCTATTGGGATTTTCCGAAAACAAAAAATACGTGTTTCTTTATTTTGTAATTAGATTCTAAGTACAAATTTTTACATGTGTAAACTTTTAAAGATTTGAGATATAGTAACATAAGAAAAATGCTACTTGACAGTAAAATGCAAATAAATGCCGAATAGATTTACATTTAGTTTCAATGAAAATCCACCATGTTCTGCATTTAGTTACAGTATTTACTGCATAGTGGCATGTATTTGTTCAGAAATGAAAGAAATGTCTGACACAGAAACTGAAGGATCCCCTGAAATACTTTCTTCTCTAGGAACATTTAACGCCCGAAGTAAATAATAAACTTATTACTGCAGTGCGGTGCTGTTCACTGTA
The DNA here is from genome assembly GCF_040414725.1 of Anabrus simplex. NCBI lineage: Eukaryota > Metazoa > Arthropoda > Insecta > Orthoptera > Tettigoniidae > Anabrus > Anabrus simplex. The sequence goes on from NC_090269.1 coordinate 126,703,627, forward strand.
CGGTTCGCACCTTGGCTACATAAAAAGTACGATCTTCAACAACGCATGCCAATAATGCCATACGAAGTATTATACCTACAATGAGTGCTTACGGGCCTTCTCCATGTCGGAAGTCACACTGCTGTTAGGAGAAGAGCCATGCCAGCGAGGTAGTTTAATTTTTAAAACCGAACTCCTTCGATAGCAGTACTGCTGTATGCATCCAACGTCCTCCTACGTTTTTACCAAGATGGACGTGAAGTTGGATATCATCAGTCGCCACCTGGCCATTAGCAGATTTTGGAGTCGGCAGTTTATCAGTAAGAAGATTTAGGAGTCGCTAGCTAACCATCAGAAGATTTTGGAGTTGCCAGCTTATCAGAAGTTATTGCAGTCAAAAGCCGATCATCATAAGACTTTGGAATTTTAGAGTCATTAGCCGAACATCAGAAGATTTTGGAGACGCTAGCTGACCATCAGAAGATTTTTGAGTTGCCAGATGATCATCAGAAGATATGAAATAGGCTAAGGTGTGTGTTTGCGTGTGTGTGTGTGTGTGTGGGTGGATTTGTATGTGTGTGTATTGGGTAAGGGAGTACTTAGTAATCGGTTAGAGTGTCTGGCTGTTGTATGAGTGGTACTGAGTTTACAGGGTTCTTCTCGCCTAAGGTGGTGCCTGATGTGCAGAACTCACACAGCCCAGAATGAAATAATTGAGGTACTACTTATAGAATCGGTACAGAGCTCAAAGGGCGAACAGTGTATAAGGATCTATTACCAATCATTACATTTTTGGGGACTTATGACCTAGATGTTAGGCCCCTTTAAACAATCGCACAATCATCATCATCATCATCATCATCATCATCATCATCAACATCATGAAAAATACCGGCGAAGGATAGCTTCAGTACGGCGGAGATCAGCTTTAAGAATTACAGAAACTGGCTTACGGGAAACGAATGGCAGCAAAGATGGCAGGAAGATCCACGAGAGAAGTGCGGCTAATACCATGTTTAACTGGGTATCACGAGCACACGGTGAAGTTAATTATTACCTTACGCAGCTCTTGATAGGCCACAGATACTTTAGAATATATCTACATAGAATAGGCAGAGCGAGCAATCCATTTTATGTTTATTGTAATGATGCTGACGATGTACTTCACACCTTTATTTCTGTAAGTGAGAAATTGGTCTACACGAAGACGTTTAGAAGTTGAGCAAGGAGAACTGACACCAGAATCTATTGTCCTAGTGTTGTTACGGAACCAAGAATATAGGGATCAGATAGCTGCGTATGCAGAAAGTACCTATCCTACGAGAGAAAGAGAGTGATTTGGATGCTCATGAACGTTAGTAAAGGAGAAACGGAAAAAGAAGAAGCCTGAGTGGGTAAAAGCACGATGCCGCCCTGAAGTAATGCGAGAGCGATTCCGGGGCGGAGGTGCACACCGTGGGAAAAGGGTGTGTGGTTTTTAGTGGGTAAGAATCCCACACGCTTGTGGAGTGCCGACCCTTCGCAAGTGTCTCATGAAAGATTTTCCACACTCCCTCGTAAAAAGAAAACACCACATCATCATCATCATAGTTAATTTAAAATAAACCCAATATCCCCTCCTTCACCTTCAGAACCTCATTGTCTTAGGATATTGTACGGGCAGGCGGAGGCGCCATATTACACTGGTCAGTCGCCACGCTTCTGGGGGAGCGGGGTTGTGCTCTCCCAGCCACACAACACTCAAAGCCTTTGTGAGGACTTTCCTATCAATTTGTACTTGAAGAAAATCTGTTACTATTTCAAAAAGTAGGCCAATCTACCGCTGTACTAAACTATAAGGTGTCACGAAGATCTCAGAAGACTTAAAACAAATATAGTATTCTCAATAAATCTATTTTTTTTTACATGTTGTACATTGTGACAATAAAACTGATTTTATAACTTTAACAAAATGTACGTTATTTCAATTTTATGCGTAACATATTTCTGTGCAATTAATTCGTACAGAGAAGATAGCATTTACAGTTTAAATAAGGTGGTTGCTGAAACCGAATATAAATGCAAACTTTGATACGTTGAACGAATATCGATGGCCTACTTCTAATAACACGTATCTTAGAATGCACTTCCTATCCAATATTTTTCTTAAAACTGTTGACTCTGCCCAGCGATGTATTGCTGTTCAGTGTAGCAGAACAATTTTCGTTGTGTTCCTTTTTCTCTACACACGTGTAAATCGTAGAAATCGTACAAGTTGAAAACCAAAAATCTACAGCATTCAAAGTGGAAATAATGGTAGCTCAGGGTTCCGTTATAGGACATTTTGTCTTCCTCGTGTATATAAATGTTATTGTTAGTAATTTACCCTGCAAGTCAGCACCCAAATCAGATGGTATCGCTGTCATAACAAGTGGTAAGGAGTTAACAAATGTGGAAAATACAAGGTTAGAGATACTACGGAAATCATCTGTAACTTTCTTGATGACTACTGATAAATAAAATCATGAATAAAAATATATAAATCAAATTACTCAAAAACTTAATAAAATTAATGAGCATAATTAATCGAAATGTCCGTAGTATGGGCGCCAGAGTTCACCTGAATGGATCCCTCGAATTTTGATAGAGCATGATAAACTTTATATCCCAGGGCGTGTACATAATGCTGCGTACTGGTACATCTGCTGCAGGCCTTACCTAACCTCCTGAAAACGACTAATTAGGTAGGAACTGCACCTAGGTTCATCAATAACACTGATTCTAAAATAGCTAACTATATTCTGAACAAATTCCGTTCATGAGCACCTCATCAACATACAACATTACACATATAATACACACATAAAATATTGCTGGAAGACTCCATATTTACAACAACAACAACAATAATGAAAATCGTGGGGAAAACGAAAGCGAGAACTAAGCTACCATTTGTAGATAGTGCGATGAACAATGTACATATATGAAGATAAATACCCTTCACTGTCTCTATATAAATTCGACTTACCGATTCTCATAATCGGCAGTTATCACATCACACAGATACTGTACCTTGTACTACTGTGTTCACATTTTTAACACTTGTTGTAAAGATATATACACACGTCTGTCGATCCTCAACATATATTATGCAAAGTCTTAGATAGCTTTCACCAACATATAATGCTAGGCCGCCACAAGTGCTACAATACTTAATGCGCAAGCACTCTCCACAATCAGCCACTTTCCACGAACATAACAAGACTACGCTCCACGAACGTTTGAAGTCCAGTCCATTGCTGCCGTGTTACTCCAGTACCGTGTATCAGCACCACTTCCTACTCGTACAGTGCGTCAGTTGTAGTTCTCTTATACAGTGTCACTGGTTGTAGTTATCTTCCTTCTTGTTCCTTTTACAATCACCTCGGTTGCCGCCGTATGATCAACCTTTATAGACATCAACATCCCCCTCCTCTCAGATGATCCGTCTGGATTGGTGCTTGCCAGCCAATCATAAGTGAACCCTAGTCTTTCTCCCAAGTTATAAACAAACACTCTGGAGTTTTACATGAATCATCGAATTTCCCTGGTACAACAACAAGCTCATCTCATCAGGCTGGGATATATACATGACTCATGGAATATCCCGACACAAGTACATCACAACAAACACTGGGGTAGCCACATGACTCAACCAAATTACCAGAGTTATTAAAGCAATGTTTTCCCACTCGTGCAAAACAAATTACTCATACCTACATATGTTGACATCTTCCAGCTTACCAATATAAATGGCAAAAAATACAAATGAAATACTGATGATAATAATAATAATAATAATAATAATAATAATAATAAAAATCGAATACTGACAATAATATCTCTAACTTCTACATATAATTCGGGGGTGTGATATATGTAGTATCACACATCCAATTGGTTGTAGGCTGATAAACTATTTTTAAAAAGCAACAAGACAGAAGTTATTTCTTTTCACTTAATTAAATTAACTTTAGATGAGAATGAACATAGTTCTGTCAAGTTACTAGGAATACGTTTGGATTCTAATTTAACCTGGTATACTCACAAAGGTTATGTAAAATAGTCTAGAGGGTTATTTTTACTTCGAAAATTGAAATTGCTCTCTCCCATTAACATTTATCATACGGTACGATATTATATGGAAATTCGACCGACGTGCAAGATGTGTTTAAGCGGCAAAAGAAGGCAATAAGATATGTTGATCTGACATCTCGTAGAAATATTCACTGAAACGATACACGGGGAAGGAATGATTTAGATTTACCACACGTTAGAAGACACAATCAAATTATAGATATAATGGGATTAAATTGTTCCATAAGCTGTCCACCCAATGGAAAGATATGCCCTTGAGTAACTTCAAAACATATCTCAAAAATGGCTGTTGTTAAACAGTTTTTATTCACTATGAGAATATGAAGAAAAAGTGACGCTATTGTCAAGCGGCGAATATGAAAGTCAGCACCTTCCTAATAGGTAGATAACACTGGTAGTTTTGATCAGCTCCAAGGTTACTATGCAATAGATAGATAGCACAAAGTGTCTAGGATACAGCTGAGGAGGAGGACCAGGCGGCCTCACCTGCTATTGCTGAACAGAGGCCTTGCGGGGGAGGGGGTGATGGTAAGTTGGAAAGGATAGACTAGGAAGAGGGAAGAAAGCGGCCGTGCCCTTAAGTTAAGTACCATCCCGACATTTGCCTGGAGGAGAAGTGGGAAACCACGGGAAACCTCTTCAAGGATGGCTGAGGAGGGAATCGAACCCTCCTCTACTCAGCTGACCTCCCGAGGCTGCGTAGACGCCGTTCCAGCCCTCGTACCACTTCTCAAATTCCGTGGGAGAGCCGGAAATCGAACCCGGGCCTCCAGGGGTGGTAGCTAATCACACTAACCACAGAGGCAGACATATTTTACAATACAGATTATTATTCTGTGAAAATTCTCTGTTGTTACAATACAGGAATAGTGATGCAGTTATTTCCGCAATGAACTACGAAATGCTATTCGCGTACTCTTTGTGTTGCTAGTAATAATACATGTTTATTATTCAGCCCGAAGTGTGGTTTGATCTTCAACAGTTCCGCCAATAACTGTTATATATGGTCTAGGCGTCAATGAAGAGGCATACTGGGGAAATGAAGAGCAAGATAGTTTCCCGTTGCTTTCCTCACCAAACCAGAAGTTGCTGTTATCACATATCAGTTTACCAAGCCTTCTGAAATGCACGCACTGATCAACTTTATGAACGATATTTTCACACTATTCGTAACAGGGACTGGCTGCGTAAGGAATGGCATTACTAGAATCGCTCATACCTCAGTCACTTTCACATTGTCAAAGTCAGTTAGACTGAGAAAGGAAAATGAAAGTAACACATTTGTTCTAGTCCATACCAGAAGACATAGAATATTGTAAACACTAGGTATTGCCAGCAAAGAAATAATAATAATAATAATAATAATAATAATAATAATAATAATAATAATAATAATAATAATAATAATAATAATAATTTAAGTAACTTGGTAAAACAATTCAGGAAAATGGACTGGAAACAAAAGCCAATGAAATTAGTTGCCAAAAGATGGAAACTACACATCGACTGACCCAAATATCTGTAACAAAAATGTAACTCCAAGCATACGAAATTGATACACTACAATTCATTCATTTAGCCAGAATATCTTTATTGATCAGAGAAGCTAATTTTGAACAGGAAAGCAGACATTGAAAACATTGAGAAAAAGGAATGCAAAATCATAAGAACAATTCTGTTCCCGAAACTCGTCGACGGACAATACCAACTTAGAAGCAGACCTGAAATCAAACAATACGAAAATATTCACAGTGATATTAGAAAACGCAGGTTAAGATTCTATGGAGATATTAAAAGAATGCATCCAAGCAGACTTACCAAACAAGTAGTCGAATTCTATGAAAAAAGGAGTAAGATTAAAACAGACACAATGAAATGGATTGGCGAAATATAAACCGATTTGAAACAGGCAGGAATTACACCAGCACAGGCTATGACCAAAATAGGGTAATCTTCAGATCCAAAATTCATAAATGGCAAGTTGACCAAGAGGAAAGACCAAAGAAGGAGACTGGAACAACCTGGTCTGAATAAAGAAAGGAAGACCACGGTTAAAGGATGAAAGAAATATGGGCACGGAGGAAGGCAAGTACTTCGCGTAGTTCTAATGGCCTTAGAACTTTGGCTTCATAGAAGAATGCTTAGAGTCTCGTGGATTGACCATGCCACCAATGAACAAGTACTACAGAGAGCAAAATACCAAAAAGAACTGGTAACCAGCATCAAATGCAGAAAAATTGCATACCTAGGGCATGTTTTGCGTGCTGAAAAATACGCAGTTTTACATTTAATTTTGAAAGGCAAAATTGAAGGGCGCCAAGCAGTAGGCATAAGGAGAACAACATACCTTAAGAATATTAAAGACTGGACAGGCATACAAAGTACCGAAGAACTGTCCGTGTTCCTGAAGACAGAGAAACACTCTCCACATTGATCGCCAACGTCCGGGAGACTGGGCAGGGCACATATAATAATAATAATAATAATAATAATAATAATAATAATAATAATAATAATAATAATAATAATAATAATAATTGGATATACATATATGGTTAATACATGACTACGCTCTGAAACAGTACGTACATATAAAATGTATAAAATTTGCAAGAATTCAATTAAAATTTATTCAAGTAAATATAATGTCCTTACCTCAGAAAAAAGAAAATAACCCAGAAGTACTGCATTTGGTCTAAACGTCAAGCCATGCTTAGCGCAAAGGTAATTACTTGATAATATTTCAGTTCTAGTTAACTCGACTGCAATAGAAATTCAGTAAATTTGCCGAATTTATATTAACTAAACCCTACAGAGAACGTGATTATAGATAGAGGGAAGAACAGTCTTGTACTTCTGACACTTTTCCTATTTCATGGGGTTCTGCTATTAATATGGATAGAGTCCAGCTTTACGGCCAGGTACCCTTTTGACACCAACCCTATATGAAAAGACGTTTCCACTACTGCGTGTTTCTGTGGTGGTGGTTCGTGCGGAGTTTCATGCGTAAATGAAGGGAAGTAAATGAAGACGAACACAAAAACGTAGTCCACGAGCCTGAAGAAATAACTATGTGCAGCTAAAATCCTCGGTGTATCGAATCCGGGGTCCTATGAACTGAAAGACAGTATGCAAACCTCTCGGCTAAGGAGCCAGGCAAAAAGCGATGGAATTTACTCAGAGAAGCAGAGCAACTAAGGAAGGAATGAAGAAACGAAGGAGGAAGGATGGAATTAAACGTAATGACTTGACAACTGATCATCTATATGAACATGAAGCCATTTGAGCTACACTTCTATGTGTAATCCAAACCACAGGGATGTGCCGTAACTTCAAAACTCTGACAAACCATGGTATTTTATTTTCTAGTATTGCAAACATTTCTTACCAGACAAAGTATGGATCCCCATACTATGTAAAACGGAAAATAAAGCAATTTCCTGAACTGTGCCTATAGTTGAAAGGCTAAAGGCTCCGAAAAGGTTTCAAATTGTGAGTACTGGATAGCTCAATCAAACGTTTAAAAAAAATCGAAAACCACTTCCAGTCTAAATGCAGTTCCGATAAAACAGTCCAAAATCGCTTGTTTCTTGTTGTATTTTTTATTCAAATCCTACCCAAATTAACTTATTTACATAATTCTATCTCTGATATGTTCCTTGTTCACTATCCTCGGGCATTATCTGACTTTTTCTGAAAAATGTCCACACCGAATTTAGTTATAAGGGCTCAAGTGAAACTCTGCATTGACTCACATTAGCGCTTGTAGCGGTAGAAAAAGGCGAACTGCTAATCTAATAGACCGGATAACGATGATAAAGAAAATGATTGTAACTTTTAGAAATAAATAAATAAATAAAATTTACTCACACTAGATTATATTTTATCTACCTAAAATTCGTCGCTCATATCCCTAGGATGTATCCAACTTTGAGTTGCTTGTCTAAAAGGCTAGAACTGTGGATTTTTTACAGTTTACTTTGTGCCTCGCCGACACAGATGGACCTCATGCTGACGATAGGATCGGAAAGGGCTAGGAGTGGGAACGAAACAGCTATGTTCTTTATTATTATTATTATTATTATTATTATTATTATTATTATTATTATTATTATTATTATTATTATTATTATTGTTCCGAGATATCTGTGGAACAGCAGAGGTGAAAGAAGGTGCGGGCTGGAATGGGTCTAACTACAAGTCCGAAAGATGAATTTTAAAATTTAAATAAATGTAATATTTTCAACTGATAACAATTTTAACAATTAACAATTTCCACTAGGTGAAACAAAGATAATCAGGTACATTTTAACTTTACAAAAAAGCACCAGTTAAGGGGTCTTTACAAATTCTGGGCTACGGGCCCACATTCATCAATCCTTGAGCTCTCAGCTCACAACCACAAAATACCAAAGGGCAGAAAACCTGTAATTACATGGAGCTCTTGCTCCCGCTTAATAATGTCAAGCCTCCTAGAGGCACCTTCCAAAATACCAGAAAGAGCTGACCTGCTCTCAATTTTACAAGCCTATCAAAGGCCACAACAAACTTTACTCCTAACTGCCCTCAAGGCACACTTACAAAGAAACAGGGGTATTTGTACCCAACCTACAGGGCTTTCGCATGAAGAAAAAAAAAACAACATCAGGTTAAGTTACTGGCCCAAAGTACAGAAAGGACTGGAGGCGTGAACTTGCACTCCTAAATACACATTTAAAACCTAAGTGGAGCTAGGCCTATACACAGGGGCTAATCCCAAGCTAGGGAGGTGACTCGTATGAGAACACTTTAATACATTAAGGAAGAGAAGAAACGGTCACGAAAACGTAGTCACCTCAATTTCAAATGAAGGGGAGCTCGAGAGGGTAAAGCACTCTCTATCCCCGAATTAAAGTTCAAGAAAACTGAAGTTTACCAGGAAAAGGATTTACATGTTTAATAGTTTACATATTAAAGGTTTAGAACCTTCCCCGAGAGTTAAACTGCTGAGTTAGCAAGAAATAAAGATGTTAAAAGGCCATTACCTTGTTGAAGAGCTGCTGCCTGAAGAAAGAGGCGCTTCCCGCCCCCTGCTACATGTTCACACACAGAATTAGATGTTATACGAGTGGCCCGGAATGACTAGACACACCCACTCAATTTTTATTGGTTGACTAAGAGTTACACATGGAAATTTGCAGAAGAAAGCTATGATTGAAGAAAAATTAATTACATAAATTACTGATTGGCTAAATTCAAAACAGGCGGAAGGAAAGGATTAATATTGCCAACCCACAAACCACAGAACAAAATTTAGTAAAGACAAAACATGAATACAACATTTCTTCAAGAAGGTTCATTCCTTTACACCAGAGTGCGTTATCATAGTTTTTGGTAGAGACATCTGTTAGAGAATGTCCACACTTCTTGATCAATGAAAAACAAAAGCAAATCAAGAACACACAGTGACATCTTCTGATAACCAGTAGAGTTGATTCCTTTTTTAAAGTTCAGAGCTTCTCCTGTAGAGGAGTTTCAATTGGCGCAAGATTTGAACTTGCGTCGTAGAGGTGTACCGCCCGGTACAATTATTATTATTATTATTATTATTATTATTATTATTATTATTATTATTATTATTATTATTATTATTAATATTAATATTATTTGCTAGTGGCTTTACGTCGCACCGACACAGATAGGTCTTATGGCGATGATGGGATAGGAAAGGGCTAGGAGTTGGAAGGAAGGAAGAGGCCGTGGCCTTAATTACGGTACAGCCTGGTACATGCCTGGTGTGAAGATGGGAAACCACGGAAAACCAACTTCGGGGCTGCCGACAGTTGGATTCTTAAATATTGAGGTACAGCCCCAGCATTTGTATGGTGTGAAAATGGGAATCCGCGGGAAACCATCTTTGGGGCTGCTGACAGTTGGATTCTAACCCACTATCTTCCGGATACAAGCTCATAGCAGTGTGCCCCTAACCTCACGGCCAACTCACTCCGTAAACCAAGGTTCTCTCGTTAAGAAAATTACGACGGTTTCACTGAGCTGTCATGCCTAATTAACGAGTAGGGATTATTATCAAGAAGTTCAGATTATACAAGAGATCCAGTGTATGTGTTTGTAAACGGATCTCGCTTAAACCCTGATACCGATACTAGTAAGCGTATGATGAAATAAATTACTGTAAGAAAATCCTCTAGGCGTACTCCAGTTTTATCCCAACACTTGGGCTCCATTACACCTCCATTTGAGTAATAAACCCTCATTACTTCCTATCACTTTCGGATGTGACGTCTACTACGTAATTCAGGTTGATAATGATAGGTAGCAACTAAATTGCCCCGGTGTCGTTAGCCCGCTTGCTGGAAGGCCGCGCCAAGATAACCGTCGCTTTATTTTTTTGCCCTACGTAGTTTCAGTTTTGATATTTATGTATCCAGTATTGATGTCCCAACCGGGACTACATTTTGCCTTTCTAAACAATAGACACATTACACAGAAAGAGAAATGTTATAGAACTTCATGTTATGAGGAAGATTTGTTTTTTGTGATAACTCTACTGAAACGGGTAAATTACAATAGAATTCTAATACCATTAGCATGTGCTAATGGTAATGAATCCAAAATTTGTAATTTATAGCTTTTTAAATTAAAGAAGATATTTATACTTTGGCCATATAATGCGGAAAGAAAAGTACCCCCTTACCTCATATTTGAAGGGAGTTTCCGAACGGAGGAGGGCCTTTAATGAGGCACATTTCACGGTTGAAAAATACGCGATGATGTCCACCTGAATAATTCCAAACAGGGGGGGGGGGAGGACGGACGTACGGACAATATGACCGTCTCTGTATCAGTGTACACTCTCGAGCTTTTGATGTGGATTTCTATGCGTCCTTATCCCGACAGCATGCAAGGGTACAGTGTCGAAGATCATGATTTATATGTGATTATTATTTTAAGGGGTCCGCCTCTGTGGTGTAGTGGTTAGCGTGATTAGCTGCCACCCCCGGAGGTCCGGGTTCGATTCCCGGCTCTGCCACGAAATTTGAAAAGTGGTACGAGGGCTGGAACGGGGTTCACTCAGCCTCGTGAGGTCAACTGAGTAGAGGTGGGTTCGATTCCCACCTCAGCCATCCTGGAAGTGGTTTTCCGTGGTTTCCCACTTCTCCTCCAGGCGAATGCCGGGATGGTACCTAAGTTAAGGCCACGGCCGCTTCCTTCCCTCCTCCTTGCCTATTCCTTCCAATCTTCCCATCCCTCCACAAGACCCCTGTTCAGCATAGCAGGTGAGGCCGCCTGGGCGAGGTACTGGTCATACTCCCCAGTTGTATCCCCCGACCAAGTGTCTGAAGCTCCAGGACACTGCCCTTGAGGCGGTAGAGGTGGGATCCCTCGCTCAGTCCGAGGGAAAAACCGAACCTGGAGGGTAAACAGATGATGATGATGATGATGATTATTTTAAGGGGAAATCTATATAATCAGATTGTCCTAAGAGTTATCTGAAAAGAAAGAGGAAGAGTCAAGCAATCTTGTAATGTGTACGTGTCCAGTGTCTTCTTGGCCATAGCCATGGGACCCTCAGTTAGAAGCGGAAACGAAATCAGAGTGACAGGTATCTTCCATTCAAAAATCGTATTTGCTCTATTCGGGATTTGAACCACTGCCGTCTTAGTAATAATCCAGAGATAATCCCGCTTGGCTATCACGTTGGACAGAAAAAAGGGAACTGTTCTTAATCTTCGAAGTATGAGATTACGGACTATATGATAAGAGTGGCTATTAGTATTATTAGGAGTGGTAAAATTAATAATTGGGAGAAAATAGAAGGACTCCGACACTGCGAAGGGTAAGAATTAAAAAAAGAGAGGTTAGGGCACGAAGGGTGTGAAAGTAAAATATACCCTAGGACTCGTAAATTCATTACAATTAGGGCTGGAAGACTACAAGAGTTGAAGTTCGAGAAGGAAATACTGTATGAGTCTAGCCAAGTAAATACAAAGATTGATAGGCTCAGATAATAGATTTAAAATTTACTTTACGTCGCACCGAGACAGATAGGTCTTATGGCCTGGTGTGAAAACTGAAAACTAGGCAAAACCATGTTCAGGGCTGCCGATAGTGGGGTTCGAACCTATTATCTCCCGGATTCAAGCACACAGCTGCGCGCCCCTAACCGTACGCCCAACTCGCCCAGTGAGATAATAGCTTTGTGGTAGGAAATGTATTTTCCCAATATGAGAGCCCCTTGAGATTCGTCCCTTTCAGTCCCATACGACAGGAAGCAAATAAATTGAAAGAGTTCTATGCTCACAACCACAGAAGTTAAAGAGAATAAGAAACGGCAAAATGAAAGACGAATGGTATGCCTCATAAGTGGAACACAATTAGGATAGGAAGAGAAGAGTTGAACCAGAGGGGTCGTCCAGAAGAATAGACTTGAACATGATACAATTGGAAATTCGTTGCAGCCACGCTTGTCTAAAACAAGTAATCTTGTAGTCAAATATGTCTGTTATTCTCGAAATTAATAGATCCTCTTCAATATATATAGTACATATTAAAGGTATGTTAAACACAGAACAAAAATGGCCAACCGGACACCAGTGGATTCTGACCCCACAACCTCTTGATTTTGCGTCGGTTGTTCTAGCCAGTTGAGCTATGGTGACCGAGGTCATATTTGTTCTGTAGAAGAGGATCTATTCCGCCTCTGTGGTGTAGTGGTTAGTGTGATTAGCGGCCACCCCCGGAGGCCCGGGTTCGATTCCCGGCTCTGCCACGAAATTTGAAAAGTGGTACGAGGGCTGAAACGGGGTCTACTCAGCCTCAGGAGGTCAACTGAGTATAAGCGGGGGGGGGGGGTCGATTCCCTCCTCAGCCATCCGGGAAGTGGTTTTCCGTGGTTTCCTACTTCTCCTCCAGGCAAAAACCGGAATGGTACGTGATCATAGCCACGGGCCCTGCAGTTTCAAGTGGTATACGAACCACGGTGAGGTGACTTTTCGTTTTAAAAGTCTCACGTGAAATTCTGAAAGTGGCCATTTAGGTGAGAAACTAGTGACAATGCAATTCGTCTATCACGTATCTTGACGTATATACACAGGGCAGCCCGCCTGGTGGCCATGATCGTTGAAGTCTAAACGGCCTGACACTGTGGTTAGCCGGTTCGAATCCCGTTAGTCGAAAAATGTTCACCATCAGAATGCTGGCCGGAAAGATAGGAGTGGTGGTGGCATACAATTTCTAGTCACTAGACTGCGTGTCAAAAGTCTGGATTCAATTCCAAACTTCCTCGTAGTGCTCATATGGAGTGACGCTGTTGATGGTGATTCGTCCATCGGATGGGGACGTTAAGCCTTGAGCAGACCCCTTGGTACTATTCGACAAGAGTAAATATACGTGTCGGCACCGGGTTTTACCATCTCCCCTACCTCAACATCAATACGAGCCTACATCAAGACGCGCAGGTCGCCTATGGGAGTCAAATCAATAGACCTGCACCAGGCGAGCCGAACATATCCTCGGACACTCCTGGCACTAAAAGCAATACGATAAACAAAAGTATATATACAGGGTAAGTAAAATCTGGACCATCATTTCTAACTGGTCCGTGAGCATGGCACATTCAATACATACATATCAAAATTATAACTGACCGTAAGGTTAGAGGCGTGCAGCTGTATTCGGGGAATAGTGGGTTTGAACCCCACTGTCAACAACCCTGAAGATGATTGCCCGTGGTTTCCCATTTTCACACCAGGCAAATTACGTGGCTGTACCTTAATTAAGACCATGGTTAATTAAAATCATAACATTGATCAGTCTTATTAAACAAAACAATAATGATAAATCTAAAGTAGCACTGTCTCATTTCGTACAGAGTACTTCAAAACTAAATAGTTCAAATTTATACATTGTGCTAGTCAGGTGCACTTAGATGACACAGTTCTGCACAAAGGACATCAAATTTGCTTTCAAAATTCCAAGAACACTCAGCCTGACAAAAATGTTAGACTTTTAAAACGAAAAGTCACCTCACCGTGGTTCGTATACCACTTGAAACTGCAGGGCCCGTGGCTATGAGCTATTTGAAAATTAACAAACCTAAGATTTCTTTCTTCATAACATACAAGGTTCTTAAATTTTTAAACGGGAAATATCGAAGATTTGACAAATATATATTCATTACTTCTACAAAAATACATTTTATGGAACACCAAACCAAAAAGCAGACCTCTAAATTACATATTCTCTGAAAAACGTGTACCAAAACATGTAAAAAAAATAATTGAGGTAACCGAAACCCTGTATGATGTTAAGAAGTTATAATTTACGATGATCACTATAATTTGCCTTCTAGATAATTTCCTTTTAAATTATGTGATTTTGATAACCGTCTGCCAAAAGGAAGAACATGAATAATAATTCTGAATTATATGCATTCTTTCTTTATCTGTTTACTCTCCAGGGCTGGTTTTTCCCTCGGACTCAGAGAGGTATACCACCTCTACCGCCTCAAGGGCAGAGACCTGGAGCGCGAGACTTTGAGTCGGGTATACAACTGGGGAGGAGGACCAGTACCTCGTCCAGGTAGTCTCCCCTGCTATACTGAACAAGGGCCTTGTGGAGGGGTGGTAAGATTGGAAGGGACAGGCAAGGAAGAGGGAAGCAAGCGTCCGTGGCTTTAAGTTAGGTACCATCCCGACATTTGCCTTGAGGAGAAGAGGGAAAACACAGCACACCATTTTCAGAATGGCTGAGGTGGGAATCGAACCCACCTCTACTCAGTTGATCTCCCAAGGCTGAGTGGACCCCGTTCCAGCCCTCGTACCGCTTTTCAAATTTCATGGCAGTGCCGGGAATTGAACCAGGCCGTCCGGGGGTGGCAACTAATCACGCTAACTACTACACCACAGAGGCTGACTTAGTACAAATTACGAAAAATATTGTAGAGCGAGAACAGGATAAGTAAACCCGAATGGAGAAGAATTGTATTTTTTTACATATTGAATGGTAGTTTGTCTATTTTTCCAGTCTTTGAGACAATAAGTAATCCAAGTCATCTCTGTACTGCACCCATCTGATCACTTAAAGAGTGCAGTACGGAGCATGAAACCACCTGAATTACAGGAACGTAAACATTTCCACTCTTTGCAGGTCTACATGAGATAGAATGGTTAGGTCCATGTCCAGGTGTCTTTACTCTCAATAAATTAATCTTATACATATTTCCAGAATAGGTTTGATTAATACGACATTCATAGAATGGTGAAGATAAATGGATGTGCCTTTACGAAGTTCGTTGTCCCGTTTCAAAAATGTTTTGACTTCAATCCCACGTCTTTTTGGTTGAACCATAAATGCTTTTAGTGAGTCTGCCACGGAGTCTTGGCCTACGAGAACTTATAAGTTGAACGAGTCTGAGATATTAAAATTATTTTCCAAAAGTTGTCGTGATCAGGCAGTTTTAGTTGACTGTTATATAGTGATGATAAGGTGTACAAACATAGCATAGGTGGAGAAAGTACTTCAGTACGCGACTAGATTATGTGGCCCTGATAGGGGCCTCTATACTAAAATTAATAACGCTGACATAATACAATATAGCCTTTGTATGGCCAATTGAGAATGCTCTCTTGGGACCTTCTTGTATGTGGAATCTGAATCATAAGGGCGTAACTATTAATTTCAAGAATCCCACCTATTATCGGGATTTGAAATGCGGCCACCTTGGCGAGAAGACAAGGACAACGTCACTCGGCTATCAGCCCCCTACCAGAAACTCCTTTTAGTGAACGAAATTATGATAAAATATAGATATAACGAGATTTTTAACATTTGCAGTTTTCGTCTAATTTTCTAGCCCCTTGAGACTGTGAATTTCTGTTCGGATCGAGATTGCTTGCTTTAGTAAATTTAACGAGCTTGGTTGATTAAAATTTATACTTATCAGCTGCCTCTTTCATTCATTCGTTCATTTATTCCTGGTGTGATGATTTAAATACACATGAATGGGGCGTAAAGCTCTTGCATGACTTAATGACGAAGTCTGCACCTTTCGGTCTAATGAGATGAGAAAACGCTCCGTCTCAAACAGCCTAGAGGTGTTTCTATTGCAGATATACAGACTGTAATTTCATTATTGTGGTATTCCATAAACCATAAAGTTAAGTTCATGCTGAGAATTTAATGGCCTTGCCTTTACTCTGCATGACTACCTATATTACACAAGTAAGAGCGAAATAATGCACTCATAATTCATTGATATAGAACATTACATGTAACTTAAATACTTTTATCCGTATAAGGAAAGCCACTGTAATTTTTTAGAAAAAAATTGTGTTTCTTAAAAATTATTTATGTCTAATCAGGATGTGCGTGTTTGACTTTCCATAGAGGTGTGGAAAAATCAAGTAAGTGATAAAGAAAGAAACTCCTCCCTGGTTCGGGTCTCAACCTTTACATATCAAATCACTCTACATGACGTTTTATTGCAACGTTTGGTAAATACAGAAGTGACTTTTTTTTATATCTCCCCCTTTAGAGGCACTATAGTTTTTCACTCGATTTTCTCCTCTATAAATCAAATTACTGTCAGGGTCGAATACACTTAGAGATTGCGCTTATATAATGAGACCGAAATGATATCTATTTTTGGAAACATCACAGATGAGCATGTGTTTGGTAAATGAAATTCTTAAAATGGAATAAGCAAGCTTAATTTTTCAAAAAAGGCAACATTAAGTCACTTATAATACGCATTCTTAAAGGTTTTGAAGTAAAATAATTGATCAATAAGCTGTGTTTTAATGTATCTCTCGAATGAGACAGAATCAATTTGTTTAAATAAAGTTATTTTATCTCTCTCATTATATATCTCAACAATTATACTGTCCACCTCCGTGTTGTAGTGGTTAGTGTGATTAGCTGCCACCCCCGGAGGCCCGCGTTCTATTCCAGGTTCTGCCACGAAATTTGAAAAGTGGTACGAGGGCTTGAACGGGGTCCAGTCAGCCTCGGAAGGTCAACTGAGTAGAGGTGGGTTCCATTCCCATCTCAGCCATCCTCGAAGTGATTTTTCGTGGTTTCCCACTTCCCCCTCCAGGCAAATGCCGGGATGGTACCTAACTTAAGACCACGGCCGCTTCCTTCCCTCTTCCTCGTCTATCCCTTCCAATCTCCCCATCCCCCACCAAGGCCCCTGTACAGCATAACAGGTGAGGCCGCCTGGGCGAGGTACTCGCTCATACCTCAGTCACATTCATATTGTCAAAGCCAAGCATAAGACAGAGACAGATCTATGAAACTAACAAAATTGCTTTAGTCTATACCAGAAGACATAGTGCACTATAAAAACTAGGTCCTGCCAGCAAATGCACAATTTAGGAAAATAGAGACCTTCATATTACTTTTATGCATGTGCAGATACATATTTTCAATTGAATGATTGGGATTCAGTTCGTCTCTTGTAGATTAGGATTTTATTTCAGATACTTAAAAAAAGTTCTGGTGCTAGCAATTAGAATTTTCTTGACGCCTCTGCATTATCTGGCGGATGCCATCAAAGTTGAACACGACAGCTCCCTAGTCCTGCGATCGAAAGTATTTTACCACTCAGAAATAAAGGAGAGTCGAACAGAGGTTTTCTGCCAGTTGTGCCCGCCCCCTTCTAATAAGCTGTCATTCATTTCTGAACAATCAATTCTTCCTCTGGCAGAATATATTATTTTTTCTAATGGAAATAGAATGGAATGTTTCAATGTCTGCCATAAAATCTTTGTTTCATTTGGAGATCAATCAATCAATCAATCAATCAATCAATCAATCAATCAATCAATCAATCAATCAATCAATCAATCAATCAATCAATCAATCAATACTGATCTGCATTTAGGGCAGTCGCCCAAGTGGCAGATTCCCTATCTGTTGTTTTCCTAGCCTTTTCTTTAATGATTGCGAAGAAATTGGAAATTTATTGAGCATCTCCCTTAGTAAGTTATTCCAATTCCTAACTCCCCTTCCTATAAACGAATATTTGCCCCAATTTGTCCTCTTGAATTCCAATTTCATCTTCATATTGTGATCTTTCCTACTTTTAAAGACACCACTGAAACTTATTCGTCTACTGATGTCATTCCATGCCATCTCCCCACTGACAGTCGGAACATACCACTTAGTCGAGCAGCTCGTCTCCTTTATCCTAAGTCTTCACAGCCCAAACTTTGCAACATTTTTGTAACCCTACTCTTTTGTCGGAAATCACCCAGAACAAATCGATCTGCTTTTCTTTGGCTTTTTTTTTTCAGTTCTTGAATCAAGTAATCCTGGTAAGGGTCCCATACACGGGAACCATACTCAAGTTGGGGTCTTACCAGAGACTTATATGCCCTCTCCTTTACATACTTACTACAACCCCTAAATAACCCTCATAACCATGTGCAGAGATCTGTATCCTTTATTCACAATCCCAATTATGTGTTTACCCCAATGAAGATCATTCCTTATATTAACGCCTAGGTATTTACAATGATACCCTAAAGGAACTTCCACCCCCATCAACGCAGTAATTAAAACCGAGAGGACATTTCCTATTTGTGAAACTCACAACCTTACTTTTAACCCCGTTTATCAACATACCGTTGCCTGCTGTCCATCTCACAACATTACCGAGGTCATTTTGCAGTGTCTCACAATCTTGTAACTTATTTATTACTCTGTACAGAATAACATCATCTGCAAAAAGCCTTTTCTCTGATTCCACTTCTTTACACTTATCATTGATATATACTGTATATATAAGAAAACATAAATGTCCAATAATACTGCCTTCAGGAATTCCCCTCTTATAAAGCCTTATAAAGGCTTTTCTAGCAGTTTTTGAAAGAATTCGACTATTCGAAGGATACTGGGTTCAAACCCCACTGTGAGCAGCCCTGAAGATGGTTTTCCGTGGTTTTCCATTTTCACACCAGGCAAATGCTGGTGCTGTAACTTAATTAAGGCCACCGTCGGTTTCTTCTCCCTCCTAGCCTTTTCCATCCCATCGCCCCCATAATACGTATCTGTGTCGGTGCGACATAAAGCCAATCCTAAGAAAAAATTTGACTGGATTTTCGCAAGAATTTCAGCTCATATAGTTTTTTTAACTCAACCTGCTGGCAACACTCTTCCCTAAATACCCTAATTTGATAGTTCTCAGAAAAGGACATATGTTTTGTTCTTCATCACCATTACAAAAAGCAATATCCAGGCGAGTTGGCCATGCGGTTAATGGCGTGCACCTGTGAGCTTGCATCCGGGAGACAGTGTGTTCGAATTCCACTGTCGGCAAGCCTGAAGATGGTTTTCCGTAGTTTTCCATTTTCACACCAGGCAAATGCTGGGGCTGTACCTTAATTAAGGCCACGGCCGCTTCTTTCCAACTCCTAGGCAATTCTTCTCCCATCGTCGCCGTAAGTCCTATCTGTGTCGGTGCGACGTAAAGCCACTATAAGGAAAAAGTACCTAGTTCTTCACCAAATTCCCACATCTCCCATGGCCTGTTCCTATACGATTAAGTTCGGACCACTCATACAGAAGAAGATGGAATTCCTCGACCTTTCTAGCAGAGTTCGCAATAAGATCATTAAGCGGTTACGCTGAATGCTTCCAGCGATTGCAGATCAGCCATGGTGATGTGTTCGATTTCAAGTGTAGTTTACAAGAGTGAGTTTCAGTTGAATTCGGTTTTCTCGACTAGAAGAGTTTTGGCTGCTTTCCTTCTAAAGTATGGAGGTGCAATATTGGTATAAGGCAAGTAGGATGGTAGTTGATCTGACAGAACTAGTGACATTTTCACAAACTCATTCAGCTAGCTGCTCATCAATGTTACATGAAAGCTACTTTCTCACACACGAGCGGAATATTCATTTGCAGAAAGCACTAGTACTCTACGGCAGTAGCAGAGCACAGTGTATTTTCATCAGTGTACCAGTTCTTACCTGCCAGCTTGAGACGAAAATCGGTCCTAAAGTTGAGTTTCGTGGAGATCTTAGTGTAATGTCGTTTAAATGACAACGGCCAATTATCGGTGACTCTCTTCCCCCAACCTACTTCAATTCTTTGTAAGTTACTTAACGGTGCTCTATCACATGTAAGTTTATGGAGGCAGTGGGATAGAAGAGGCCTAGGACAGGGAAGTCTAAATGATAAAGATACCTGAAGAAATAGCTGCTATTGAAGAAAATAAAGAATATTGGAACAATGAACGAGACCTTGAGAGAAAGAAGACAGAAATTATGGTATACAACCGTCAATATAGTGAAGTTGACATTTAAATTAACGATTTAGCACAAAATACTCTTACCTACTTCGGAAGAAAAATCGCTTCAGGTGGTAAAAGTCAGTCGAAAGCGTTCATGAACGAAGCTGTTTATATCAAGGAATCTAAATGTAGAGACCAATAAAGAGATTCGTTGAACTACAGTAATGATATATCTGCGATGTGGCCTTTAATGGCTCGAAAACGTGAATTATTGGTCCATGACATAGGAGATATCGGAAGGCATTTGAGATGTGGTGCTGGAGGAGAACGGAAAAATACATCGTAGAGGACAGCAAGTCTAACAAAATAAGAAGTTCTTAGAATAACATGTGAGTAAATATCTCTCCTACCAGCAATAAGAAAAAAGAGACCAATGAGTTGGTCATCTCTACTGACACAATAGAGAAAATTTTGAAAGAACTAATACAGGTCAGGAGAGGAAGACACATAGACTACAATATACGAGATCTTCTTCTATTCTTCTTCTTCTTCTCTTTTATCTGCTGTTTCTTTTATGATTTCCCTCATCTATTGGGTCGCGGGTGTGACCTGCGTGGCACATGTTAATTTGGCCATGCTTTACGGCCGGATCCGCTTCCTGATGTCAACCCTATATGGAGTTTCTTTTGTGGTTGGTGGTGTGGTGTGTTGTCTGAATATGAAAAGGAAAGTGACGGTACAAACACTAAAACCCAATCCCCGAGATAGGAGAATCAGATGCAATTATAAACCACGACTCGGCTGGCAATCGATCCCCGGACCCTCACAACCGAGGGTCTCAACGCTGACCATTCGGCCAAAGAGTCTTACCTATAATGTACTGTACAATGCAAATCAGAGAAAATATAGGAGCAGATTCCAGTGAAGAAATGAGGAGACAGAGGGGAATGAAGGAGAAGAATAGGCGCCAACCAATCTTAAGACTGGGAAAGGCAGAGAGGGCAGGAAATGGTGCATTCCATTTTTTTACAACTTTCTTTAAGTCACACCGACATAGATAGGTCTTGTGGCGATGATGGGATAGAAAAGGGCTAGGAGTGGGAAGAAAGCGGCCGTGGCGTTAATTAAGGTACAGCCCCAACATCTGCCTGGTGTAAAAAATGGCAAACCAAGGAAAACCACCTTCAGGGCTGCTGATAATGGGGCTGCAGCTTTGGCTTTAAATAAAGTATAATCCCAGCATTTTCCTGGTGTGAAAATTAGAAACTACGGAAAATCTTCTTTAGGGATACTGACGGCGATGTTCGAAACCAAAATCGCTCGAATAACGATCCGTGCCACACACTCTTACTCCCTCGCTCGGTAATTAATTTCGTGTGGCTATTTCTAGCCGTGTTCAGCCGTTGTAAGGCAGAGCTTCCGACGAGGGTGGGCGGAATCTGCCCTGTGTAGGTAACTGCGTCTTATTGTGGTGGAGGATAGTGTTATGTGTGGTGTGTGAGTTGCAAGGATGTTGGGAACATCACAAACACTCAGCCCCCGGGACAATGGAATTAACAAATGAAGGTTAAAATCCCGACCCGGTCGGGAAACGAACCCGGAGTCCTCTGAACTGAAGACCAGTACACTGACCATTCAGCCAACGAGGCGGACACTCTCTCGCTGAATCCTAGGCATTTTGGTGAAAGTTATGAGTGACTTCAACATCACTGAAGATTAGTTGTAGCTTCGTGAATGCTTCCTTATAATAGTTGGATGTGTTTCCTGTCTGCATTTATGTAAGTAATTGCTCATTATACAAAGACACTTTGTATGATGATGATGATTATTATTATTATTATTATTATTATTATTATTATTATTATTATTATTATTATTATTATTATTAGCGTCCACCTCTGTGGTGTAGTGTTTTGTGCTGAAAGAAATAGAAAAAAATTACTACAACAAGAAGGTATCGACAAGGTAATGATAAATGAAAGAATGATATTCGGAAATACAATTATGAATGCAAAATTTGAACTAAAAGAGAGTAAAGAAACAAGGTAAAGTATCTACTGAAGAGAGGAAACAAGAATACAGTCAAAGAATGAAGAGATTTTGGGAAGAGAAAAGGAAAAAATACAAGACGAAATCGAATAATCACGTAACATTGTAATTCAACCACTGTCTTATTGGAAATAATGTATAATAATAATAATAATAATAATAATAATAATAATAATAATAATAATAATAATAATAATAATAATAATAATAATAATAATTGTATCTGGAATCTGTAAGAAGCAATTAGCACTACAATACCCATTTTCCAAAGCAGTGAATACGAACGATATACAAGAGCTCCGTTTGAAGTTTCGATGTTTAATAAAATGATTGTATCTTGATAGCAGATTCGTAGGGACGAAGAATGAAAAAAAAACCAATGTCGATCTTTAAGGAGAAAATCGTTAATCATTGGATAACTCGACCGACAATTGATTGTTTTCCTCTCTCAAATCACTCAACAGAAATCGTGGGAATGCTTATAATATCCTTATTATCACTTCTTAAATCATATACGGAATTATGCATAATTACATACCTATCTCACCTCATTATATACTAGCTTCAGTAATCACTGATATTTGCGAATGCGTTTACGTCATTATTGCTCTGAGGCGAAGTATGTGTTTACGCTCAACAGACCTGTTCTCCTTCGGGGAATACTTTCTCACCTCATTGATGAAGAACCACTCAATGATCCGCAAAATTAAAATTCCTTGCTCAAGAATATTTCAATAGAGTAGTTAAATATTAATTTCTACTTACTGATGCCTTATTTCGGAGATTTAAGATCTTCTTTCCTATGATAAATCGCATTCTGCAAGCAGTGACTTCCCCTTAAAACAATAATCACCACAACCACTTCTACAGGCAACGACGGATACCCACAATTACTATTAGCAACGACTAGTCAATTAAACAAAATATAGGTCCTTATAATTATAATCCGAAGCAGTGAATGCATGTTCGATTCATTCATAAGGCTATGGACAGATTTCTCGTCAGAAAAGAAAAAAATAGCAACTATATTCCCACTTCTGTAGAGGCACATGGAACTGAGTTACACTCGGACATTAGTATCAGGTTAATTCCTGGGAACAATGACAGCCGAGTATAAAGCTAACCACTTACTGCCGAGATTAATGAGGCTCGAAGGGCCTTCATGGCCTGGATAACTGGATAACTGGATAAGAGAGTAAAGAAACAGAGAAAGTAAGGGCTGAACAAAGGGAACAAGAACACTGTCAAAGAATGAACATATTTTGGAAAGAGAAAAGGAAAACCAAACAAGACGAAATTGAATAATCATGTAACATTGAAGTTCAACCACTGTCTTATTGGAAATAATAATAATTATTATATCTGGAATCTGGAATCTGTGGCTATCCTTTGACTGTTATTTTAAGGGACCGATGTCGATAGCTGCAGTCGCTTAAGTGCGGTCAACATCCAGTATTCGTGAGGCAGTGGGTTCGAACCCCTCTGTCGGCAGCCCTGAAGATGGATTTTCGTGGTTTCCCATTTTCACACCAGGCAAATGCTGGCGAACGCTGCAAATCAACGAAACTAAATTGCCCCACTTAAACATCATCAAATACCACTGGCCTCAGCCAGGATAGAACACGGTATCTAAGAAACAGAAGGCCATGGCCGCTTCCTTCCCACTCCCAGCCCTTTCCTGTCCCATCGTCGTCATAACACATATCTGTGTTGGTGCGAGGTAAAACAACATTTAATATAATAAAGGGATAAAAAAATGTTTATTAGCGATCACTGAAAAGAATTAGGGTTTGGGGATATGAACATAAGGGTTATAAGAATGGCTGTCTGGGTCAGAAATATCGAACACCAGCGAAGTTGTATAAAAACAACATTGATAAGAAATGTCGTTCAGGAAAGATAAATGAGGTGAACTTGTCATGAATGGACAGAACAATGCCATACTCAGTTGTAGTTCGGAGTCTCACAATATTATTTTTATCTGCGATACAGCACACCCCCTCAAAAACAAATCAGCATTTAATTAATCTTAAATTAACGTATTTCCAAAGTTATTTGAAGTGAATCTCTCGGGAAGATATGTAAGACGGTGCTGGTGGTGATTATTGTTTTAAAAGGAAAACTGGGCAGCCATCCTCTATATAACACTAATCAGAGAGAAAAATGGAAGGGATCCGACACTTCGAAAAATGAAGATATCGGCCAGAAGAAGACAAGGGCCACGAAGGGCGTGAAAATGAAAGACTCCCTATCCCTCGCAAACCTAATGGCGTTGGGGTCGGAAAAGAACAAGAGTTGACCAAGGGAGGTCGGATGGGATAGATGAAAGTGAGGAGCCAGGCACAAGCAAGTGGAAGCTATGTCAGGACTCAGCTGAGGGCCCCGTGGCCGCCAACCCACGATCCAAAGTTCAGAGTCCCTGAGGCCCCTTTTAGTCGCCTCTTACGACAGGCAGGGGATACCGTGGGTGTTATTCTACCGCCCCCACCCACAGGGGGAAGATATGTAAGAAACAGACGTACTGTAATTCACTACAACTTTCTTGATAGCTATTCTTTTTAGTTCTATCATTCTTTTAGTAGGAGCCTCCGTGGCTCAGACGGCAGCGCGTCGGCCTCTCACCGCTGGATACCGTGGTTCAAATCTCGGTCACTCCATGTGAGATTTGTGCTGGACAAAGCGGAGGCGAGACAGGTTTTTCTCCGGGTACTCCGGTTTTCCCTGTCATCTTTTATTCCAGCAACACTCTCCATTCTCATTTCATAGCATCTATCAGTCATTACTAAATCACTTTGGGAGTGGCGACCCCATCGTACTAACAGCCTATATCTGTTTCATTCATTCCATTCCTTACCCGGTCAATGACTGGAAAACAGGTTGTAGGTTTTCATTTTCATTCTTTTAGTCCACCTCCATGAAAGATTGATCACCGTCTTTGCCTCCAGCCTCGGTGTCCCGAGTTCGATTACCGGTTAGATAGAGGGATTTTAATCTTAAACGCTTGGCCCGGGGACTGGGTGTGTCTACAGTCCCCGACACCCCTACAAATCACACACCACACACAACACGCAGTTTCCCCATATATGGCATATGTCACCCACACTCATCGGGGGATCTGCCTTACAAGGACTACACCAGCAATAGCCACACAAAATTAATATTTATCGTTCTCTTTCACTTTGCTCGCACTTGCCGTAGCCAGCAGACCCTTGCTCCTGTGTTAGGGTAGGATTACAGCTGTATGCGTATTAACACAACATAGTGCTTAACTAGACCTGCAATAATAATAATAATAATAATAATAATAATAATAATAATAATAATAATAATAATAATAATAATAATAATAATAATAATAATAATAATAAAATGCTAGAGGTTTCAAGAAAAGTCAGTGTGTTCGTAAATTGTCCCACAACAGTTCCTTAATGCGCTGGAAATCTACGAAACTAAATTTCCCCACTTAATCATCGTTAAATACCACTGGCCTCAACCAGGATAGAACTCGCAATCTAAGAAACAGAAGGACAACGACTAACCGACTGCGTCAGTGAGGACGGAAACCACCCAACATTACGCAAGGCAAATTAGCTGTTGTTCTGAATCGATGGAAGCCACTGTAATTCACAGCAGGCGGAGATGATCCTTGACATAATCTTTCTGTCTGAAACTTACAATGAAGGCCCATCCTTTATAAATTACGAAACTACGAGCTGTAAAACTCTTGTAAATAACAGTTAAGTCCGAGTTTACAAATCGTGCACTTCAGTCATAAATACAGGTTCTACCCAGGCTGTTTATGGGCGGGATCCTGACAAAACAATAAAGATGCCAAGAAATAATAAAGTAACTAGAGCAATAAACCACTAATCATAAAGCCGGCGACCTCCTTGGGGCAACTGTACAAGTTATACAGGTGGAGCTGGTTCTCACATCAGGTCAACACACGCGGTGCTTTGACTAAATCTTTCACTTTAATTATATTGTAGTCTAACTTCATACCGCTACCCCACTGCAATCATAATCCAGTCTCGTGCCTCCAACCCTATCAGTCTCGTGATATAGGGTTAGCGGATCTACCTCGTACGTGAACGCTCAGGGTTTTATCAACGCGCATCGCCGTGATTTAGAGATATCGGCTCTGTTATTTGGAACTTCCGGGTTTGATTATTAAACGGCCCCGTGACGCTGAGGTGGAGATTCCACCTATTACTTGAAGGCTTCGGGTTTGAGCTTCGTAAAGTAAGGCCAGAAGCTCCGCCTGTTACTTGACGGCTGCGAGTTGGAGTTCTAGGCATCCCGTGATAGAGGGCCAGAGGATCTCTTTCTCATTTGACGGTTCTGGGATTGATTAGGCAGCCTCATTATGTCGGTGTAGAAGCCTTGCCTGTTATTTGAAGGCTCCGGGTTTGATAATTAGGCAGCCCCGTGAAGAAGGGGCCAAAGCTCTAACTGTTACTTGAAGACTCTGGGTTTAATTATTAATTCACAGTCCCATGATGTAGTGGCCTGCCTCTTAACTCGATGGCCCCAGTTTTGACTATTTGCCAGCCCGTGATGTAAGTTGTGTGGCTCTGATTCCCATGTGAAGATGATGTAGATGTAACAGCTCTGACTCTATTTCGAAGGCTCCGGATTTGATTATTACGTAGCCCCGTGATGTGGTGACGTCTTTGTCTCTTACTTGACAAGCAGGAAGCCTAAATGCCTCCACACGGCAAGTGATTAGGAACTCCAAGAGTCATTTTGCATTCCTACATTCTCTAATATCAAGTTATACGTATGGATTGGGGGCTGTTTAGGAGCCAAGCAGTTAGTGAACTTAAACTGGCTGTAAACTGTTTCCAAAAGTAAATCTGGTTTGTTATGCTGAAAGTAAAAAAGTATAAACCAAGAACAAAGTTCGAACTGAGACGGACGATTGACCTGTGTGAAAATGCAATTTTCGTACCGCGAAAGTACAGCTTATACGGGACGCCGCATCAGTCAAGCGAGTGTGGGAGCAGTGGACCGAAGAGAAGAAGACACATCGACAAATCATGCAGTGAATCATACGACACCACGGGATGACAGATATCTCGTCCGTATGGCAGTGACGAATCGTTCCGTTTCGTCGCAAGTTATACCACGACGTTGTAGACCTGTAAAATAGGTGTACCAGTGCCTGCTTGCACTGTTCGATGACGACTACTTCGGAGAGGACTGGTTGAACGCACTGCTTTGCGACAGATTGTCTTTACTTGCACAGTAGCGTGTGGAATTTTCGGACAAGCCACCTTTTCACTCAGACTGAAATGATTTTAAGTTTGTATGTGGTAGTGTCCATCTTGCATCATACTGGCCAAAAGCCAAGTGCATGTGAAACCATTGGGTATTGTTTATTATCACGACTGGTCGATATGGATCGTAATCTCACCAACAACTGGTAAATCAGGGAAGTTATAGCCGCAGAAGTCCTTTCATCAGCGTACTCCTGCCATTATATTCCAGTGAGGCAATGCCCCAACACATGCTACCAGTTATGTTCAGATTTTCTTCTAAGCAAAGCAGATACGACCTGCCTGTTCGCCAGACATTTCACTTCTTGAACAATCGACAACAAGCCCAGCAATCAGCAGAAATGAACTGTGGACTCGTGTAAAATCTGCTCGGCATATAATTAACCATGAAGACATTGAAATGGAATGGCGTATACCTTTAAGTGCCGGCAGTGTCCGAGGACATGTTCGCCTCGCAAGGTGCAGGTCTTTTGATGTGACGCTCGAAGGTGAGATACGCGTCGTGATTAGGAAGTAATGGCGATGAAAACGTCACACACACCCTTCCCCTGTGCCAGTGAAATTAACCATTGAGGGTTAAAATTCCCGACTCTGCCGGGAATCGGACCTGGGACCCCTGTGACCAAAGGCCAGCACGCTAACCATTTAGCCGTAGTACCAGACATAGAGACAAGAAAAGGCCTTTTGGATTCAATGCCATGACTTATGGCATCTCTAGGAGATTTCATAACATACTGATCGTAATGTAAACTCGTATCATCCTGATGTGGTGCAGCTCCTTTGAGGCACACGACTCATGTACTATTCTAACCTCACACCAGTTCTCCTGCCATTTTTAAATTTCTGGCAGTACCGAGAATCAAACCCGGACCTCCGAGAACATTTATTAGCATGTATAGGAAGTCTTGTGGGACAAAAATCCAAAACTAATAATATCATTAAAAAAGAGATATCACCATGAAGATGACATCCTATTCGCCATATACGCAAGATGTTTGTGTGGTAGAGAGAAGATTGTGTTGATTTATCAAATATGGATATACGAACACATTTATCTAGATTATAACAAATATTTCTGAGGTCACTGGAGCCACTCTACCTAATTTTGAGGCCGAACGTCACGTGATCTTTTAGATGTAAATTTCATCCCAATAACCTCTGGGATTCAAACATGGGTGCAATATGGACAGCTGAACAATTTGAGCTAACAACTGTCCCTGTCGAATATTAGTGGAAAGGAAATCTCAAAAGTGTATTATACCATGAGACATTGCCAAATAATTATACTATAATTTTTCGGTGTGAACAATAGATTGGAAATCTATACTAAAATATCCTACAAAAATAGCAAACTATGGTGCATTTGATCAAAACTACGTCACACCTAAATAAATAAATCAATCAGTCAATCAATGATCTGTCGCTCATGTGGCACATTCCCCACCAGTTGTTCTACCGAGCGCTTTCTGAAACTTTTTCTAAGACCTTCGAAATTTAGCGAACATTTCAATTGATCATTTATTCCAATCCCCTACTTCTCGTCCTACAAATGACTATCTGCTCCGATTTGTCCTCTTGAGTTCCAACTTCCTCTTCATATATCATGATCTTTCCTACGTTTAAAAGCTACACTCAAGCTTATTTGTCTACTGAAGGCATTCTAAGCCATTTCTCCACTGACAGCTCGGAACATACCACTTAGACGAGCAGTCCGTCTCCTTACCCCCAAGTCTTCCCAGCCCAAAGTTGACAAATATTTTCCTAACATTATTTTGCCGGAAACCACCTAGAACAAATCGCGCTGATTCCGAAAATCGTGATACATTATATACCATCTGTCCCCAATTCCGAATTCCCTATCTGATGCATCCTTTTCTTTTCAAAGCAATATCACTTACGTTTTGAAAAATATTATATTCAGTTCACACCCAGCGAATTTCCTTCAGATTTCTTTTCTTTTGGAGTTTCTTCCTTTTCTGTTTTCCCCATTTATTTCATGTTGTTTCGCCAACGGTAGGTCTTAAGGCGACAATTGGATGAGTCAAAGCTAGGATTAGGATAGAAGGGACCGTAGACTTAATCGACACAGCCCCGCTATTTTGCCTGGTGTGAAAATGGGAAAACAGGAAAACCATCTTCAGGTCTGCCAACTGTGGGGTTTGAACCCACCGTCTCCCTAATGCAAGCTAACAGCTACGTGATCCAAACTGCATCCCCAACTGACTCGCTTTTTCAAGTTTTAGTAAACTTGCAGCGTTCGGTTGAAAAGCATATCTTTGGGTAGTGATACAACTGGGGAGGGGTGCCAGTACCTCGTCTAGGCGGCCTCACCAGCAGAGGCCTTGCAGGGGATGGGAATATCCGAAGGGATAGACAAGGAAGCGGCCGTGCCCTTAAGTTAGGTACCATCCCGACATTTGCCTGGAGGAGAAGTTGGAAACCACGGAAAACCACTTCCAAGATGGCTGAGGTGGGAATCGAACCCTCTCCACTCAGTTGACCTCCAGAGGCTGAATGGACCCCGTTGCACCCCTCATACCACTTTTAAAATTTCGTGGCAGAGCCAGAATTGAGCCCGGGCCTCCGGGGGTTGCAGCTAATCACAGTAACCACTACACCACAGAGGCGGACAATAATTATAATAAATGATAACACTTCGTGACTGTAGTTTACGGTTACTGAATCTGTTTGGAGGAGTTATCTTTTTTTTAAGATCCAGAAGATTAGCACTTGAAGCGTCTGCCGCACGTGGTGGAATGTAAGCTGCAATACATCAGGCGTCATGACAGTAAACCAATATTATTAATAGTTTTTATTTTTTTGCTACTGGCTTTACGTCGCACCGACACAGATAGTTCTTATGGCTAAGAATGGACAGGAAAGTGCTCGGTCTGGGAAGGAAGCGGCCGTGGCCTCAGTTAAGGTACAGCCCCAGCATTTATCTGGTGTGAAAATGGGAAACCACAGAAAACCATCTTGAGGGTTACCGACAGTGGGATTCGAACCCACTATCTCTCGAATACTGGATACTGGTCGCACTTAAGCGACTGCAGCTATCGAGCTCGGTAACAGAAGGTCTAAGATTCATTTACAATGAATGTACTTGCACAGCAGGGGGCTTGCTATCTTTGAAGTTTGCATTTCACCGGTCTGCAAGTAGTTTTCTCTACTTGTCGTGCAAGGAACAATTTCCTTCCTCTTAGCTGTAGTTGGGGCTGCAGACAGAGCACGCACTTGCTGCCTCATCTTTATATGTCCTTCCTTACTGGATACGTGCCAGTACGCGTGTTGTTTGCCCACGCTACGGTAGTGATGGTCACGAAGGGCTCCTTTTCGTATGAGTTGCGAGATCGATTACCGGTACCGTTAAAGTGGAAAAGAACCTCAAGCTATATTGCTTCCTTACTCTTGTAACTAAAGAGGACACTTAAAGTCGAAAGTAAAATTTAGATACGCAGTCTCCAAATTCGCCTAAAAAAAATAAACCGGGAAATATGATTGAAATGTTCTGGAACGGAGATATTTTATGTACGGGCAACAGTTTCCTAAAGCTGAACATGTTATCTGCCTTTTGACGCTCACTTTAAAAGTGCATGAAGGATATTGAAGTTCAAATTCAGACGTTCCAGGCGGTGCTATCTGAAGAAAACCTAATTTTCTTTCGGTGAAAGTGTTCTTCATACGATTAGACTTGTTGTCTCCCTTGATTACAGCAGAGTGCAGAAATGGATGCTCTAGTACCTGCAATTATCAACATTTATCTGCTGTGAGAATGGAAATCACACGCAGAGGGCAAACATACGATGCTGCCACTGTTAATATCAGAAGGTGAGCCTCAGAGATTCAAAAGCTAGAGACCCCACTCCTTTCGTGGATCATAAGTTAATACTCTGGGGTTCGAACGTAGTGTAAGCCAGCCCCGCGGTGTAGGGTTAACGTGCCTGCCTCTTAATGGGAGGCAGCGGTTCGATTCCCGGCCAGGTCAAGGATTTTTACCTGCATCTGAGGGCTGGTTCGAGGTCCACTCAGCCTACATGATTACAATTATGGAGATATCTTGACGATGAGAGGTCAACCCGGTCTAGGTAGCCAAGAATAATTGCCGAGATTTTCCGTCGTGCTGACCACACGACAACACGTAATCTGACCAGCGGTCGCTCGGAAGGCAATGACCCTTCTGGGCTGCTGCGCCATGGGGTTTGGTTTTGGGTTTTCGAACGTAGTGTAGATCTTTTATATTGGTCCAAAGGCCCCGGGGTTCAATTCCAGGCATGATCGAAGCACAGACGCGCAGTTCCCCTATCAGACGTCAACTCCAAGGAGCTACACCAGTCCTCTCCCTTGCTGACTGCGCTATATTAAATACTCGTAACCCAATATTAGAAGTTAGTAAGATGAAGCAAATTGTCACGTTTAATTCGGGGAAGAAATATGCAAGTAAATCTTAATCTTGAATTGAAGATATAAGAATTTTATTAGTAATTAAACACTTTCTTTCTGTGGTAAAATGTCGAGAAATGCTGAAAAAAATTGTTTCATAACTATTGAAAGTAAATATACAAAATCCTTCGTAAATGTTTAAACTCAGGTGCTGAGAGCCGTGATATAGGAACTTCGTGTCGTGAAGAAACCTCTCTACCGAGTGAGATGGCCGTGCGGCTAGGGTCGCGCAGCTGTGAGCTTGCATTCGGGAGATCGTGGGTTCGAATCCTACTGTCGGCAGCTCTGAAGATGATTTTCCGTGGTTTCTAATTTTCACACCATGAAAATGTACCGTAATTAAGGCCATGACCCCTACCTTCCCAATCCTAACCCTATTCCATCTTTTCATCGCTGAAATCCTTTGATATGTTAGTCCTACTTTAAACTTCTAGTAAAAGCGTTTTCCACCGACCATAATTAAAACTCCCTCATGCTTTTATTACCAACTATATTATGATACTGCCTAGTATTTCTGAGTTTAAAACATACCTCCCTGCCTTCTTCAAGGGAGGAAACTCATAAAGGCAGTCGATCTCTAATATTTGGGAAAAGCTAAAGAAGAATCAAAATGTGATGATTCCATGGTTATTATTTTTTTAAATTCTATGTGGGAGCGTTTATCCAAAGCCTACGTTTGAGTTCATGTCAGAGCTGGTGGAAAATATTGTACAGACTGATGTCTAACAAGGTAGAGACGAAATGTCGGTTAAAATAACTCCTTCACATACCAAATGAAGAAGACAATAGCAGTGTAACAATACTTTACTTAAGTGACGTGTATTTATACCTGTGACAGGTGTGAAATAAAAGCGGCATAACGTGCCGAAAGAGATTTATTTGTTGAATAAACCATATGTGATGGAGAGTCTGAAATAGAACCAGGACATGTTTATTGATCACCAAGTGTTTGACAGGTGAACCGACAAGCAAGACGGCGTGAATAGGAACGGTGACGTGAATTGTCGTCACATTTCCCCACCAAAGGATGTCTCATCTCAATGGATGATTGTATCGTTCCGTATCAAAACCCCAAGTAAGCTGTCACAGCTTTCTAGCACATCTTGGTGCCATTATCACACGAAAGGCCAACGTTCTTCCTTGTGGTTGGGTAATTATTAAGAGAATATGACAGAAATGTGCAAACAAAAATGAAAAATTGTAGGAAAATATTACTAAAATATACAGTATAATTTAGTATAGAATCCAACAGTTCAATCTCGTCAATTACGTTGACGAAAGGAGCGTAAGAATTTCACTGTTTGTAGCACTGTTTCCAAATTGAATCAAGTGCCCAGTTGATTTTTGTAACAGAGAAAATGAAATTATGATTCACGTGACGATGACAAAAAATTGCCACCACTGATCAAGTTCATGAGTATACAAAACCTGCATATGTATTAATAATTTATTCCTTCCAGTATATCATTATTTTTCTTCGGCAAAACGGGAACACGAAAGTACAATATCTTTCTATATCAACGCATCTGGAGAGCTTCTACTATTCGTAAACTCGCCACTGTATAAGATCCAAAACCAAAAAACCAAACCCCATGGCGCAAAAGCCCAGAAGGGCCATGGCCTACCAAGCGACCGCTGCTCAGCCCGAAAGCCTGCAGGTTACGAGGTGTCGTGTGGTCGATTTGATCAACCATCCTTTGACCGGGTGGCTGCTATCGCAATATCAGATAGCTCCTCAATTTCTCAAACATTCCTGACCAGGAATACGGCTTACGGCATACGGCTTAAATCTTGGCCCAAACACTTTTGCTACTAGGAATTAGCCTGGTTCTCATTTCTGTTTTCTGTTGTAGGTTAAGTGAACCCCAAGGAATCTGACTCTTTGGAAGCGGTAGACCCGCCTCTGTGGTGTAGTGGTTAGCGTGATTAGCTGCCACCCCCGGAGGCCTGGAAAGTCAACTGAGTAGAGGGGGGTTCGATTCCCACCTCAGCCATCCTCGAAGTGGTTTTCCGCAGTTTCCCACTTCTCCAGGTAAATGACGGGATGGCACCTAATTTAAGTGCACGACCGCTTCCTTCCTCTTTCTTGTTTATCCCTTCCATTCTTCCCATCCCCCAACAACGTTCCTGTTCAGCATAGCAGTTGAGGCCGTCTGGGCGAGATACTGGACATCCTCTACAATTTCATCCTCCAGTCCCAAAGTCTCACGCTAGAGAACACCGCCCTTGAGGCGGTAGAGGTATGATTCCTCGCTGAGTCCAAGGGAAAACCAAACCTGGACGGTAAACGGATTAAGGAAGAAGAAAGAAAGAAAGAAAGAAAGAAAGAAAGAATTAAAGAAAGAAGTGGTAAGCTCGTTCCTAAACTGGGTCCATATCTAAACCTTGGAAGGGTACAGACCTCTGGGTTTAATCAGCTAATAACCGATATTAGGGCCAGATTATTTCCTGTACCCTCTGTCACACTTACTGGCGAGGTAATGACCTAGGAGATCCTTTACTTTTACCCCCTGTGGGTGGGGGTGGTAGAATAACACCTACGGTATCCCCTGCCTGTCGTAGGAGGCGACTAAAAGGTGTCCCAAGGGCTCTGAATTTTGGAGCGTGGGTTGGCGACCACGGGACCCTTAGCTGAGTCCTGGCATTGCTTCCACTTACTTGTGCCAGGCTCCTCACTTTCACCTATCCTTTCCGACCTCCCTTGGTCAACTCTTGTTCTTTTCCGATCCCTAAGCTAGTGGGTTTGCGAGGGCTAGGGAGTCTTTCATTTTCACGCCCTTCGTGGCCCTTGTCTTCCTTTGGCTGATATGTACATTTTCGAAGTGTCGGATACCTTCCATATTTCCTCTCTAATTAGTGTTATGTAGAGGATGGTTGTCCAGTTGTACTTCCTCTTAAAACAATAATCACTACCACTCCTTTACTTTTACCTTTATCTTCCACTTTTCTAGGAGCTCTCTAATTGGGACCTCTAACGGTCTAAGTCTTCTACTGTCAGGACCTATTCAGCTATATCTCTCCACCTCATCCTCTCCCTCCCTCCCATCCTCCAGATCTTTTCCGACAAGGAGATTTTTCTAATAAACCCTATATGACACAGTGTTCCGTACGTGATTATTATGTGGAAGAAGAACTTGCTGCAGCAGGTGAGAATATTGATGGATTGGGAATGGGAATTGGTGTAGAGGGGAACAAAAGGATGGAGATGACGAGAGAAGAGAGAGCAGGAAAAGAAACAATAAAAATTGGAGGAAAAGTTATGGACCACTTCATGTATTTACGAAGTGAACAAATAGGAGAATTTAAGATAGATTTTAGAAATGAATGAGAGGAAGTATCTGGGGAGTGTTCTCTATCACAGAATACAGAATATGTACCGATAGGGAAAAAATTATATACACCTTACATACATCTTCATTCCACCCATCACCATTTCTTGCATATGGAAGCTGATGGAGTGTGGGTGGTGCTGAATAATGACATGTGGAGCACGACTAGTACATCTTCAGTGTTATGAAAGGTTTTGCTTATTGGGTCAGTCATTCTTCATCTTGCTCGGTAAGCCTCATCTTGGCACTGCCGTTTGTTTTTACGTTTCTGTAACGATATAACTTTTTCTTTCCTTCTTTCGTAATCCGCTTATCCTCCAGGGTTGGTTTCTCCCACGGACTCAGCGAGGGATCGCACCTCTACAGCCTCAAGGGTAGTGTCCTGGAGAGTGAGACTTTTGGTTGGGGGATACAGCTGGGTAAGATGACCATAACCTCGCCCTGGCGGTCTGACCTGCTATGCTGAACATGGGCCTTGTGGAAGACGAGAAGATTGGAAGGAATATACAAGAAAAAGGAAGGAAGCGGCCGGGGCCTTAAGTTAGGTACCATCCCGGCATTTGCCTGGAGGAGAAGTGGGAAACCACCTAAACCACGTCGAGGATGTCTGAGGTGGGAATCGAAACCCCCTCTGCTAAGTTGACCTCCCGATGCTGAGTGGACCCCGTTCAAGCCCTCGTGAAACTTTTCAAATTTCGTGGCAGAGCCGGGAATCGAACCCGGGCCTCCAGGGGTGGCACCTAATCACACTAACGACTACAGCACATAGGCGGACGACATAACTTTTGTGATATTGTATGGGAATCCAACCAGCCTCTGGACTGATGACCAGACAGACATTTTAATTATTAATGATGATGATGATGATAGTTGTTTAAAGGGAACTAATATTGAGGTCATCAGCCCCTAATGGTATGAGGTGAAACGAAATTAAATGATATACTAATATTTAAAATTTTAATGACTAGAGTTTTAAAATGATAATGATGAAAATGATTGGGAATTTAAACTAATCAGTGGATCCAATTCACAATTCCTTATTTTCCCGACAAGCTTGGGCTAACGTTGGGAACCGGGTAGTGTAAACGTTAGTTCCCAATAAATCTTGAATATCTCCAAAAATATTTGAGGTATATTTATGAGATTTTGAATAATTGTTACAATAACTTAAGGGTATACATCAGTTGGATTTCGTGATGATTAAAAAAATTATGAGAAGTGGTGTAAGGTTAATTTTTTGAAAAAGGGGCTGCTTTGTTATTGGACCGTTTTCTTGTGATCTGGAAGTCTCAGAACCTTGTGTATTGGAATATGTACTTGCAAATGTGTGGTTAATAGCCTGTAGCAGATTTATATTGATGGGCCTGATGGTTGATTTTTAAACAAAAATCAATTCGAGCAAACTTTTTGAGCATTTTGGTTATACTTCATAACTTATCTCAATAACTACTAATGGTTTCAAAGCGATTCTGCTACAGGCTACGTACTGGTACTTGCACAGTATGTTGTAGAAATTTCAGGTTTGTACAGTTTTTAGTTCCTGACAAAAAGTTACATACCGTAACCGATCAACAATTGTATTTTGTGGAAAATGAGGTTGAAGTTTGAATACGAGCACAATCACAATGTAAACATCAGGTTAACAAAAACATTAGAAAGCCGGTAAAACGACTGACAATCGTTAATGTGTGCTCAGGCTAGCCAACGTGATGAACAGAAGAATCTCCCAAGATAACAAACATTCCCAATTTCAGTTACGCGATGTGGAACAAGAAATATTCCCTGAAAACAGAAAGAGGGCGTGTCATTACACGTAAATGACGTATGCACGGTTACATTAAAATATCAATAATGATCTCAAATATGGTTTCTATACCCATGTATTATGTATTGTTGTAATCGGGAATGGAGAATTTTTTGAACCTAAAAACAAAAAATGCTATTTTTGGTCATTCCACACTACCCAGTTCCCTTAAGCAATAAATATTACTGTTAATTAATATGAGCCTCCTTACCTCGAACTTGTTCATTCTTACCGGATCAACAAAATGTATTTTTCCGGGCAACTGGTACCAAAAAGTGCACCCAATGTCTTCGTACACAATGAACAAAAGAAAGTAAAATTGTGATTGTGAAACCAATAGAAGATGCCCATTTTCTCTTCAGATATGATTGAAATTATTTTCAAAGTTCTCGTACTTAAGAACAATGATCGCCACCAACTTTCCAATTAAGGGACATAGCCCAGATCATAGATATGGCAACAAAAAATGGTTGCCAGAGATTTAATAGATGCACAAGAAATACTGATGAAGCACATCCAATGGACAGCGGTGAAAGGGACATACCGGTACTGCACTGTACATGTATGTATGCATGTCTGCTCTCTAGCTAAGCTCTTTAAATTATATAACATTACCTAATATTCCCATCATGTTGAAGTGATAGCACACAAAACAAAATAAATGCAGCAGAATATTGTTACGAATAAAACTCCATCTGTTCATTACTCTAATTTATTTTAGTATGACCCAATAAAGGCACACACACACACACATAACCACACACACAATTCTAACAGTTAAGAATGGGCACACTTACTAATTACTGTCTATTAACAAATTGCTCTTCCTTATGCCGCAACAGGAGGTCCAGCCCGTTCCTCTACCTGCGGTCGCTAATCCCTTACTTTCACTTTCCATAAGTCCAGCCACCTCATACAGCAGTTGTATGTAGACAGCTGGATCTGAACACAGGGCCACTGGCTACACAACACACGATGACTGTTCGTTGGTTCAACTCCACTAACAGTCCAGTAATTCACACAGTCGCATGCAGTGAACAACCAAAAGCTCAGCATTATTCAACAGCAGAACGAACTCACAACAGTGAACATTAACACAGGTCCATTTACATTCACACTCGTGATAGCGACTTCCCTCGTTGAGCCTCAGATCACAGAAATACACGGACACACAGTACAGTCTTCCGATCTTTCGTCTCCACCTTCTCACTGGTCTCTCCGACACTACAACAACAGCTCCTAGTTCAGACGTCGGCGGGACACTAGCGACAGCCAACACCTCTGTCGCCCTCAGCCCAGCCACTGAACCCCAACACACCGAGTCCCACATCGAATCCACCTCGGAACCCAACTGTCACTCCAAGTCCGGCACTAACCGACTGTCCGCGGCTAGCCACTCTTTTTATAGCTCGAGCGATTTGAGCCAGAAATTTCGCGATGTCACTAGAGGCAGAACATTCCCGTTGAGTCTCCAAGA
The DNA here is from genome assembly GCF_040414725.1 of Anabrus simplex. Taxonomy (NCBI): domain Eukaryota; kingdom Metazoa; phylum Arthropoda; class Insecta; order Orthoptera; family Tettigoniidae; genus Anabrus; species Anabrus simplex. Next base: position 126,742,334 of record NC_090269.1, read on the forward strand.
AACTCACAGGTGAGCCGGCCGACGAGAACAATACACGGAAAGGCCAGCCCCACCCTACACGCCGGCTGAGAGATCCCAGGTCGTTTGAGTCACCAGCCCCTTCCTGGAAGTACCGAAAGGTGCTACCACGGGGCTGACACGTAACCATATTAAATACATCAGCCCCTGCATGTAACTGATATAACCCATATCTGAAACAATATAGTAGAAATTAATTCCCTGTATCAAACGAAATGAAAACTGGAACTGTAATAGATAATGATTTTACAAAAACGGATGCTCTTCCTGACGCCAACCTCACTTGAGGAGCTAATGCAGACGAAATTAATGATTGTGAATGGAATTGGTTAAGAAGGTAGTCTATGAATAGGAACTGTCCCGGAATTTTCCTGGAAGTGAAAATGGGGAACCGCAGAACAGCCGACGGTGGGGTTCGAACCCACGCATCCTCCGAATGCTGACCTTGGCTCCATAACCGCAGCAGGTTAACACGCACGGCCACTCCGCCCGGTGTGAAATGGACATGTATGGACCTTATGTTCCTTTTCCCAGTAGCAAATCATAACATCCTGTCACTGACGGATATGTCCACCTCCATGGTTAAATTGTTAGCGTGCTGGTCTTTGGTCACAGGGTTCCCGGGTTCGATTCCCGGCAGGATCGAGAATTTTAACCACAATTGGTTAATTCCGCTGGCACGTAGGCTGGGTGTATACGTCGTCTTCATCAACATATCCTCATCACGACGCGCTGGTTACCTACGGGAGTCAAATCAAAAGACCTGCACCTGGCGAGCCTAACATGACCTCGGACACTCCCGGCACTGAAAGCTATACGCCATTTCATTTTACTAACGGATACAAAGTTCGTCGTCAGGGCTCAATATAACAATTCACAACACACTTCCTCAAAATTCTTCTTCGCATTTCATTCTTTATGAAAAATTATAATTTTACTTCAGAGCACAAAAGACTCTTTCTTTCTTCCTTTCTTTCTTTCTTTCTTTCTTTCTTTCTTTCTTTCTTTCTTAATCCGTTTACAGTACAGGGTTGGTTTCTCCCTCGGACTCAACGAGAAATCCCACCGCTACCGCCTCAAATGCAGTGACCTGGAGCGTGAGACGTTAGGTCGGGGGATACAACTGGGACAAGGACCAGTACCTCGCCCAGGCGGTCTCACCTGCAATGCTGAACGAGGGCCTTGGAGGGGATGGGAAGATTGGAAGGGATAGACAAGGAAGAGGGAAGGAAGCGGCCGTGAACTTAAGTTAGGTACCAACCCGGCATTTGCCTGGGGGAGAAGTGGGATACCACGGAAAACTACTTCCAGGATGATTGAGGTGGGAATCGAACCCACCTCTACTCATTTGACCTCCTGAGGCTGAGTGGACCCAGTTCCAGCCCTCATTCCACTTTGGAAATTTTGTGGCAGGGCCGAGAATTGAACCCGGGCCTCCGGGGTTGGCAGTTAATCACACTAAGCATTACACCACAGAGGCGGAGTCTTATGATTTATTCAGAATATATTCATCATTATTTGGGTAGCATATGAAACTTCTGTGCTTAATATGTTTTGTTAGAAAAACATTATAAAATAATATTTTTAAAAAAATATTGCTAAAAGTTTCCACAATTGATGTACCTTTTCCTGTGAACATACTCAAACTAGACCCAAGAAACTGTGCATTCATAATATTTAAACCTGTTTTGAGCTGCTGAAGTAAAATTATTGTCCTATTATTACAGTAGTTGAGAAATTATTTTTTAACATCCTAGTTGAAAATTTAAATTTTCTGTAAAATTTATAGTGCTCTTCAAGGTGGCCTCCACGAACTATCTAATTAAATTTACTCCCGTAATCAGATCTGTATAGTGTCTACGAGACTGCCAGGTTTCTAAGAAAGAGGTACATAAGTTTTTAAAAAATATGACTACAGAAAATCCAGGAAGATTGTTTCACTGGTAGCTGGCATTTAATGATATTCAGCGTCCAGAGTTATGTTTAAACATCATTTTATTTTCCTCAAATATAACTTCAGCACAATAATTGATGCACCAAATTCTTCAGGAAAGATTGGAGATTCTTTACAGCTCAAAACCGAAAACTGACGTTTTTGAGCCTACCACACTTCTCGGTTCCCTTAATGTTCAAAGATCATATGGTGTTGTTTTTTTTTATAATATACTTTTACTCCGTCAGTCAACCTCGTTATGAGGACTAAAAAATTAATCCTTCTCTATCCAATTAGGCCTAATTTATATGGCATTTTATTCAATCAGCATCAAGGTCCGTACTGTTATCAGTCGAGGCCACTCTCTGAGTTTGGTTTCCGAGTAAGTTTAACATTTTGATCCAGCGTGTGTTCGCGACATTAGGGTTGAGTATGTAATCGATCTGCTAAAAGCCTCAAATAAGTGGGCACTGAGCAATTACTCCATTTAATTTCTAGCCGATAATTGTTCAGTACAAGGGGACAAGCTCATTTCGACAGATAATTGTCGTCCTTACGGCATATCGCCCTTAGCGACAGTGGAATTGGTTTGAACGACACTTCGCGAGCGAGCGCAGGCAAACCAGGGCAGGCCGGCCGTATACCTGGCAGTCGACAGCTCAAGGCCCCTCTACCGAAATGACTGACATGAACACGCTGCTTGCTGATTGAAGTGATAGCACACGAAACAAAATAAACGCTGCGGAATATTAAATAAACCAACCCCTGCATGTAGAATGAGATAGGCCACATCTGAAGCAATAGAGTAGCATCTGCTTCCTGTATCAAAAGAACCGTTAAGTGGAACTGTAGCAGCTGTAATATTTTCAAAACATGTATATAAAACGTGGCAGTTCCCTCAGTACTTTCTAATATACAATCTGGGGAGTAATTCGGTAGAAAGTACCAAATAGTGAGAATATGCATCTATAGCAGACACATAGTTAGCATATTTGGTCGAATATCATTATATGACCTGCATAATTGGAAAAGGTTTGGATTTATTCCTAAAATTTGGCAAATATAAATGTCAAACTAACAGAAGGAACGTCAAACTTCAGTAGAAGACAGTGTTGCCTGAAATTTCAGGAGATCTCCCGATGTTTTTGAAACACATCATAAAACCCGAAAAAACAAAAATTCTCCCGAAATGTCTTCTAATCCAAAGTTTAGGAAAATGAATAATGATTAGTGGTAAATAATATGTTTGTGCCGAAAACTCTTTCCTCGTCTCACTGCGTGACGTTTTATCGATAACATCACTTGTTTGGTACTTCTCCCCATTTATTTTAGGCTCGAATTGCGTGATCTCTCTCCTCTTATTGAACTCAAAACTCAGGCTTGACTGCATCATTCGAAGGGAAATCCCCGACCCGCATACAGAATATAAAATCTGCATCCTGCTACAACTTAAAAATTGGTACACAATTTGTACGCTAGATGAATAACTACAGGAAAAGTGGAGAGAAAGGGAATAGGAAGAATAAGAAGGAGCAGATGAAGAAGAAGCATAGAGTAGCCAGAGAATACGGGCGAGTGAAATTGTATATTTTTCTCGTAATAACTTCACATGACTATTCCATTCTTTAATTTAATTACAATATGACATTTCATTGCTCGTGAAACTACCGAAATTTTCATTAAAACTCCCGAAATTTTTACGTACAATCTACTGATTTTTTATTTGTAGACCTGGAAACATTGGTAGAAGGCACATCATGAAGAAGATTGGAAGAAGAAGGTTTCTAATGGACGGTTGTCCCGTTTCGTAGCATGGGATCGGGTATGACATGATATGAAATGTATATGGCATGCTTTTTACGTCCCGATGCCCTTCCTGACGCCAACCTCAGTTGAGGAGCTAGTGAAGTTGAGATGAGTGATGGTGAATGCAGCTGGATAAGGAAGCGGAAGGAATCGGCCTTTGCCTGGAAAGAAAATGGCAAACTCCAGAAAAAATCCTCAAAGCAACCGATGGTGCAATTCCAACCCACTCGCCTGCCGAATGCTGAGCTTAGATCCCTAGCCATAGCGCGGCCACTCCGGTCGGTAGGATTTCTGATTGCATGATCCTATAAATATATATTTCAGATTGTTGACTTTCCACAAATTGAGTGAAAAGAAATGTACAAGGTACCTGACGTTAATTCCGGACATCACGCATGAGCACTGCCCGTTAGATTTATCGATATCTTGCTAGTTCTCTTCAGAGGTGTATCATCATCATCATCGGTCTCTAAAGGCAACGCCTTGTCTACGCCACCCTTCTTTCCTGTCCTCAGCTCCTCGTTTCATTTCATAATAAGAACCAAAATGGAGACTTGCTGCCAAGTCTTGAAAGAATTTCTTCCTCGGTCGTCCTCGGCCTTTCTTCTCCGTGATTTGTTATTTCCAGCAGATTGGTAAGAAAGGTGTTGTGTCACAACATGTGGCAAGTGAATTTAGTTCTTCTTCTTTGTATCGTTACCATCAGTTCTATATTCCCTAGAATTTCTTCTGGAACGCTTTAGTTTGTTCTCTTTTCAATCCATTTAATCCTTAGCATTCTTCTCCAGACCACATCTCAAACACTTCCAGTCGTTTCCAATCCTGGTCTCTGATTGTCCAAGATTCACAGCCATACAATAGCACGCAAAATAAATCAGAAATTTCTTCCTAATTCCAAAATATAAACTTGCACTGATTAAAATATTTCTCTTATTACTAAACGCCTGTTTGGCAAGTTTGATCTCTTTGCTGCACCTGTTGTCATTGGTGATCAGGCTTCCTATATAAAAGAAACTGGTGACTTGTTCCATTGTCTTGTCAGTAAGCTTGATGTTGGTGTGAATTCGCTCGGGACGTTTACTCACAACTGATATCTTGGTCTTCTTGACATTAATGTTTAAGCGAGAATCTGACAATGCTGATGAAAATATATTCAGTATCTTAGACAACTCTTTCTCGGAGTCTGCTACAATTGCTATGGCATCTGCAGATCGCATGCATTGGATATGATGCCCATTTAAGTTTGCTCCATTGGTAATTGCCTTCAATTTATTTACGGCTTCTTCAATGAATACACTAAAAAGGTACGGTGAGAGACGGCAGCCCTGCCTTACAACTTTCCTGATTTTTGCTGTCTGGATACTTCCTAGCCGGCCCCGTGGTGTAGGGGTAGCGCGTCTGCCTCTCGCCCGGAGGCCCCGATTTCTTTTCCCGGCCAGGCCAGGGATTTTCTCTCGACTTGAGGGTTGATTCGAGGTCCACTCAGCCTGCGTGATTAGAACTGAGCAGCTATCTGACGGTGAGATGGCGGCCTCGGTCTCGACAGCCTAGAATAACGGCCGAAAGGATCCGTCGTGCTGACCACACGGCCCCTCGTAATCTGCAGGCCTTTCAGAAGCGGTAAGTGCCATGGGGTTTGGTTTGGTATTAATTTTTCTTATACTTCCTCCGATATCTACCGTCGTGGTCTGTCCTTCATAGGGGTGTAGTGAAATCCATCCTCTCCTACTTTTTGTTTTCTTATGATATCAAGAATTACAAATATCTCGATTTAATAGGCTACATCAACAGAATCAGTCAACACAGTTCAATTAAAAATATAATTGCACCAGTAATGTTTTTATTTTTTCAGCATCGTTCTAAATACTGTTTTTTTCTGGTTTGGTGCAGCTTTCCATGCCACCATATCCTGTGATAAACTCTTTATTTTGCATCTTACGTGTACTGTAATCTGTTTGTCATATTCATACCTTGGTCAACCCCTGCCATTTTACCACCTACACTCTACACTAAAACGAAATGAACAAGTCCTCGGTGTCTTAAGATGTGTCCTATCATTCTCTCTCTTCTTCTGGCCAAATTTCGCAAAAACGTTTTCCTCTCACCAACTCGATTCCGTATCTCTTTATTCGTGAATCGATCTACCCAACTTACCCTCCAGCATTCTTCTGTAACGCCACATTTCAAAAGTTTCTATTCTCTTTCTTTCTGAGCGAGCTCTTGTCCATGTTTCACTTCCATAGAAGGCAACACTCGCGACGAAAATTTTCAGAAACGTCTTTCTAATTCTTTATGTTTGAAGTGAACAAATGTCTTTTCTTAAGGAAAGGCTTTCTTGCTTGTGATAGTCTGCATTACATGTCCTCCTTACATTTGCCATCAACAGTTATTTTACTACCCAAGTAACAATATTAATCTAATTCCTTCAAGACTTCATTTCCTAATCTAATATTTTCTGCGTCACCTGACTTCGTTCGACTGCACTCCATTACTCTTGTTTAGGATTGATTTATTTTCATCTGTGTCCGTACCATTCATCAATTTATCCAGGTCTTCTGCAGACTCAGATAAAATAACAGTATCATCGGCAAATCTCGGGGTTTTGATTTCCTCTCTTTGGATTGTAATTCTTTTTTCAGATTCCTCTTTGATTTCCATTACTGCCTGTTCTATATAAACATTGAAAAAGAGATTTCAGTTTTGCCTAAATAAACTGCCTAAACTGCCTAAATAATAATAATAATAATAATAATAATAATAATAATAATAATAATAATAATAATAATAATAATAATAATTTATCTTTGCTTCAATTGCAATAGAGACGTGGGGGTCAGACTTATGTCTTGCAGAATTATCTGAACGCCTCGGATGTCAACGATACAGAACTGTAGCGCTTATACACCTGCAAATGCCAGTGACCTTAGCAAGGATCGATTCGGCGATATTGAGAAGAGAAGAACCGCCTCTGTGGTGTAGTGGTTAGTGCGATTAATTGCCACCACCGGAGGTCCGAGTTAGATTCCCGGCTCTGCCACGAAATTGGAAAAGTGGTACGAGGGCAGGAACGGGGTCCACTCAGCCTCGGGAGGTCAACTGAGTAGAGGTGGGTTCAATTCCCACCTCAGCCATCCTCCAAGTGGTTTTCTGTGGTTTCCCACTTCTCCTCCAGGCAAATGCCGGGAGGGTACCTAACTTAAGACCACGGCCGCTTCCTTCCCTCTTCCTTGTCTATCCCTTCCAATCTTCCTATCCCCCCACAAGGCCCCTGTTCAGCATAGCAGGTGAGGCAGCCTGGGCGAGGTACTGGTCCTCCTCCCCAGTTGTATCCCAGACCCAAAGTCTGAATCTCCAGGACACTGCCCCTGAGGCGGTAGAGGTGGGATCCCTCGCTGAGTCCGAGGGAAAAACCAACCCCGCAGGGTAAACAGATTAAGAAAGATGAAACAAGAAGAAAACCGACTCCACCGACTGAAGTCAAAATTGAATATAAATGTCCGTGGTTGCTTTATCATCCTATTTTTGTAGTTGTTGTTGCTTCTGATGCTTCATTTGATATGCCTGAAGCATCGGGGACGACATCAGAACATGTGAAATTTATCTGGAAAATTTTATGACCATGATCTCCGCATGGTAGGTGTGTTCGTGTGTGAGTGATAGACAGAGTAATTAACTGGAACAGAAATTGACCGTGCTAAGTAACATCCCGGCTTTTATCAGGAACTGAAATGAGAAACCACTGAAATCACTTCCTTTTCCAGTTACGCTCTTGTTTCTAGAAACACAAACCAAATTAGGCAAAGCCAAGAACTGAAAATGTGCCGACGAAGTAGAAAGTTAAAATTCTAATATTTGCACTCCGCAATAGTATTATTTTCAGAAGAACTGTGAACATTTCTCTATTTAATAACATTCTAATTACCTTCATAAAAATCGCAGTTCTATTAATCAATTCACCAATGAATCTGAATTTGATTTTAATATGCATAACATCAAGATAAATCAGCAGAGGTTTTGATTTTTGACTTGCTTGAAAACTTAACAGCTGGATTGCTTTAAGTCAGTGACGACACCCGTTGAATAAGTTCAATTATCATTGAGTCACCGTTCAAGATATATGTGAGGTTAGCACGGATAATTAATATTCTACCTGCATTTTGGCCGAAATCCAACGAGTTTCTCATCGATAAACCAGTAACGAGACTGAAGGTATATATGTATGAATCAATGCCGTGTATATGACTCCGTATGTTAATATAATACTGATCTAATGTACACAAATTCATGGATGACCTTACTTCTCAATGATGGAGCAAGTTTTCAAGGATACTTTCATTCGTAGTGACTACTAACTATTTATAACAATTTCTGTAGCAATCAACAGAGGCTGTATTTCTATTAGAAGCAAACAAGCTTATCAGTTTAGGTGGTTGTTGATAAAGGGATCATTATGGCATCTGAACCAGGAAGACGTGGCTTCCCATTTCACACCAGGCAAATGCTGGGGCCGTACCTATATTAAGGCCACGGCCGCTTCCTTTCCAGTCCTAGCCATTTCCTGAACCATCGTAGCCATAAAACCTGTCTGTGTCGATGCGACGAAAAGCCAATATAGAACGAGAGAGAAGTGACTTTTTACTTCCCAAATTCCACGTATACTAGCTGTCAGTGATGACGTTAAACACCTATTACTCTCTAACTAAGCATCGACGACCCATAACTCCTTCGCTTGAAATGTTTTCTATTTTTTGTGTCTCACCGACAAAGATAGGCGTTACGGCCACGATGGGATAGGAAAGAACTAGGAATGGGAAGGAAGCGCCCTTAATTAAGGTACAGCTCCAGAATTTGCCTGGTGTGAAAATGGGAAACCACGGAAATCATCTTCAGGGCTGCCGACAGTGGAGTTCGAATCCACTATCTCCCGGATGCAAGCTCACAGCTGCGCGCCCCTAACCTCACAGGCAACACATTCGGTTTGAAATGTTAGAAGAGATCTGTTTCATCACTAAAATTACGGTCATTAGATTTCATGTCAACCTAACTTCGTAAAATATAGAATTTTGAAAATTACTAACAAAGATGGGTCTATGTGGAGGTAGAATGTTAATTTACAGATAAAATAATTCACTCTTTTGTACTCAATGGAAGACAACAAACTCGTAATAGGAAAGGTACTATGCACTAACCAGTAAGAACAGCATGTTTGTATTCTTCTGAAGTAGTGGCCGGCTCTGAGACGTCACACTTCGGAACAACCGCGCTTTCGGCTCGGTAATGTCTTCATACAGAGGGTACTCTATGTACGATATGTGTTATATAGAAGATATGAATTTTTTTTGCGTGTGATTATTTTTATTAACAACTTACTATTACTGTTATTATTGTTAATATTGTTTTTATATTATTGTCATGAGTACTTATTGTTAACAGTGTTCTAGGTTATGACTGCTTAAGAGTTAGAATGGGAGTACATCCCTAACTTTGCCAGAATAAACAAAACATATTATTATTATTATTATTATTATTATTATTATTATTATTATTATTATTATTATTATTATTATTATTATTATTATTATTATTATTATTATTATTTTAAAGGTTAGTAAGTTCAGCTGAACAGCGGCGGTGTGGAGACTATGTACTTAAAGAGTACGCTCGATTCTCCCGAGGTAGTATGGTGGCAATATGAAGAGAACTTTAAATCCATCACAGTGAGGGTGACAATACATTTGGATGAGAACAGAACTGTACAACCATCGTAATCAATTCGATTAAATTTCGTGTACTGTAGCACGAAACATAGACGCATTCTCATGCGTACATGAGACTGAGAGACCACCGGTTATGTATTTGAAGCAGAAGCCCTGTCTGTGAATCAGTGATAGAGAGTCGGCCTCCGAATCCAAAAATAGTGGGCGATTTGGCCTTTGGTTAGGGGCGCGCAGCTGTGAGCTTGCATTCGGGAGATAGTGGGTTGGAGCCACACCATCGGCTGCTCTGAAGATGGTTTTCGTTGTTTCACATTTTTATACCAGGCAAATGCTGGGGCTGTACCTTACTTTAGGCCATGGCCATTTCCTTCCCACTCCTGGGCCTTTCCTATCCCATAATCCCCACAAGATCTGTGTCGGCGCGGCTTAAAACAAATTGTAAAACTAAAATATTTGGTTCAAAGCCCGCGGAGCTAGTCGTATTTTTGAAAGACTGAAAATGAATATCCATTTCACAATCCATACCGTGTGATGTCGGCATATTACCGGACAAAATTAATTAAGAACCCAGCTGTAGACCGTCATTAGAAATCCTGTTTACTCTGCCATCTCGTAGAGTAAAATATAATGTCGAAATAGCCGCACAGATAGTCTAGATGCCGTCAAATCAAAAGGCCTGCACGTGGTAGCTGAGTATAAATGATTATGATGATCTTGATGACGATTTTTAATTTTTAAATGTTTCACGTGCATGGAGAGCATTCCGAAAAACAGGCACTGCTGGCCGAAGGAGAAGAGTGGGTGGACCACGGTCAACTACAGCAGGAGATGACCGCTATATTATGCAACAGGCAAGAAGATAGTTACGTCAAACAGCGGGTGCAATTGCAACCACATTTAACAGGACTGCATGGCGCCCAACCTCACGCTCCACAGTAGCACGGCGACTGCATGGGGGTGGTATGTTTGTCCGACGACCTTTACGATGTGTTCCGTTGACACCCGCACATCGGCGGCACCATTTTCGATGGTGCCACGAGCGTCAGGTCTGGACCGACGACGAGTTGGGTCGTATGCTCTTCTCAAACGAGAGCAGATTCAGTCTGAGTAGTGATTCCAGCACTACCCTCATCTGGCGAGAGGTGGGAATACGTAATGCACCCAGGAACATTGTGGAACATGATCATTGTGGCGGTCCAAGTGTTAGGGTGTGGGATATTCATAATGTTGCATGGGAGGACCGACCTCCAAATATTTGAACGGGTTACATTCGCCGGTTAACGTTATTGTGACAGTAAAATCCTTCCCCATATGCGTCTTTTCAGGGGAGCAATCGGCCTTGACTTCATTTTTATGGATGACAATGCACGACCGCATCGAACAGCGCAGGTGGATCAGCTCTTGGAACGAGGGATATTAGGCGAATGGACTGGCCTGTCCGTTCCCCCCGACTTAAATCCCATGGAGCACGTGTGGGACATGTGGGGCAGACATATTGCAGCACGTCCTCATGCACCAGCTACCATCCAGCAGGTGTCAACCGCGCTGATGGAGTAATGGAACGGCCTACCGGAAGAACTCCTCAACAATCTTGTGACCATCATGAGTCGCAGTGACTTACGTGTAATTTATTGTTTCTGTATAAAAGTGTCTTTCTGTTCGCCTCGTCGCATATTCCTTTCAGTTCCCTCCCGTACCATACTGTGGGCGAAAAGTCGAGGAACAGTAAAGTCAGAGTTTCAATTCATTAAGAAAATCATTGATAATGATGATGTGAATGCGAAATCCTATATTGGAATAAAACGATTTATAGAAGAAATGAGTGGATAAGATGAATCATTGCTCAGCAATTTTCGGGTTGAGCAACCAAGAAGAAGCAGAATTAGAAGAAGGAAAAGAAGTTTGCATTGTCTATGTTTTTCTCGGATTCCATCAAATTACTTTGTACATTTTCTCATCATGAGAGCCCATTAGGGGGGCATTTAGGCATCTCAAAAACTAGGGAAAAGATCCGAGAGATGTTTGTTTGGAAGGGTATGGACGGTGAAATTAGGGAAATTGTGAATGATTTTAAATCTTGCTTGCTTAGTAAGCCCACCTTGTCCACTAAGCTTGGGCTATTGCCATCGCATCAACCGTGCGAATAAAATTTGTTCTACTTGTAACTTCTTAGCTGACTGGTCAATCTTCAGACATCGGATCGGGAGGCCTGGTTTTGAAGAACAGCCGACCTCAGTGGTGTAGTCGATTATCCATTGTCCTTCACTTCCCTAGATTGGTTTGATTCCTGCATTGGTTGGCAGTGTTGTTGGCCCTTTCAGGAACCCCTGAAGGACAAACTTATCTTGAAATATATGTGCAAACGAAGGGGCATTAAACAGAATGTAACAGTATAACTATTAGTAGCCCCCCGTTCAAAAATGTCTTTATTTCTAGCAGTATTTTTTCCGTTGAAATTTGTTGGATGATAATAGAAAAGAAGGATAATTTTCGTGGCTGATGAAATGAAATGTCGTATGGCTTTTAGTGCCGGGATATCCCAGGATGGGTTCGGCTCGCCAGGTGCAGGTCTTTTTATTTGACGCCCGTAGGCGGCCTGCGCGTCGTGATGAGGATGAAATGATGATGAAGACAACACATACACCCAGCCCCCGTGGCGTAGGAATTAACCAATTAAGGTTAAAATCCCCTACCCGGCCGGGAATCGAACCCGGGACCCTCTGAACCGAAGGCCAGTACGCTAACCGTTCAGCCAACGAGTCGGACTTCGTGGCTGATGATATCAAGACATTTGTTTCTATTTAAAGAATCTTGTTTTGTTCTTTTCTTTACAATTTGGTTTACTTCGTACCGTCACAGACGGTGGCTATGGGGTGGGAAAGGGTTAGGGATGAGAAGAAAGTGACCAGACCTTAATTATAGTACAGTTCAAGCATTTGCTGGTGTGAAAATGGGAAACAACGGGAAACCATCTTCAGGGCTGCCGGCAGTGGGATTCGAACACACTGTATCCGGAATGCAAGCTTATAGCTACGTGATTCTCATCGTGCAGCCACTTGATCGTTGAAGAATCCTAACTCGGTTATAAGGATGATGTCTGTCTGTTAGGTCATCAGCCCAGAGGCTGGTTGGATCCTCATATAGCACCATCAAAGGCTATGCAGTTATAGGGAAACCGAAAAAACCAATGGCAGAGCTCAAATGAAGCGTACTAGGTGGGATGAGGAATGAGGTAGTTTGCCATTGCTTTCCGCACTGGACCGGAATGTGCCATTGCAGCACGACTGACCCTATGAGCAACACCTTTCATAACACTCAGACACTTTTTGTGCTCCGAATGTCATTACTCAACACCACCCATACCCCAGCAGCTTCCATATGGTCACAGCCATGGATGACACTGGGACTTCAGTGGAAGCTACACTTTGCTCTGGCCTGTGCCAAGACATGGATACAAAAGTACTGCATCCATGAAGAAATGGCAATAGGCGGATAAGGATGATACTACTTATCAATTAAATATTTCCCTATAAAATATTGTTTATAAGTAAGTTTTCGTTTTCTAGGACGTGGTCTTATTCCTCGCTGCAATGAATGAAAATTCGAACATTCTGCTGAGCGTAACATGTAGCTGTCTACGGGAAAATGCTGGGTCTGTCAGGAAATATTTCTGCTGATGACGGATCGCCCTTGTCTTAAAAGCTGGTAATAAAACCAAAACCGGGGAGAGAGAAAACTGTCATCTTTCGAGTGTGAAATGTAAGTTAGGAACATAATTAAAATGACTTTACACATTTTTCGGAAAATCCCGTACGTTTGAATCCCTGTAGAAAATTTTCTCTCATCAAGCTCATTTGCGAAGGTAAGTCTACATGCTACCACAGATAAAATTAAACAAAAATATATGAGCAGGAAATAAATTTGTTCAATCATTTGTTGGCATGGGGATAATTTTAGAGAACAGCAACGTAATATACTGGGATATTCCGATGATCTGTGTTGCTTTGAGGAACAATCTATTTTATTTTCCGTCTAACAAATGGAGAGGGTGCCTCATAGACATATAAGAAGACATCTCAAAATTTATGGAGTATGCGTTTTGCATACGAAACAATCGCTCTTAGCACTGGGCATCGAACGTCAAATCTAGGATATATTCAGTTTGCCCGTCTTTCCCTGGAGTACGTCGTGCATAACTCAGTATCTGCGTAAGAACAGAAGTGCAAAATATCCTTTCGAAATTTCTAATTCACTGCCCACCTACGCCACTTTGGTCGAGTAGACAGGCGTCAGGAAGGGCGTTCGACCATTAAAGTAAGAGAATACAGTCAAACCCAGATATGACACAAACAGCACTGTGTAAAACAGAGTCCCAGACCGTGACATTGTCTGAACTGTAGCTAATCCTCAAGTGGTCTCAAATATAGTATTGTTTCGACAAACAAAGAGGCATAACACAGTGTCACCTCATAAATGCTATTTGTGCAATCTCTCCCTTTCTATTGGTGTCACCGGGTGACCATGACCGTTGAGGTGTGTCCTAAATCATTAAACCTCATTTAGTATTATGCAGTACAAATCATGAGTCTCATAGAGTATCACATGAAAAGATGAGCCCAGAGTATCTTGTTAGACGCTTTTTATTCTTCCCCACTCTACGAATCTTTACGATATTAGGATATCAACGATTGAAGTGTATTTCAACATCTCTAACCTTCAACGATTTACCTCTTCCATAAAGCGGAACCGTCATTCATGATGAATCATGCGTTTACCTTCTTCACCATTAGAGATGATAATCTCCGACCAAGCAGGCTACGCGGTGTCAGTCATGTCATTGTAAGCATGAATTCGGCAGATGCTGGGTTGGACACTCACCAGACAATCAGTATATCAATCGGTTAATCGCCTTTTACTTACTTCAAGGCTTCAGCATTAGGTCAGAATGAATGCATCGATATAAAATGTCTAAAGATGCATTTGCCAGTCACCTTGGATCTGTCTATCCGCCGTGTAGCCCAGATGAGTGAGCGGTCAAATCAGGGAAGCTACAGCACTTGGAGATTTAAAATTAGAATACCGATACAGATAATGGCTATAGCCACTGATATTTCCAAGTCTCCTTCAATACTCACCGCTATTAAATTTAAAGATAATATCTAGATTCAGGCTTAAGGCCACTGATCCAAATTCAAGACAAAATTTACTTCTGACATTCGACACAAATAATCACGCTTAGTGTAGATTCCTTGGGCAATACCATGTCTCGAATGGTGGTGGTGGAGATTATTGTTTTTTGAGGAAATAATTGGACAACCATCCATCGGTTGACCGTACCTTGTTTTAGTTTACATGCTTCCATACTGTAGAACCGTACGTGTATTGCTTCACTGTTTATTAACAGATTGCCACGACAATTTGTTCATGTTACCAATATCACACTATTTACGATATCTCTGTATAATGTGGAGTATATGGCTATGACATTGACCCATGTAACAGGCCTGGCTTATTTTTCATATTCTGAAGCTCTATGTACCAATCGTTTATAGTAAATAGGACCATTACACAGTACACACATGCACAATACGTCTGTTCACCAAGTAATTCCTCCAAAATAAAACTTACTCCACGTTAAAACATTTACTTGGCGCGATTTTCAATTCATTTAGCCGAATGTTAAGTCTGTTTTTTGCAACACGCCCTGGTACAATACATGGCATAATCATTTTGGACTGAGCGAATTGGCTGCATTGTTTAGGCCGTGAAGCTGTTAGCTTGCATGCGGGAGATAGTAGGTTCGAATCCCACTGTCGGCAGTCCTGAAGATTATTTTCCGTGGTTTCCCAATTTAACACCAGGAAAATGCTGGACCTCTACTTTAATTAAGGCCACGGGTGATTTATTCCCATCCTCCTATCCCATCGTCGCTATAAGACCTGCCTAATAATAATAATAATTTCGTACGGTGTGGCTTCTATAGTCGGGTGCAGACCTTGTTAGGTAGATCCTACTATGAGTGTGTGTGATGTCTGCATCCTAATGTGAGTTGATTCATTTACACTATTTCGTCAAAAGCATCCGGACACCTATCTCAAAACAGAGTTTACTGGTAACATACTCTCAGTTAGTCGATGTTAATATGGTGTTGGTCCACCTTTTGCATTTATCACAGCCCTGACCCTGTTGGAGGGACTTTCCACTATGTGTCACGTCATCGAGTGGGGTGAGTGTTCGTCGGCCTTCCGCTTGTTCCCCATTCCCAAGAAATCAGGGGCCGCTCGAGCCATATACGACCTGAGCGTTTGGGCCCAACAAACTCGGCACCCCAACGGTATCCTCTACCGCGGGCGCCGGTATCGTTGGACACGCCTGGCCCCG
Organism: Anabrus simplex; assembly: GCF_040414725.1. Classification (NCBI taxonomy): domain Eukaryota; kingdom Metazoa; phylum Arthropoda; class Insecta; order Orthoptera; family Tettigoniidae; genus Anabrus; species Anabrus simplex. The sequence continues at coordinate 126,758,189 of NC_090269.1, forward strand.
TCTGTCATGCAACGCTGGGTCACCGCTATGCAAGAACTTCTGTCCCATGAGTTCGCCGTCCAGATGATCCCTTATCTGGTTGACCGGTCAATTCACAGCCCCGATCTTACCTCTCAGCTCATCGTACAGATCGGAACTTTCTTGACTCGGAACTTGGCATCTCCCTCAATTACTCCAAGCCAATCCTGCACCCATTCTCACCTACTTAGGTGTCACCGCAGACATTCAAGGCCAAGAGATCACAATGCATCGTGCGACACAGCAGCGTGCCCTCTCCCTCGTACACGCGCTGTCGACCCTGACCCCCTATCAGCACCAACAGGCGGCTGGCTACCTCTCGTGGCTAGGTTGGGTCATCGGGTGGCCAGCATTCCTGCCCAGACACGTTCTTTTAGACGAATTCTTCTGGGTCCGGCGACTCCTCATCCCTGACTTCATTGCGACGCCTCGCCGCATGCTCCCGGGACGCCGCGAGATCAGCCTCTACTCCGATGCCACTCCTTGGTGCGCCGCAGCGGTGTGCGGCCGGTTCAACCAGGCGTGGGCCCAGGCCTTCCAGGTACGCACCAGGATCAACGCAGCGGAGACTGCAGCCGCTGTCCTAGCGGACCACCATTTCTTGTTAGATTCTGACGTTGTACCCTGATTGTGTACACAGACCATGGCGACCGGGCGCGGAGCTGTACTGCATGCCACTCCGTTTCTCCTCGCATTGTACACAGATTTGTTACTAAAGGTTGCAGAGAGGGGGATTACCCTCTCATGGCGACCTATAGCCTCAGCCGACAATTCGGCGGACGTACCCTCCCGAGAAGGGCTTTCTACAATACACGCGAGCCTCGAAAGCCTATAAAAGGGCGACTCGCCCTGGGATGGACGTCAGTCGGCTGTTGGCGGAGCGATGGGCCGTCACATTTCCATCGGAATAGCATCACATTCTTCCCGAAGATCTGTAGCCAGAGAGTCTGAAGCTCCAGGACACTGCCCTTGAGGCGGTAGAGGTGGGATCCCTCGCTAAGTCCGAGGGAAAAACCGAACCTGGAGGGTAAACAGATGATGATGATGATGATGATGATGATGATGATGATGACACACTGCCATGTTGCTGGCTGTACTTTGCGCAGCACTTTGACATTCTCTGGTGATTATTTCTACTGACAACCGATTATCTTCTCGCACCAACATCTTTAATGTTCGTTGGTCTCTGGGTGTCGGTATTATGTGGTCGAGCAGTTCGTGGTAGTGCTTTGTTTGTACCTTCCCGTGTCTGCTTTAAAAATATAAAACTGACAGTCGATTTAGGTACATTCGGTATGTTAGACATGCCCCTTGCGGTTTTCTTGCTTATGTGGCAATCAATGATTAGCCAACGTTGGAAGTCACCAAGGTCACGCGATCTGCCAATATTGGTGTCGCGTAGTCTTAGTGAGCAATACAAACCTTCCTGCCTCCTTTCATACCGGTACGATGCGCCATTTGGTGTTGTTTAATAGTGTACAAGGTTGTCTGGATATTTGCATTTAATCACTTTGTTTTATACATATCACACATGTATATATACAGAGTGAAGCGATATTCGCGCACTCGGGCGTCGCAGCGCGACTCCTCACATGCCAGCAATAAAAAATGTCTCTCACAAAATGTCGTTCTGCGAGTATATCCGGCAGAAAAAGGACGTTGAAACGTGGCAATCTGGCAACACTGTAAGCACATGTAGGGTAACTACCTCTGTCAGCACATGTTAGTCGTGCCGTACACTTGGTGCAGTGGATAGGGTTCTGGGTGAGCATGCAGGAGGGCGAGGGATCGATCCTGGGTTGAGGCGTAAGTTTTTTTACTTTTGTAAATTTAGTCCAGGTGGTATGGTATCTGGCATCTTAATCGTCAACAGCGGATAGTCTAGAAACCATTTGCACTTACACACTACGATCCTAGAAATGGACAAACAGTCGTTTTCATTGGTCAGCTTTGAAAGATGCCCTTTCCACGTCATCATCATCATCATCATCATCTGTTTACCCTCCAGGTTCGGCTTTTCCCTCGGACTCAGCGAGGGATCCCACCTCTACCGCCTCAAAGGCAGTGTCCTGGAGCTTCAGACTCTTGGTCGGGGGATACAACTGGGGAGTATGACCAGTACCTCGCCCAGGCGACCTCACCTGCTATGCTGAACAGGGGCCTTGTGGAGGGATTGGAAGATTGGAAGGGATAGGCAAGGAAGAGGGAAGGAAGCGGCCGTGGCCTTAAGTTAGGTACCATCCCGGCATTCGCCTGGAGGAGAAGTGGGAAACCACGGAAAACCACTTCGAGGATGGCTGAGGTGGGAATCGAACCCACCTCTACTCAGTTGACCTCCCGAGGCTGAGTGGACCCCGTTCCAGCCCTCGTACCACTTTTCAAATTTCGTGGCAGAGCGGGGAATCGAACCCGGGCCTCCGGGGGTGGCAGCTAATCACGCTAACCACTACACCACAGAGGCGGACTTTTTCCACGTCGTGGGCGTGAATTTATTCTCTATTGACGATTAAGATGCCAGATATCAAACAACCTGGACTATATTTACGAAATAAAAAACTTACGCCTCAACCCAGGATCGACTCCTCGACCCCACGCATGCTACCCCAAACTTTATCCACTGCACCAACTGTACAGCACGACTAACACGTGCTGATAGAGGTAGTTACCCTACATGTGGTTACAGTGTTGCCAGATTGCCTCTCTTCAACGTCCTTTTTCTGCCGGATATACTCGCAGGACGAAGTTTGGTGACAGACTCTTTTATTGCTGGCATGTGAGGAGTCACGCTGCGACGCCCGAGTGCGTGAATTTCGCTTCACCCTGTATATATGTATTCAGTGTGGTGACGTTGGAAACACAGTTATATTCTGTTTCACCTTTCTTTGGAGATGTTAAAAATTAGATTGCTGTGAGCCGTGATAAGAGAAAAAGTCTTTTGAGAACTGGTGACGAAAGAAAATGATCTGCGTGACGTAAGAAGAGTGTCATTAAAAAAGATCAAGTTTAACGAAAAAGAACCTCAAAGAAAGGAAACAAATATATATTGAAGTATCAAAAGGATTTTAATAAAACATGTGGATTGTGATAATACAAATCCATATTAAAATTAATAAAAAAATATGAAACATATAGGAAAATACTAGAGAAGAAAGATCCCATTGAATCATAACAGACGGTTACTGCAGATAACTTATTTAGTTACTTACTTACTTAATCTGTTTACCCTCCAGGGTTGGCTTTTCCCTCGGACTCATCGAGGGATTCCACCTCTACCGCCTCAAGGGCAGTGTCCTGGAGTGTCAGACATTGGGTCGGGGAATGACAGTACCGCGCCCAGGCGGCCTCACCTGCTATGCTGAACAGGGGCCTGGATGGGGGATGAGTAGATTGGAAGGGATAGACAAGGAAAACGGAAGGAAGCGGCCGTGGCCTTAAGTTAAGTACCATCCCGGCATTGGCCTGGAAGAGAAGTCGGAAATCACGGAAAACCACTTCCAGGATGACTGAGGTGGGAATCGAGCCCACCTCTACTCATTTGACCTCCCGAGGCTGAGTGGACCCCGTTCCAGCCCTCGTACCACTTTTCAAATTTCGTAGCAGAGCCGTGAATCGAACCTGGGCCTCCCGGGGTGGCAGCTAATCACACTAACCACTACGCCACAGAGGCGGACTACTGCAGATAACACGCGTGTCAACTCTTGCCCGCCGCCAGCACAGTGGTCGTGCTATAAATTGCGCAAGGGCAAGTCTCTTCCCCTCAGTCGGCTTGTAATTCCCTACTTTGTTGACTCAGTACTGTGCACGCCTACCGGTGACAGGCTCGAAACATGAGTTTATTGCATAAGGATTGACACAATAATTTGTTAGTGTGTGTCTGTGTATCTGGACTTTTGTATCAACACCGTTGTTAGAAGAAATGCTAGTTTCTTTTAGTTTATGTTCATAAAAACATGTTTTGCTGCAGAATAGATATAGTAGCAGCATATTATTGGGCACTATCCTGCTGCATAATTGTTCATAGGAGAGTTGAGCAGGTTGAATTGTTAAAAAAAGTAAAGGCTTTACATTCCTTAAGGAAATCTTTTCAAGTAATTATTTATTTTCCTAGTATATGGTGATTTCAAAGCACCGTGTTGGGCATACTTAAATATGTATGTCCTTATATGAAAGAACATGTACGAAGTACCGTAGTTTTGGACGTGTAATATACATTGGTCCAGGTTTGCACTATCTGATAAAGTCCTAGCCTAGCGCTCGCAACAGCTGTTTCCCATGAACGCAGAACAGTCAGTCAACTCGTGAGTTTGACATGCCTATTGTAGAAGATATAATAAAACATTTTAATAGTAACATGTAGAACTATTATATATGAGCAGTACATTTTCCTGCCCTGATTTAACAGCACTCAAATTCTCGTGTGTTTTATTATTTTTAAATAACATACTGCACGCCAATTACCGCAATCGTGACTATTTATTTATATTAGAGTAAAAAATACGATAAGAATGAGTTATTAAGCTGTGGTAAACGTTGAAAAGGAATGTACAGGTATAATATGGGAAATTGTGCGTTTATGTGATGGAGGGTAGCGTTCTACACGGTGTGTGAATGCTGGAGGTGTTACAAATACCCAGTCCTCCAGCCAAGAAAATTAAACGTTCACGACTAAAGTCCCATGACCCAAGGTCCGAAAGCTACGGAGACCAGTCGTAAAACCAATAGCCAAATATATATTTGTTAACAATCTATCACAAAAACATCAGTACCGGTATAGCAAATCCTGTTCCTCTAGGTTAGAATAATGCACGATATGTAATTTTGAGATCTCGGAGGACTGAAGAACAACTTACGATTTCAATGGTAGATGTTGCACGGAGGAATCATGAATGAGAGATATTCTGCCTCTGTCGTAGCATATCGTCGTTGCGCTCCGAAATAGTGGAGAAACTCTAACCCGCGGCACGTCTACCGCAAAGAATGAAAATTCGTTGATATAGTTAATGCAATACAGAACCTTAGATGACAGAACCTTCCTGGTCATAGTTCTAAGCTGAAACATTACCATATAGTGGTTTCTCTAGGCACAGCGATGATGCGGGGCAGAAAATTTGAGAACGATCCAAGTGTGGCCAATATAATTCCATTTTAATAAATGATGTGAAGGATAGGAAATAATCCAATAATGAATACAGAGTTAAGGGAAATAGTGGACAATAAAATATTCGAGATCAAGATCGTTTGGTCACCTGAAAACAATGAAAGATTAGGGCGTTTCCGAAGTTTGAAAGGCGTTTGATAGTCGAAAGGGAAAATCTGGAGAAGACTTAGAAAGAGATGGCTGGGAAAAACTGAGCAACACCTGAGGAGACGAGTGTCAAATGTAGCAACAGGTAATGAAATGTCGTGTGGCCTTTAGTGCGGGAGTGTCCGAGGACAAGTTCGGCTCGCCAGATGCAGGTCTTTCGAGTTGACTCCCGTAGGCGACCTGCACGTCGTGATTAAGATGAAATGATGATGAAGACAACACGTGCACCCAGTCCCCTAGTCAGCGAAATTAACCAATTATGGTTAAAATTCCCGACCCTGCCGAGAATCGAACCCGGGACCCCTGTGACCAAAGGCCAACACGCTAACCATTTAGCCATGGAGTCGAACTAGGAACAGGTAACAATAGTTGAAGCGTAGAAGACAATGAGAAATCTATATTCTCAAAGCAAGAATAGAAAAGGGAAATTATTATTATTATTATTATTATTATTATTATTATTATTATTATTATCAGTGTAGAGCCTCCGTGGCTCAGGCGGCAGCACGTCGGCCTGTCACCGCTGGATACCGTGGTTCAAATCCCGGTCAATCCATGTGAGATTTGCGCTGGGCAAAGCGGAGGCGGGACAGGGTTTTCTCCGAGTACTCCGGTTTTGACTGTCATCTTTCATTCTACATCACTCTCCATTCTCATTTCATAGCATCTATCAGTCATTAATATATCACTTTGGGAGTGGCGACCCCATCGTACTAACAGCATATATATGCTTCATTCTTTACATCTCTGACCCGGTCAATGACTGGAAAACAGGGTGTAGGATTTCGTTATTATTATTATTATTATTATTATTATTATTATTATTATTATTATTATTATTATTATTATTATTATTATTATTATCATAGTGGTGATGACGATGAATACAAGTGCTTTAGATGTATTAACATCGATACCAGATTTATCAGTCAGCTATCTCCTTCTTATGATTTAAAAATGTATTTAGTATCTTTAGTTTACTAACCTCTTAGCTGGCAAGCCACTGATAATGACGGAGAAGTTAAGATATCCTCCATCTCTCTTCAAAACCGATGTCACAATCGACTGGGGTATGAAAGACCAGAACAGCGTCCGATGGATCAACTTAAGCTTCATGTAATTTATTAAAGTACTTTGAATTTTGAAATTTTGATGAGAACGAGACACGCCCCAAGGGGGCGTTGCACTGCCTCGAGTTCCCTTCGTATTTTATAAACAACGGGTACTGAAATTATAACAACAGCATGCTGATAATGAAATAATATTCTTACGTGAGTAACGTATCAAGAAATGTGATCACACAAAATATCACCAATAACGGCAAGAAAAACTGCCAAATTTTTGCTTTGTCTGTAATCAAATCTAAAGTAAAAGTTATCGTTAGAAGTTGTGAAAAGTTAAAAATTTATCTCTCAGAATGTTAAACTTTATTTCGTCCTGAGTTCGATAACATGTATGTAAGCCATCACAACTACAAACGCAGAGATCTTTACAGAATCTCAATCCACAGCCACCTCTGCTCTGCTTTCTCCATCCGGTACCCCTCTGAAATAACATTAGAGAAAATACATTTACCACGACACGAGGAGGACAACATCCCGCACATTGTAGAAAATCTAATATAGCAGATATTGGCAGTTTCTCCCAGTGTATTTCAAAAAGGCCTACAGCAGTAATTTACATCCGTATTGAGTAATACATTCTACGGTCAGACTTCACATCTTCAAGAAATATGCGGCAGGGAAAATATTGCCATTTTTGACGTAGAATAAGTCTACACTTTCGGAGTCATACTTGGGTCCGTGAGCATTAAAACAACATGAAAGTTATAAAATCAAAGTAACTTCTAGATAACACGTGTGACGACAGTATTCAATATCTCGTTGTAAAGAGGAGGGAGTATTTTTTATATCTAACAGCAAGAGCATGACTCCAGTATGAACTCATCGGGTGATGCAAAAGCGCCTCAATTGTGAGGAACTAAAATCGCCATGCTGCGTTGCTAACAGTTGGTTTAATTTTGGACTCCGGCCTGGTAGCATTTTTCAACTTTTTTCAATTTTCTCTCACAATACTACTTCACTATAAATAAATAAATTTGTTCTATTCCTATAATAAAACAAATCTCATAAATTTTATCTCAATTAAATAAATGGCTGTGATTCCTTCAGATTTGGCTTTTGGTTTCAAACGAGTCCAATTCTCTGTAGGAATCTTCTTTAGCAATACAATAAATAAACACAGGATCAGACACTTAGCGTGACTGAAATTAATCTCACTGGTGAATGTTTTCCTCAGGGACAACTTGAGCTGTCCGCTTCGGGTGTTATATCAAAACAAAATCTCTTCGTGTTCATTACTGAAGGAAAGATTTCTAATGCCATGTACATGAAAATCTTATAAGTTCTCGGTAATTAAACTCGTGTCCTCATCCCGAGGTGGTGCAGCTCTTTTCAGGTACACCCCCATTGGAGGTGAGCTGCATGTACCATTCTAACCACATACCAGCCCTCCTGCCATTCTTAAATTTCTGGCAGTACCAGGAATCGAACCCGGGCCTTCGAGGACGGCACCTAATAACACTAACCGTTACGCTACAGAGGCGGACTAAGTTCTCGGTTACAAGTAATCTATCGCCTTAAATTCGTAACTACTACCGTGAGAAGTCGCGGAGGGTATATAGTGGACAATAAATTGATTTATAACAATTCCAAAACAAGTCGAAAATCATCAATATTGAACGTCCAAAGGCTTATTGGGAGCGTCTAAAATATTATGTGGCCGAACGTCATGAACCCTAGGCAAGCACATCTACTGCCCTAGTGATACTGACCCATACCAAGTAGAAACTTTATTTCGAGAGTATCTACAAGCGGTCGAAAATTTGCGCCAGTGAAAATGATACAGCCCTGTTCGATATCTTAAAAATGGCATTGCATTATTCCGTCGTGTTAGTGACCATATAGGGAATTTGCTAGGTTGAGCAACAGACATACGGATATTCCGGACTTTAATAATTTTTTGTGTATCGAAATAAAAGTACAAAACAGGAAATGTAAAGCACGAGGTTAGTTCTTCCATTAAGGCTGAAACCTCAAAAAATACGTCTTACCATTATTTTTTACGCATTATGAGAACAAAGGACACTTTTTAGTGTCCCTCTAAATAAGGACCTTAAGAAGAGGTTAGTGAGGTGCTTTGTGTGGAGTGTGGCGCTTTGTGGGGCTGAGACTAGAAGACTAGAAGCATTTGAAATGTGGATCTGGTGGAATATGAAGAAAATCAGCCGGCAGGAAACGGTAAGGAATGAGGAACACAGTATTAAAAGAGTGGGTGAGGGAAGGAGAACGATATTGGAATGTATTCAAAGACGGAAAAAAAATTGGTTAGGCCACTGCATGCGACGAAATTGTTTAATAACTGAAGCATTGGAAGGGAAGATACAAGGGAAACTGAAGAGAGGAAGGAAGAGGTATCAGTTAGTGGACAGTGTAAAGGTGAATAGAAGCTATTGGAAGACAAAGAGAATGGCTGAAGACAGAACAGCGTGGAGAATTCATGCGAAGACCTGTCGATAGGCAGACCACCAGTGTTGATGATGATGAGAACAAGGAGCAGGAATACCTTATTTTGAATACACCTCAAATCATTCAAAGTAGAACTTTCGAATTTGGCTTCTAAGAACAAACACAGGTATTCTCATACAAGGGACATTGTTTATCACCGACAAAATTGTGGGATTGTAAAAATGTGATTATGCTCAAAATAAATTTTAGCAACATTTCAGAAACATTTTTGGCCTAAGTCAGAACACGGTTCACTTTTTCTAACATTCATATTCAAGGATAATAATACCTCCATAGTGTAGTGGTTAGTGTGATTAGTTGCCACCCCCGGAGTCCCGGGTTCGATTCCCGGCTTTGCCACGAAATTTGAAAAGTGGTACGAGGGCTGCAACGGGGTCCACTCACCCTCTGGAGGTCAACTGAGTAGAGGTGGGTTCGATTCCCACCTCAGCCATCCTGGAAGTGGTTTTCCGTGGTTTCCCACTTCTCCTCCAGGTAAATGCCGGGATGGTACCTAATTTAAGGTCACGGCCACTTCCTTCCCCCTTCGTTGTCTATCCCTTCTAATCTTCCCATCCACCCGCAAGGCCCCTGTTCAGCATAGCAGGTGAGGCCGCCTGGGTGAGGTACTGGTCATCCTTCTCAGTTGTATTCCGACCCAGAGTCTGAAGCTCCAGGATACTGCCCATGAGGCGGTAGAGGTGGGATCCCTCGCTGCGTCCGAGGGAAAAACCAACCCTGGAGGTAAACAGTTTAAGAAGAACAAGTAGAAAAAGAAGGATGATAATAATAATAATAATAATAATAATAATAATAATAATAATAACATGACCTCAGCTATCGTGTTCCAGACACTTTATTTCGATGCAACCTAGGCTGCCTGCGCGTCAGTTTCAACGTTCCGTTTTACGCCACCAGGTAGCGGACGAAGTATGGCTGAGTTACTTATGAATTTAGCCGAGTCAACATTAAGTGTGTTAAGGTGGGAGTTGGACGCGTGGTTAGGGTCACGTGGCTGTGAGCTTGCGTTCGGGGAATGGTGAGTTTGAATCTTACCGTCAGCAGCGTTTTCCCTCTTTCACACCCGGCATTTGTTGAGGATGTAATTAATTAAGGCCACGGCCACTTCCATCCCAATCCTAGCCATTTCCAATTCTCGCGACGTTAATCCACTAGCACAAGATACTAAATGTGTTACCAGAGATCTTCGACATCGAACGACATGGAGTGTGGAGTGGAACTTCTTCCACTCTTCAAAAATATGTCTACCTCTGCTGGGTTAGAACTCGTGATCTGCGAATCCAGAGATCGACAGTCTACCACTGATCCACACAGGAAGCTATAATAATAATAATACGTAGCGTTATAATAATAATAATAATAATAATAATAATAATAATAATAATAATAATAATAATAATAATAATAATAATAATAATAATAATAATAATAATCCCTCGGGGGAGCCTGAAACCCCTAGAGGGCGCGTCCCCAGGTGGCGGATAGGGGGCTCACAGAAATGTGGGCTGGTTCAAATACCACGGAAAGGAACCCGCGGACCAACAGGCAGCCCAATTCCTGGGGGTTGATAATACTGGGACACCCTCTCTCCAGGGGTCATAAATATGGAGGGCCCAACCCAGGGTTATGGGTGAAGACCTCAATGACGTCTGCGGCAGAGAAGGTGGACTTCGGTATGGCGGAGAGGGCAGAAGGGGCAACCCTGTACTCAGGGGATTAAAACGAGTACAATATAAATCCAGAAGAAGGTCAACAGCTTCAACGGCGGATGAGGAATATAATTCCCAACGGGAAGAAGGTGGAAGAACTATCTTTGAAACACACGCAGCGTCTGTTCTCCAGGTTAGGGGCGGCTGCAAAAGGCGTCTGTTCTCCAGGTTAGGGGCGGCCTAAAATAAACTCTGGGGATTACAACTTCAGTTTTAACACTGAGGTATGGGCTGTACCCATCCTCTCAATTATTTTCAACTTAAGGCATGATGGAAACACTTTCGGTAAAGATCACTCCAGGGGGCAGCCGGAAACGGAAATCCCCCATCGCCATGAGCGATGCAATCAGGCCGTCGGATTCTGGAGAGCCTGAAACATCATGTGGGGATGAGTCGGAGCTTCCCATAACCTCATCACAGAAGGTACGACCCAAGCAAACACACCTGCTTGGAACGTTGAATATCAATACCCTCCTAAAAACGGGAAAACTGAAGCAGCTAATCAAAGTTATGAAAGAACGGAACATTTGCATAATGGCATTACAAGAAACCAGATACCTTGATGAAAACCCAATGGATTCAGAAAGTTACAGAATCTACAAAGAAAACCTGCTATAAAGAACAACTCCAACGTAACGATTCTTGGAACAGCCTTTGTAGTCAAAAAGAACATAATTTAATCCGTAATTGATTTCGATTCACTATCAGAGAGGATCACACTCCTCTCTTTCAAGTTGGGAAATAAGGTGTATACGATTATCAATGCGCACGCACCAATAAATGAAGATAATAAGAAAAACCCAGAAAAGGTGGAAAATTTCTGGGAAATGCTCGAAGATGCAACTTCAAAAATCCCTCCACATCACACAAAGATCTTGCTTGGTGACTTCAATGCTCAGGTGGGCAGGGAAAAAAAGTACAGAAAAATTGTAGGAGACTACCCGGCACATAAACGAACAAATAGGAATGGTGAAAGACTCATTGCCTTCTGTAGAAAATTCAGCCTCAAATTAATGTCCACATACTTCAAAGCACTCCCAAAGTAGAAGAAAACATGGGTTTCCCCTAATGTAATGCTGGGGGAATTTCAGATAGACCATGTGGCAATAACAGCCAGAAATCGAAAAGAATTTCTTAATGTAAAAGTAAGAAAAAGTGCCAACATTGATTCAGACCATTACCTCTCGGAAATCAAAACAAGATTCCTACCGAACAGAATCAAGCCAGAAGCTAACAAGAAACCCAGAATCAATACAGAAATACTAAAGCAGAACAAAGAAAAGTACATCAAGAATCTGTCAAACCTGGACATGAATAACTGGGAAGAAATGAAAGTATCCTTGATCAAAGCATCTGAAGGTTTGGGGAACCCTCCACGAAAACGTAAGCACAGGCGGTGGACTGAAAAATGTGATGAAACACTTGAAAAAATATTAAAATCCTGGAAGAGGTGGATTTCCAACAATACAGAGGAAAAGTGGGAAGAGTTCAGGAATCAAAGGAAGGAATCAGCCAAAATCATACGAGGTGAAAAGAGAAAATATGACAGAGATAGGGTGGAAAAGGCAGAAGAAGAATTTAGAAAGAACAATACCAGAAATGTTTACAGAATATTCAAAGAGGAACTACAAGGTTATCAACCACCAACTCTCTGCTTCCAGCGAACAGACGGCGGCATTGCTACCAATAACAAAAAAAAAAACTGCCAACTCCTAGCAGACTATTTCAAAGAGCTGCTAAACTGTGAAGAACCTCTGGACAGACTAGAGACCCAGCAACCAATCCATGAGAACCCAGATTCTAAACCTCCAAATCTCGACGAAAACAAACAGGTAATCAAAGTGCTTAAGGATAACAAAGCGCCAGGTGAAGATGGCGTAGTGGCAGAAATGTGGAAGATTGGAGGAGAAATCACAGCGGAAGCAATTCATCACTGTATAGAAGATATATGGAAAACTGGGAAGATCCCTGCAGACTGGAAATGTGCGCTTATACATCCGCTTCACAAGAAAGGTAACCGAACAGACCCGAACAACTACAGAGGGATCTCTTTACTGTCAATTGCTTATAAGATATTCTCTAAAGTTATACTAAACAGAGTTCAGGAACAGACTGACCACCTCATTGGAGAATACCAAGCTGGTTTCCGAAAAGGAAGGTCGTGCGCAGAACAAATTTTTAACCTCAAAAGTATAATGCGAACAAGAGCAATAAGGAGTCAGAACACCGTAGTCATCTTTATCTATTTCATAAAAGCATATGACTCAATAGACACACAAACCTTATTTAAAGTCCTAGAGGAGTTTGTAATTGACAAGAAAACTAGAGAACTCATTAAACAAACCCTGACGGATACCATCTCGAAAGTCAAGTTCCTCGGAGATATTTCTGACCCGTTCGAAATCAAGACAGGGGTCAGACAAGGAGATCCTCTTCAACCTAGTTTTGGAGAAAATAATGAAAACTTGGGAAGGAGCTCTGAAATCGGAAAGGGTAAGAGGAATACACCTTGGCAGAGAAGGCCAAAACTTGGAAATTAAATGTCTAGCTTTTGCCAATGACCTCGCCGTCTTAGCTAAAAATCGAGAAGACGCTATAAAGATGATAGAGAAACTGCACGAAATCGCCGGAAAAGCAGGTCTTAAAGTTTCTTACGGAAAGACGGAGTATATGGAGTATAGGCACCGAAATGAGAAGTACATGGAGATAAAGTATGGGAAGATTAAAAGGGCAGAGTAGTTCAGATACCTGGGAGAATGGATCCAACCCAATGGGCTAGACAAAGAGGCTATCAAAGGAAGAATCAGAAAATTAGAATTGGCCTACAAACTAACCCAGAGTATGTACAACAAGCGGGCAATATCCTACATGGCCAAAATCCGACACTATCATTCAGTAATCAAACCAGAAGGATTGTATGCCTCAGAGTGTCTTATTTTGAATTAAAAAGGGGAGGTACAAGAACTGGAAAAGAAAAAAGGAAGATCCTAAGAAAGATTCTGGGACCCCAGAAAACTACTGACGGAACCTGGAAAAAGAGGAAAAGCAAGGATCTTTATAAACATACGGAAAAGATCTCAGACACAATGAGGAAGCGAAGGTTGAACTTCTACGGACATCTAGTAAGAATGGATGAAAGCAGACTGACCAAAAAGATCTTTAAGTACATTTTAGGATTGAAGGCCACCACTAAGTGGGTAGAAGAGGTCAAAAGAGATGCAGAAGAAGTTGGAATTACACTAGAGGTGATCAATAAAAGGAAAGAGTTTAGAAAAATGATCAACAAAATCAAATTTTTTGAGGACAAATCACCTAAAAAGAAGCCCAACCGGATAATCTCTGAGGAGGAGAGAAAAATACGAAGCGAGAGAATGAAAAGGTTCTGGGAAGAAAAGAGAAGAAAGGCCAACAAGCCTCAAGTTCTATGCGGTCCACAGTTGGCCAAATTCGGAAGGAGAAGAGGAATAATAATAATAATAATATATATATATATATATAAATAAGAGTTTTGTCTGTATATTGCACAGATTTTAAAAAAGGATGGTATTTCTCTATCAGTCGTGTCCACAGTAATAAGGAAATGCACTATTTAATTTTCCGTAATTTCTGTCTGTCTGTCTGTATGTATGTATGTATGTATGTACAGGCATCACGAGAAAACGGTTTAAGAGAATTTAATGAAAATCGGTATGCAAAGTCAGGAAATAAGTCGCTACAATCTAGGTTATAAATAATTTTATTCGCGCTGATTGAAATGGTAGTTTAGGGGAAGGAATAAAATGTAATTCTCAAGTATTTAAGTTATTAGTGGCCATATCTTAATGAAAATCGATATCCAACGCCGGAGTAATAAGTCGATATAATCTAAGTCATAACTAATTGTATTCACGCTGAGTGAAATGGTAGTTTAGGGGAATGTCTAAAATTTAATTCTCAAATATTTATGTTATTAGTTGTTGTATCTTATTGAAAATCGGTAGGCAAAGTCGGAGAATAAGTCGCTGCAATCTATGATATAAAATATTGTATTCACGTTGAGAAAAAATGGTAATTTAAGGGAAGGACTAAAATTTTATTCTAAAATATTTATGGTGGCCCTATCTTAATGAATATCCGTATGCAAAGTCGGGGAACAAGTCGCTATAATCTAGGCCATACAAAATTTTATTCACGCTGAGTGAAATGATAGTTTAGGGGAAGGCGTAAAATTTCATTCTCAAATATTTATGTTATTAGTGGTCGTATCGATAAATACTACATCACTAAAGTTAAAAAGTAATAAATTCCGATCATTTATGTCTTATACATTGTTACGGTACCGGCTATGATCACAGATATGTTCATGAATTTGGATTTTTTTTACTAAGTCAACATCAGCGCCGAGTCACGAGAAAATGGGTAAACAGAATTCAATGAAAATCGGTATGTAAAGTCGGAGAATAAGTAACTACAGTCTACGCTATAAATAATTATATAACACGTTCTAATATCACTGAGTCGGAAGAAAACTGAATGTGAAAGCCTACAATGTAGAAAGCTCATAAAACTGATCAACAATAACAATAAATTTACCATTATTTGTTGTGATGTGCTTTGTGTCTTCTGGTACCACTAATCTCCGATATATAGGATTACTGCTGCGTACCGAGTATTTTTTAAAATTTGTTTTACGCCGCGCCGACTCACGTAAGTCTTATGACGACGATGGGAGAACAAAGGGCTGGGAGTGTGAAGGAAGCAGCCTTGATCATTATTAAGGTACAACCCCAGCATTTGCCGTATGTGAAAATGGGACACCACAAAATACCATTCTTCAGGGGTGCCGACAGTGGATTTCGAATCCACTGTCTCCCGGATGCAAGGTCACAGTTTCGCTTCCCTAACCACACGGCCAACTCGCCCGGTCGTACCGAGTGTAACAGCCTGCCTGTATATTGGCGGGAAGTAGCTGGGGAGTTATATAACTTTCTTCTTTAGCATGCCATTCCTCTACTTCATAAATTTTCCGATACTACTGTACGTAACACACTGGTTCATAATAGAATTCAAACTATTCAATCCCTACTCTGAGGCGCTGATTGAAATGACCAGTGTGCATATTTAACGGAATAATGGCAGAGGAGTGTTCACGAATGTCTGCGGCCTGGTCATTCTAGCTCTGAAACTTTGGACTGTTAGATTGACACAGGAGTACTGTTCGTTAAAAGTGAGAAAACATGCCGTTTTTCATTTGATAAGAGAATTTTATATGATAGCATTGCTTTTAATCGCTACATTCCTACTGATGTTTTTGTAATGACCTACGATGACTTCAGTCTGGATGTGTTCAACAGTTGAGAAACCTTTACGAAATCCCGCTTGCTCGGCAGGTTGATAAAAATCCAGTTCTCTTGTGAGGCGGTTGGTTACAATTTTAGTCATTAGCTTGCAGAGGTGTGATAACAAACTCAAAGAACCATAGTTCTCTAAATTTTCCTTATCACCTTTTTCCAATTTTCTGGTATTCTTCCAGAGTTAATACACTTGTTGATGAGTATTCTCACGGCTTCTAGCAGATCTTTTCCCCCTAATTTCAGCATTTCATTCGTTATTTTATCCTCCCCAGTGGATTTTTTATTCCTTAGTTGTTTAAGTGCATTTTCAATCTCAGCAGTGGTTACTTCCGGTATTACTTCATGTGTATAATTCTGGGCTAGTTGTTCATCACTGGGTGGTTTATTAATGATTGATGTATACGGCTTGTAGTTGAAATCTGTAGTAACTTCAGTAATATTTTGCCTATCTGTGACTATTTCTCCATTTTGGTTCTTAAGTTTTGTAATTTTTGTTCTTCCTGTAGACATGTTGTTTTTTTAAACCTTCATGTTTTTTCTTCAATAGTCTGCATGATCAAGTTATTATTAAATTTCCTTAGATCTTTTCTTATTTCCTTGCGATTGGTCTTGTTAAGATTTTTGTATTCTGCTGTATCCCTGTCCATTGTCTTCCTGTCCTTAATGGGCTGCATGGTATTAAGTGAAAGTCGGCTCCTCTTATTAGTTTTCTTCAATGAGATCTCCTTTGCTGCATTTTGAATACGGACTGTAATTTTCTTATTAAGTTCGTTCACGTCCAAGTATTTCAAATCTTCTGTTAGGTTAAGTTTTCTGGTAAGAGCTTGTTGAAATGATGATTGATGTTTTTCTAAGTCTTCTACTCTTGGAAAAGTGTACCCCCTTGTCATTTTGGACCGTTCAAGTTTGAGGTCAAATGTGAAGGTTGCTTGAACTAGCCTATGGTCGCCTCCTGTATCAAATCTGTTGAGAACAGTAACATCTGGACAATATTTCTTCTTGTTGGTCAGGATAAAATCTATCTCATTCTTGGTTTGTCCACCAGGGCTCTTCCATGTCCATTTTCGTTGGATGGGCTTTTTAAAGAAAGTATTCATGCAATAGAGATTTTCGGCTGTGAGATATTCTAGCAATCCTTCTCCGTTTCGATCGCCTAGTCCATATGTAACAATGTTTTCTGGGTCTCCGATTTCCTGTTGACCCACTTTTGCATTGTAGTCTCCAATGATGACACAAAGTTGTGTCTTTTCTGAATTTTTCGCTTTGGTGATATCTTCATACAGCTGTTCCACTTCCTCCTCGTCAGAAGTACTGGTTGGAGCATAGACGTGTATGACTTCTATGGAGAATTTACTATTCAATTTGAGGACGATATATATCACTCTGAAAGAGTTACAAATCATCTTGTGTATGAACTCTGTGATATTTTTATTGACAAGAATAGCAACCCCATGTGTAGAAGCATCCCCGTTGTTACGTAGGATGACATGACCTTATGGAAGGGTCTCAGCTTTTTCTCCTTGAAGGCGAGTCTCACAAATTCCCAAAATATCCCATTTTATGTCATGCAGTTCTTGTTCTAGCCTTTCCAGGTCTTCAGCTAGTCTCATAGTTCTTATGTTGTATGTGGCTATTCTTACTTTATTAGTCATTCTTTTCGAATTTTTGCCTCCCCCAGAATCCTCGAGGCAGACTGACGTATTGTCCGTGTGAGATTCTGAGTCTTTTACTCTACTCACCTGGGGTAGTTTCGTTTGAAAATTCGAAGTCATAGGAATTTATGGAAGGTGTTCGGCAATAAAACACCACGCTTGCCAGACGTGTTGGTGAGTTGTGATTCAGCCGCCCCTAACATTGGGAACAGACGCTGTCGGGATACCGCCACTAACATGTGGAACCGTCGTGCCCTTTGTGCATTGTACTCGTATTAATCCCCAAGTATAGGGCAGCCTCTTCCAACATCTCCGCCGTACCGAAGGTCACCTTCTCCGCCGTTGATGTCGTTGAGGTCTTCGCTCGTAACCCTGAGCTTGGACCCTTACCAGATACTACACACCGGGTCAGTATGCTCTGGGAATCACATAGGCAGGGACGCCACTCCCTGGGTAGAGCTGCCTCCATGGAGGGTCTCTACTTGCTTACTTCAAGGGCGCCAGCTACAACTCAGTGCAGCAATGAGATTCTTGAATATCTCTAGGGTGTGGGGTAATAAGCTTACTTTTGACAACATACCATATAAGTTCTGGGAAAAGGAGATTAGCGTTCGGTTTCCCCATTAAATTAGAGTTTATCTCTGTCATTGAAATAATACGATAAATTCATTTGATAGAAAAACATATATTATTTTAATTGTATGGAAAAATAGTAAGTCTTGCTGCGATAAAACAGATGAGAATAGAAAATTATGACATTGCAACTGAAAGAAACTAGGCATAAGTTTGAATTCTTCTCGACTGGACATTTAACAATTATACACGAAATTTATCCCTCACTAGTTCACTTGACTGTACCTTCAACACTTTGAGTGTAATTACGACGTATTCCTTTGAATTGGTATTTGCTGTAGATGTATCAAGCATAAATTGGTGATGTATCCTTTTTGTTTCTTTTTTTTTCTAGTTGCTTTACGTCGCACCGACACAGATAGGTCTTATGGCGACGATGGGACAGGGAAGGGCTAGGAGTGGGAAGGAAGCGGCCGTGGCCTTAATTAAAGTACAGCCCCCAGCATTTGCCTGGTGTGAAAATGGGAAACCACGGAAAACCATTTTCAGGGCTGCCGACAGTGGGGTTCGAACCTACTATCTCCCGAATACTGGATACTGGCCGCACTTAAGCGACTGCAGCTATCGAGCTTGGTCCTTTTTGTTTCACTGACGAATAAGTATCCATGTGGTGATTTCATGAAAAGTCTATCCTATGACTTCGTGGTAAGCATTTCCGTCCGTATCTTCAAATTAGTGACCGACCAACTGTGGCCTCACTCACTCAATGACCAATGACTAATGACTCACTGAGTCCTCTCCTTCCCGTAGACTCCCGTTGACTTAATGACCGACTGAGGTCTCTCCATCTCGTTCACTCAATGAATGTTTACTTATCCATTTGACTTCTTCACTGTTCACCTTCCGTTTGACTAATGAGTGACTGAGGCCATTCCATCTCGTTCACTCAATGACTCTACGACCAACTTTGGCCTCTCCTTCAAATTGAATAATGACTGACGCTACAATATGCAGCCACCTTATATAGACTTTGGTTGACACACGTACGCAATCTCCAGAAATAACTATGATCTACTCCCAACTCGCGACAAATGTTACATGCAATGGTGAAACCGCCGGCGGCACCCTAGGTATCTTCAAGAAAGTGTGCTCACCGCTAAATACGCACGATGACGTGGCAATGACTCGGCAGATACTCCATCAGTATTTCGCAGTGCTACAATGTCACAAGTTATTTCACACACTACACCCACATCTGATATACAGCAACTCTTACTGTACATGTTTTTAGTGTTAATCTACACACACGTATATACGTAACAATTTGACTACAATCACGCAGGCGACAAGCATTGCATAATTGAATTGACAAATAATAATACAATAATAATAATAATAATAATAATAATAATAATAATAATAATAATAATAATAATAATAATAATAATTGTACCGGGCGGTACACCTCTACACCGTTTATTTAAAAGTTGCGCCAGTTGAAACTCCTCTTCTGGAGGAAGGTTGAACTTTATCTACTCTATTAATTCTCTACTTTCTCAGAAGATGTCACCACGTGGAAAATTTTGAGTTTTTGAACTGTGTCACTTTTGATGTGTTTTTGTTTAGCTTGAAGTAAGAAGTGTGAACTTTCTCTTCTAGAGGACACTACTGAAGATCAACAATAGTGCAACCTAGTGCGGAGTCAAAGAACTATTTTGTTGAAGAAATTTTTATTTCAAATGTTTGTTCCTTGCTAAATTTCTTTCTGTTATTGTTTAAGTTGGCTGTATACCCCTCTCTTTCCCCTTGTTTTGCATGTAGCCAATCCCGAATTTCTTAAATTAATTTCTATCCGATCAGATGTATCTTCCCCCAACTTGAATCGATTGCGGGGTCCTAGCCAATAAAATAATTGTGGGCGGGTGTTTTCATTCCCCTAACGCCTAGAACCTTCCACGAGAGGTTATAAACTGCTGATTTTTGGGTCTCCGGGCCACTTCTGTTCCATCTTTCAGTGTATTAAGTACATCGCAGGAGGCGGGTAGCGCCTCTTTCTTCTGCAACGGTCAACAATAAGGTAATGGCCGATTAATAAATTCTTTCTTTTCTTGCTCAGTAGTTTAACTCTCGGGGCGGGTGCGAAGCGTTCTACCATGTAACCTTTTCCTAAAATGTAACTACTCTTTTCTTCGATTCTCTTGTAAAGCTACATTCTGGGATAGAGAGTGCTAACCCTCTCGAGCTCCCACTCATATTGTTTTGAGGTGAACTTATTTTTCTCAACCTATTCTTCGATAAGGTAAAACAAATTGTTCTTTTCTAAGTCACCTCTGTAGTATGGGATTAGCCCTTGCATCAGTGGCCTAAGAGCCAAAGTAGGTCTTAAAATCAAAGTGTATTAGGAGTGCAAGTTCGCCTCCTCTCAAATTGTGTTAGAGGTCATTTAATTAAACTGCTTTTCATTTAATAGACCTCAGTAGATTGGGTATTTTACCCCTGTGTTTATGTCCGTTGACGGACAACTTTAAGGTGGAGTTTGGTGTGGCCTGGGAAAGGCTTAAATGAAAGAGCGAGTGGCTCTTTTGGAAACGGAGTGTTGTGTGCCTCGAGGAGGCTTTACTGTGTAATTTGGAGCAAGTGCTCCAGGGTTTGATTGGGGTCTTCTGCCCCTTTGTTAAAATTTGTATATCGGAAAGTTGGGCTTGTTGCTCAAAAATTGTGAACTCAGGGCTCGAAGCCCGAACTCTGTAACCCCTGCAATTGTACATTTCAAATTGTGTTTCGGCTACTAAGTACCTGTTCTTTGTTATTACTTAATTTTGAAAAGAAAATATAACCTTGTTAAATTTTACGTTAACTTTGATTCCGTAGTTTGAGACCCATTCACGCCCGCACCTTCTTACACCTCTACCTACCATCAAAACACGGTAACAATAATAATAATAATAATAATAATAATAATATAGAAGTAATAATTGTTACCAAGTTTTTGTGGTAGGTAGAGGTGAAAGAAGGTGCGCGGGTGAACAGGTCTCAGGCTACGAAATTAAAGTTAATTTAAAATTTAACAACGTTATATTTTCTTTCCAAAATTCAGAAATAACACGAATGGCAGGTACAGAGTAGCAGGCAACAAAAGTACAATTACAGTATTTACAGGATTTGGGCTTCGAGCCCCGAACTCGCAATTCTTGGGCAACTAGCCCAACTTTACCCCAAAACAAGATTTAACAGAGGGGAAGAAAACCCCATTCATGCCCAGGAGCACTTGCTCTAAATTACACAGAAAAGCCTCCTCGAGGCATACAACACTCAATTTTCGAGAAAGAGCCACTCGCTCTCAACTTTAAGCCTATCAAAGGCCACACCAAACTCCACCTTCAAGTTGTCCTCTAAGGACATAGACACAGGGGTAGAATACCCAACCTACTGAGGCCTATTAAGTGAGAAAAAGGTTAATTACACGACCTCTAAAATAACAATTTGAGAGGAGGCGATCTGCACTCCTAATACATTTTGTTTAAAACCTAATCTGGCTCTAGGCCGCTAATGCAAGAGCTAATCCCATACTACAGAGGTGACTTTAGAAAAGAACAATTTACATTACATTAAGGAAGAATCGGTTGTGAGAAATAAGTTCACCTCAAAACAATATGAGTGGGAGCTCGAGAGGGTTAAGCACTCTCTATCCCAATATGTAACTTTAAAAGAGAATAGATGCTAAGAGTAGTTACATTTTAGGGAAAAGTTACATGGTGGAAACGCTTCGGACCCGCCCCGAGAGTTAAACTGCTGAGCTAGCAAGAAAAGAAGTTATTAAACGGCCATTACCTGGTTGTTGAACTGCTGCCCGAAGAAAGAGGCGCTTCCCGCCCCCTGCTATGTACATTACACACTGAAAGATGGTACAGAAGTGGCCCGGAGACCCTAAAATCAGCAGTTTATATACTCCCGCGGAAAGTTCGAGGCGTTTGAGGAATGAGAACACCCTCCCACAAAAACTTTATTGGCTAGGGTTAAGCAACATATCCCCTTTGGAGAAGATACACCTGATTGGTTATAAATTAATTACGGAAATTCGGGATTGGCTAAATTCAAAACAAGGGGAAAGAAAGGGTTATACATCCAACTTAAACAATAACAGAAATAAATTTAACAAGAAACAAACTTTTGAAATAAAAATTTCTCTAAAAAACAGTTCTTTCAGTTCGCACTAGGGTGCACCATTGTAGTTCTTCAGTAGTGTCCTCTAGAAGAGAATGTTCACACTTCTTACTACCGGAAAAACAAAAATACGTCGAAAACGACCCAGTTCAGAAACTACAAAATTTCCAAGTAGTGACATCTTCTGAGAAACTTGAAAATTAACACCTTAAATAAAGTTCAGACTTCCTCCAGTAGGGGAGTTTCAACTGGCGCAAAATTTGAATTAGCGGCGTGGAGGTGTACCGCCCGGTACAATAATAATAATAATAATAATAATAATAATAATAATAATAATAATAATAATAATAATAATAATACAGATATCATCTTGTAACGGGATTTGAACCGTTACAGCATTACACTTAAAATATGTGTTTGCCACATTGAATTTATGGACTAATGCTACAAAACAAGACCAAATTAATTCATGTACAAATTATTTATTTTTGATAATCTCTTAAGTGATTTCCGCCGTTGCTTGGACTCCCCTGCATTTCAGTGCATACATACTTCATCGAAAAGTATGGTTTACTTTAGTATTACAACTTATTTTTACATATCGTTGTTGCCGGGACAAAACATCCTGAAAATGAAAATGAAATACTACAACCTGTTTTCCAGTCTTTGACCTGGTCATGGATGTAATGAATGAACCATACATAAGCTATTATTGCAATGGGGTCGCCACTCCCAAAGCGATCTATTGATGACTGATAAATGCAATGAAATTATAATGGGGAGTGTTGCTGGAATGAAAGAAGACAGAGGAAACCGGAGTACGCGGAGAAAAACCTGTCCCGCCTCCGCTTTGTCCAACACAAACCTCACATGGAGTAACCAGAATTTGAACCACAGTAACCAGCGGTGAGAAGCCGACGCGCTGCAACCTGAGCCACGGAAGCCCTACAGAGCCTCCTATGTGATAATATTATTGGAGGTATACTGACCCGCAGCACGTACATTATAAAGAGCGAGAACGCCTTGACAATATTCACACAATATTGCACCTTAGATGACAGAACCTTACCGGCCAAGGTTCTAAGCTGAAATATGTCACATAGGAGGTTTCGTCCCGGCAGCGACGATATGCTGTACGTTAAGTACGGTACTGGTGAAAAGCTCAAATAAATTTAAGAATGCTGAACAATGAAACAAGCTTATAGTTTTACGTGACTGTTGATATTGTGTTCATAGCCACGGGACTTCTGAAATCCGAATCAGATGGGAATATCCCTTCATTTTAATCATCCCACGTTCATTTCCCGGGATTCGAACAGCAAACCCCTGGGTGAGAATCCAGTGATCATGACAGTCATCTATGACGCTCCAAAATAATGAGACTTGCAATTACCGGAAATTTTTGTGTTTGCTGTTGTACTGCAGGTATCCAAAGGCCAGTCTCGTGAAGTTGAAGTATCAAGCCTGCTTCTTATTCGGAGACTCGAGTTTGTTTTTGTAATTTTTTTTTTTTTTTTTTTTTTTTTTTTTTTTAGAAATCGCTTTACGTCACACCGACGCTGTTTGGTCTTATGGCGAAGATGGGGTAGGAAAGGCCTAGCACTGAGAAGGAAGCGGCCGATTCCTTAATTAAGGTACAGCCCCAACATTTGCCTGGAGTGGAAATGGAAAACCACGGAAAACTACATTTGAACCCAATATCTCCCGAATGCAAACAGACAGCTGCGCGCACCTAACCGCAAGGCCAACTCGAACGGTGACTTGAAGTCCAAAGGATTTTAATCTTGGACTGAGTACTGGAAAGGAGTTCAATTATCATCGTGTCATGAAGTGGTTAGCTCCATTTCCCCAGGAGTCAATCTGATTTATTTTGAAGGCTGAGTAAACCCTGCGCCAGTCCGGCCCCGTGGTGTAGGGGGCAACGCGTACGCCTGTCATCCGGCGGCCGCGGGTTCGATTCCCAGCCGGGTCTGGGGTTTTTAATTGTAAATGATTAATATCCCTGGCCTGAGGACTGGGTGTTTGTGTCGTCCTTAATATTCCTCTCTCACATTCAACACTTTACATTTCTGCCATTTCCAAAATACACGCAGGTTCGCAACATACGGCGCAAAGTAGGGGCAAAGGATCTTCTTAGGTCGACGCCCCGAATAAAGAGCATTTTTTAGAGAAAACCTGCGCCATGTGGCTCTCCTGAAGGGGGCCGATGACCTAGATGTTAAGCCCCTTAAAACAATAAGCATCATCATCATCATCATCATCATCATCAGCTTTCCAGAAGGGGACATCTCATTTTTTAACCCTGAACACATTTATTGCCTCAGTTGGGCAGTTCTCCACAATGATTTAATCAATCAAACCAAGTTTCTTATCATTCCAGCTCCTGGCCTGAATAGGCAGCTACCGAGCTCGATAGCTGCAGTCGCTTAAGTGCGGTCAGTATCCAGTATTCGGGAGATAGTAGGTTCGAACCCCACTGTCGGCAGCCCTGAAAATAGTTTTCCGTGGTTTCCCATTTACACACCAGGCAAATGCTGGGGCTGTAGCTTAATTAAGGCTACGGCCGCCTCCTTCCCACTCATAGCCCTTCCCTGTCCTATCGTCGCCATAAGACCTATCTGTGTCGGTGCGGCGTAAAGCAACTAGCAAAAAAAGAATAGGCAGCTTACTGGTCTTCGGTTCAGAGATCCCTGGGTTCGATTCCCGGATGGGCTGAGAATTTTAATTCTGTATGGTTAATTCCTGTGGGTTGGGGAATGAGAGTTTGTTTCCGCTCTAATTTATATTTTTTCATCTACAGACCACACTACTAACCACTACAGAAAATGTAATAATAAAAAAAAACTTCCGTATAGGAATGGCGTTAGGGAAGACATTCGGTCGTAAAGCTGGGCAAGTATACATCGAATTCCAATCCTAATTACTTGGGGGGAAAATACGAACAAGCTAGTGGATTTACGTCGTACCGATACAAATAGGTTTTATGGCGACGATAGGATAGGAAAGGCCTAGAAGTTTGAAGAAAGCGGCCGTGGCCTTAATTAAGGTTGCCGACAGTGGGATTCGAACCCACTATCTCCCGCATGCAAGCTCACAGCTGCGCGCCCCTAACTGCACGGCCAACTCGCCCGATAGACTAACAACAAGAAGAAGAAGAAGAAGAAGTCAGTACCACTAAATAGGCCTAGGGTCAATGAATCCTGAGCAGCAGTCGCACCTGTTTAGCCAACAGCACGTGGTTATGTGCAGATCACAGCCAGTGTTGATTAATTTCGGAGATCTCATGGAATTCGTTGTTTGAATATGTAACCTATAAAATACCCCAAATACAAATAATGTATAGCACTAAAAAATAATCAATCTGACTGTGTGACACAGCTGGTTAGGCAGTCAACTACTGCGTAGAAATCCGCAAGTAGAAGAACTGCATTTAAAGTGATAAAATGTATATTTATGAATTAATTAATTAAATGAACACCTATCCAGTTCAAGGTAATCTTAACAGTGAGGAGAGGTTTTTTTTTTAAATTTTGTTCATGTTTTATGTTTAACCTATTCAGAGTTCGAGTTGGTTGAACTTGGAATAGAATTTCAAAGCATCCATTGTACTAGTACAAGCTTTGTGTCTTAGCGAATCCGTTTATCGAAAGTCTTAATAGCTAACCTTGTCCTGCAGAACATTTTTATCACTATCCCTGATCATGTTTGATGATAGGTACAATTAAATACGTGAATTTGTTAGCCGCAGAGTAGAGAGAAGATGATTTTGGGCAAGGCTGTTAACTGTTAACCCGATGCGAGTGTTGCGACTGTAAATATATGCTAATGTCGTAGTGTGGGTCTGTTGTATTGTCAGGTGTCAAAAGTTAGAACCTGTCTCCCCACTGCCGATGTGTTTACCTTGCTGACACTGTGTGGAAACTGTTCTGCTGTGCTATGCTCTGTCCGCCTCATTGAATTCCCATTGTTTTCCCAGCTGATGCCCCGCAGAAGCGGTTTGCATAGGAAACAAAAGCTATGTACAACAAAAATTTTGATGAAAGTGTTACAGAAATTCACACGTGTAAAGAATGAAATGGAACAAATGTATACCAGCACTCCACCCAACATTCTGTTTCCATTTTATAAGGAGACGTTGTAGAACGTTTTCCGCATGAAGATAAATCACTTTCCCGCATAAGCTGGGACTGAAATTGTTATCGTTCATAGATTAATGGAATAATAATCGTAATAATAATAATAATAATAATAACTTGTCGTACTTTCGGAAAACCTGAAAAGTGCAGCAATAGTCACCAGAACAGGTTTAAGAACATCTGTAGAAAAAGCCAAATTTATGAGAAATATAAAAAATGCTGCAGAATGTCTAATAACATTGGCCGAATAAGGACTGTCAATTCTGAATTTTTAACATAGTGATTTCGTCCTGATTTTAATTATATCACACTGCAAAATTTTTGGACTAAGAGGTCCACAACCTCACTATAAACACTTAATGTTCGTTTCCGTCTTATCTCATTTGTTTTCATTCCCTTCTTCATAAGTTTTAACACACTTTTTAGCTTCATTTAGGTAAAAAAAATACTTTTTGCACTGAAGATGTCTCAAACGAGTTGATTGTTACTCCATCTAATGATGGAAATGTTGTATATTTTGAATTGTTTTTTTATTTCCGTCATGTCTACTTTCTTTTTCAATTGTTCCTTCATTATGTTTTAACACATTTTTAGCTTATATTATGTAAATAACTTTAACCTCTTTTTTATCGGTGAAGATGACTCAAATGAGCCGAAACATGTTTGACTTTTATTACTCCAACTAGACAACATATGTAGGAAATGCAATGGAGCAGAGGAATCAGCCGAACACGTAATTTTCAAATGTGAGGCGCTGGGTAGGATTAGACTCCTTAATCTAGGACTACCAGGTGAAGAGAGAGAAAAAATCCAAGAAGACCCAATAACAACAATCTGCAGCTTTGTGAAGGGAGCAGGTATATCTAGGTGGGAATGGTAGCAAAAAATCTTAGATGTCGATGCTAATTAGGAACTAGTATTTAGAGGCCGCATGAAGAAAAGAAGAACGAGAAGAAGATTACTCCATCTAATGATGGAGTTATGTTATGTATTGAATATGAGAACACATTAAATTTTCCTTTGCAAAACGAATAAGGGTCCGCCTCTGTGGTGTAGTGGTTAGTGTGAATTGCTGCCACCCCGGAGGCTCGGGTTCGATTCCCCGCTCTTCCACGAAAATTTGAAAAGTGGTACGAGGGCTGGAACGGGGTCCACTCAGCCTCGGGAGGTGAACTGAGTAGAGGTTGGTTCGATTCCCACCTCAGCCATCCTGGAAGTGGTTTTCCGTGGTTTCCCACTTCTCCTCCAGGCAAATACCGGGATGGTACCTAACTTAATTCCATGGCCGCTTCCTTCCCTCTTCCTTGTCTATCCCTTCCCATCTCCCCGCAAGGCCCCTGTTCAGCATAGCAGGTGAGGCCGCCTGGGCGAGGTACTGGTCATACTCCCCAGTTGTATCCCCTACCCGGAGTCTGAAGCTCCAGGACACTGCACTTCCGACGGTAGAGGTGGGATCCCTCACTGAGTCCGAGGGAAAAACCAACCCTGGAGGGTAAACAGATTAACAAAGAAAGAAAACGAATAAGGAAGGTAAAAATATTCTAATATTTGGAAGGAACAATTCAAGAAAATGGTTTGGAAAAATCCGCTGTAGAAGAAAGGATAGGCCTACACAAGATGCAAAGAACATACCGTATCTATAATAATATCTGCATCAATTCTGTGTATCTAAAAACCTCAACATACAACACTATAACACAGTAGTCAAACCGGAATGCTTATACGGGAGTGAATATCTAGTACTGAATTACAAGCTGAAAAATTAAAAGTACTGGAAAGAATAATTTTATTGAAAATACTCCGTTCGCTAACAACTACAGAACTTTGGAAACCAATAAGTACTGGTGAAATACACCGGAACATAGATACAATGAGGAACATGCGATTAACAGTTTTTGGACATTTAAGGTCGATTCACAGATCTGCGAGACGTGACAACACTTTCCGTGACGTGACGGCATCTTCCGTGAAAATAAAATATCGTCGCCATGTAAACGAAGGGATAAGTTCCAACACTTCCGTTGACGTTATTCGGCATGACCTTCAGTGCTTCTCCGTGATCCGTGCCGGCAATACGTATTCGCTCGCCAACGATATTTTCTTGGTTTCACGGATGTGATTTCTCTCTTCCCGCCTTCCTGCTTCTCTGCTTTCTTCGAGTACTGAAGTTATCTGTGTACGTTTGAACTGTTCTTTACCTCCCTAAATGTAGGACGAACTACTGATTGAATTAGTGAAGGCACACTCTTTTCTACATAATTTAGCTGATTAGAAATATATGGATAGTGGTTTGAAGAAGCGTGTCTGGGACGAAATTGCCGATAAAATGGAAGCTGAAGGTAGATAACCAACATTTTTTGCTTTTAACATTAAGGAAATCAGTCTATCTGTACATAGGCACCGACTTTAGCGCGGCAAGGCACTTTCTGCCCCCCAACCTACAAAGTCAGGGGTATTAAAAATTAATCAACAATTTCATTTATTTAATTTTTCAAGTAATTAAAAGCAAATGTTGTGTATCCGTGAAATTTTATTTCGTCGTCCTTCAAGCACTTATATAGAGTAGAAAACTCTCCTTCCTTACCCCTTCTTCTTCTTCATAGTACCGTATCAGGTCCCCCTGACGTTGGCGATCACTGTGGCGAATGCAGAACGATCTCTTGCTAGGTGGAAAAGTCTTTCAACACTGTGAATTCCAGTCCATTCTTTGATGTTTCCAAGCCATGATGTTCGCCTCCTCCCGACACCTCTTCGACCCTGCATTTTGCCTTGTACAATCCGCTGTAAGATGAGGTAACGGTCATTTCTAAGGATGTGGCCAAGGTAATAGATCTTCCGGAATTTTATTGTTTGAACGAGTTCCCGACTTGCACTTGCCCTTCTGAGTACTTCTTGGTTCGTTACCCCTGCGTTTCCATATAGGATAAACCCACGGTTTCTTCCTCTCTTTCTCCTCTTCATACACGATTATAGCTATCATTAACAGTTCATCATCACTAAAAAAAACTCATCATGGAACACTTGATTGCCGACTTATAACTGCCCGGAACTGCACGGCGGAAGTGTGAGAACAGACGAGAAATATTCATGTCGGAAAGGACGGATACGGACACGGAGAGCGCCGTCGCGTCCCGGAGATGTGTGAATCGACCTTTATACCGAATGGATGACAACAGATTAACCGAACAGATCTTCAAATATCTTTGGAACAAGAAGTTAACAACAGCATGGATACATGAAGTCAAGAATGATTTGGAAATAAACAAAAACAAAAAAAAAAAGGGAAGAAGAGGCAACAGTGAGAGAGAGAGAGAGTTTTAGAAAAAAAGTGTTAAAAAATGGAACGATTCCAAGGTCAAGAGGAAAGAAAACAGTCTCAAAATGGTCCGAGAAGAAGAAAGGAGGCATAGTAAGGAGATGAAGGAGTACTGGGGGAAGATAAATAAACAACAATGAAGCATTGAAATTGTCACGTGGTACCTAGGAGATTTTAACGGAGAAAGAAGATAATAAATAATTAATAATAATAGTAATAACTAACGCTTTCACCACAGCAGTGGGGTCACTGGTCCGAACTGTGACGTACATATAGATTTGGCTGTTTTATGGCTGTGGTGGTGGTGTTTATTGTTTTAAGAGGAAGTACAACTGGGCAACCATCCTCTATATGACACTATTCAGAGAGAAAAATGGAAGGAATCCGACACTTCGAAAATTGAAGGTATCAGCCAAAGAATGAAAAGGGCCATGAAAGGCGTGAAAATGAAAGATTCCTTAGGATTCGCAAACTTAATACCGTTGGGGTCGGAGAAGAACAAGAGATGACCAAGGGAGGTGGGGTAGGATAGTTGAAAGTGAAAGGCCTGGCACAAGAAAGTGGAAGCAATGCCAGGACACGGCTTAGCGCCCCGTAAGTGACCAAACAATGCTCCCAAATTAAGAGCCCCTGAGAACCATTTTAGTTTCCTCTTACGAAAGGCGCGGGATACCGTGTGTATTACTCTAAGCTTATGTCTAGAATTCTACAATGCCAATTATAACAATGTTTACGTCGTTCGAAAGCTGTTGGCAAGTAGAATATTAGGAAATCAATTGAAAAAGAGGAAAATTCTCTGGCTCCGTAAGCATTAATATTGAGTTGAGGCCTTCTTCTATTCGATTCTCAGACCCAGAAAGCTAGAAAAGGTTTATGTCAAAATGTAAATTCCGTAAACTTTACCGCATACGTTCTTTAAAGTACCTTGAATTGGTCAATAGCTGATTTTGAGAAAGCCAGAAAAGAGTTATGTGTAGTGATGCGGCTGTTATCAAATGTGCACATTGCTGTTCTGCAACGTTCATCGAATACTTCAATGAAAAGCCCCATCTTCGTCTTCATATTGACTGAAGATGTACGGAGACACGTCTCGTCCATATCAGTTCTTGAATATTATCTGCGTCCCAGGAGAAGTCGCGGCAGCTTGTAGGTACGGCAACAGTAAGAGTTCCATATGCCTACAGCCATACCATGATGAATGCACCGGTTCTCGTACGATCACCGCGGTTAAGCACCATTGAGCATGGTCAGTACTTGGATGGGTGACCGCTTGGGAACACCACGTGCCGTCGGCTCAATTTCAGAGGCAGAAGGTTTTCATAGGTCGACGCCCCAAACAAATAGTATTTTGAAAAAGCTACTCTACTCTATGCTACAAACATTAGGACCAGCGCAGCTCTCTGTGAAACAGTTGCAAGTTCATTATTAAACCGTTCATTTTCACATTCATGAACGAATATTCATTATTTATGCTCTAGTATGGCACAGCAAATATATTCATGCTGACACTTTCACTGGGAAGAACATAATTATATTTGTGTTCAGTGGGGAATTATTTCTTTCTTTATTTAATCTGCTTACCCTCCAGAGTTAGCTTACCCTCGGACTCAGCGAGGGATCCCATCTCTACCGCCTCAAGGCCAGTATCCTGGAGCGTGAGACATTGAGTTGGAGGTACAACTGGGGAGGATGACCAGTACCTCGCCCAGGCGGCCTCACCAGCTATGCTGAACCGGAGCCTTGGTGGGGGATGGGATGATTGGAAGGGATAAACAAGGAAGAGGGAAGGAAGCGGCCATGGAATTAGGTACCATCCCGGCATTTGCCTGGAGGAGAATTGGGAAACCACGGAAAACCACTTCCAAGATGGCTGAGGTAGGAATCGAACCCCCATCTACTCAGCTGACCTCCCGAGGCTGAGTAGACCCCATTCCAACCCTTGAACCACTCTTCAAACTTCGTGGCAGAGCCGGGAATCGAACCCGGACCTCCGGGGGTGGCAGCTAATCACACTAACCACTACACCACAGATGCGGACGGGGAATTCTACTTCAGAAATTTAAATGTCGAAATTTTAACTTTGCGTCTGATATTATTAAGTTTACTTTCGACATTTAAACATTTAAATACGTCTGAACATAATGAATTCGCTTACCTAGCTTATAGAGCTTTATGTCCATGACTCTTTCCTTTATACACACCGGCTACTATAGCAGGATTAGTTCGTAGCTTACACATTCTTCTTTCACCAGAATGAATGCTTCCCCTCCTACAATTCCTGTCCTATCTCTACGATACTCCTCCTTCTTAGGACAAACTGGGGCAAATATTCTTTTATAGGAAGGGGAGTTAGGGATTGGAATAACCTACCAAGAGAGATGTTCAATAAATTCCCAATTTCTTTGCAATAATTTAAGAAAAGGCTAGGAAAACAACAGATAGGAAATCTGTCATCTGGGCGACTGCCCTAAGTTCAGATCAAGATTGATTGATTGATTGATTGATTGATTGATTGATTGATTGATTGATTGATTGATTGATTGATTGATTGATTGATTGATTGATTGATTGATTGATTGATTGATTGATTGATTGATTGATTGATTGATTGAGGGATGAATGCAACAGCGAATGTAGCCATATTTTCGGTGTCATTCATCACTGTCACTACCATCATTGCAATTTTCACTACTGTCACCTCCAAGGTTTATAACCAGACTGTCTATAGTGTCCTCCAAAATACAGTCTTTTTCCCAACAAGAATCTTCTATGTCAGTGACCTTACGACAGAATACAGCCTAGTCGTTTGGAGTCACGCTTTGTATACCGTTCTGGACCAGCTCCTGCAGTTTCTTCAGTGACATACACTAGCGAAAAAATATCCAAACACGAAGAAGGGGTTATGCTATATTAACGAACGTTGGTAGGCATGTTTATACATCTGAAAGATGACGTTGATTCAGATTTCCCGCATATCGCATCAGCGTGGCGCTAGTAGCGGGCTCATGACGTTGCACATCAGGTTTGTTTTAAATATGGGCTGTACTGTGCGAGAGCGTTCGTTACCTGGGAGATTGGACGGAGTGATTGTGAGTTAGTCAAGAATGCCTTTACAATGACGACGAGGCCAGTATCAGCAGCTCACTGCGGTTGAACGTGGGTATGTACTATCCGCGAAACATTTAGTGACACTTCGTTTTGTGGGGGTGAGGAGTAAGGAGGGAGCTACAACGGTTCAGCTAATACTGCCAACTGAATGGAAATGAAATCTGAATTGAATCGATGCTATGATCGATCGATATGAATTTTCTAAACCGTCGTTTCCATGTAGGAATTCTAGGTTGTTCCTGTGCTGTAGGCTTAATTTGATTTTCCTCACACATGCAACAATTCGAGCGCCAGTTAAAACCACAGTGACGCAACGAACTGTTCGAAATCGGTTACTTGAAGGACAGCTCCCAGCCAGTCGCCCTGCGGCATACATTCCATTTACCCTCAAACCACCGCTGTCTGCGACTTCAGTGGTGTTAAGCGACAGCTCATTGGAGGATGGAATGGAGGTCCGTTGTATTTCCCGATGAAAACTGGTTCTGCGTTGGTGCCAGTGATAGCTGTGTGTTGGTTAGAAAGAGGCCAGGGGAGCGCCTGCATTCCA
This sequence comes from Anabrus simplex, assembly GCF_040414725.1. Taxonomy (NCBI): domain Eukaryota; kingdom Metazoa; phylum Arthropoda; class Insecta; order Orthoptera; family Tettigoniidae; genus Anabrus; species Anabrus simplex. Next base: position 126,791,637 of record NC_090269.1, read on the forward strand.
TCTATCTGCGGCGTCGACACATTGGACCTACACCAGAAATTCTGGTCTGGGGGGAGCAATTTCCTATGACAGCAGGAGCACTCTCGTGGTTATCCCACGCACCCTGGCTGCAGATGTGTACGTCCGTGTGGTGATTTCACCATTCATGAACAGCATTCCCGGGGGTGTTTTCCAACAGGATAATGCACGCCCTCATGCCGCCGTTGTAATCCATTGTGCTCTACAGAGTGTCGGTATGTTGCCTTGGCTTGCTCGATCCCTTAATCTGCCCCCAATAGAGCACATATGGGACATTATTGGACGACAACTCCAGCGTCATCCACAACCGGCATTAACCGTCCATCTATTGACCGACCAAGTACAACAAGCATGGAACTCCACCCCACAAGCTGACATCCGGCACCTGTACGACACAATGCATGCACGTTTACATGCCTGCATTCAACAGTCAGGCGGTTAACACCGGTTATTAATGGACCAGCATGGCACATTTGCAATGGCTTTTCTCGCGTATATGTTACATCGACAAATATATTGCCAAAATTTCCGTATTCTACATTCCTTATTTCATGATCTTTGGATATTTTATCCAGCCAGTGTATCTCTACCTGTGTTGTTTGATCGCACCTAATACTTGGCGCCAGGCAAGCTCGATTGGATTAAGTTCACTCACATACGGTGGAAGTCTACTACGTGCCCATGATTAGCGAAGATTGTGTTAATAGGACAAACCTTAAAATGTTGTTCAAATCCGTGGGATGTTTGGCTAGCCACAAAATTTCTTTGCCTCTGATCATTTCAATAAAATACAACGTGTTTTGCCTGGTCCACTCCATGTTTACTGATCAAGTAGACAGAGGCGAATGCGTGTTACTCACTGACGTTCTGTGTACACGCATGCACATAAATGACGTCCGGACATAAACAGTCAACCCTGCCCCATTCCAGTACTGAAAAGGAGAGGGGTTGGAGGGAAGAGAGTGCACGGGTAATGCTGAATGCACAGTGTGTGTATTGCTGTACCGTATATCCACCACTGTGCCCATTTCAATCACAGCAGTCTTGTAGCGGGCTGTCTACCTGCACAATGTGCTTAGCGAGGAGGTGGGGGTTTGCCATGCTTTGTTTATATCGGGACACCATTTCTGAGCATGCGTGTACGTCCATGCTTGCTGTAACTTGCGCGCACGCAGTCATTTGACGTGAAGCGGGAATACCGACAAGGAGTAGAATGCATCAAGCCTCTCCGTACTGTTCATGTTAGGCTACGGGTTAACATTCCGCGGTTATGTTAGGAGCTTCGGTTGCAAGTCAGAACGTGCCTTTAGATATCTGTAACGTAACACCACGTAATTGCCACCTGCATGAGATATTACGACGTCATTATATTTTGAGCTGTGCGTGGAGAAGGATGCGACTTGCATACATACCCGCTTAAAGAAGATACAATTAAACACCATAAAGCTATAAAAAGTACTCTAAATTACTTTAAAGTGGGAACAATGGGAAGAAAATGGGTGGCCGTTGTAAGCCATACCCTGCGAACTGGAGGTAGGATTCTCCGTATTGCTGTAGTGAACGGTGAGTTGTTGCCACAAACATCCAATACTAGATCCAAGGGAATGAACTGATTAAGATCAAATTTGTAGGACCCAGTGAGAATCGAACTCAAAACTCCGAGGCCTGAAGATCGAGGTACTGACAATTCATTCATCCGTGGAGTCGCCCTTGGTATGCAGCAATTACTACTACATGTCCTCCTCTGTGTTGTAGTGGTTAGTGTGATTAGCTGCCACCCCCGGAGGCCCGGGTTCGATTCCCGGCTCTACCACGAAATTTGGAAAGTGGTACGAGGGCTGGAACGGGGTCCACTTAGCGTCGGGAGGTCAACTGAGTAGAGGGGTTCGATTCCCTCCTCAGCCATCCTCGAAGTGGTTTTCCGTGGTTTCCCAATTCTCCTCCAGGCAAACGCCGGGATGGTACCTAACTTAAGGCCACGGGCGCTTCCTTCCCTCTTCCATGTCTATCCCTTCCTATCTTCCCATCCCCCGACAAGGCCCCTGTTCAGCATAGCAGGTGAGGACGCCTGGGTGAGGTGCTGGTCATCCTCCCCAGTTGTATCCCCAGACTCAATGTCTCACGCTCCAGGACCCTGCCCTTGAGGCGGTAGAGGTGGGATCCCTCGCTGAGTCCGAGGGAAAACCAACCCTGCAGGTAAACAGATTAAGGTGAAGGGAACAGAACACATCCGACATAAATATCAGGAATGCTCTTCGTGTTATGTAAGGAACGATGACACAATCAGATCAGCAGAGTAAAAAATTTCTTTCCTTGTGCATTTGCCCCGAGCATTACCACCCCACTTCCCCTCCCTTCCCTGAAGCACCAGCAGTGGTATGCGCTCTGGCACAGCAAATACGGCGAGTACCTCAATTTGAATCGCGCGCTCGGACATTATAAAGTAGCCTCATTTTCTCGGGGGGAAAAATGGCGTGTATTTAAGTTTTAACATCAGCCTGTCAAGATAACTTACTTGGGGACCTTGGTTTCCCTTCCCCTTTCCTTCCCAGAACTATTCCATCAATAATGTTCGTCACGAAGTTGTTCTATCTCAGCGTGTGCCCAAGGAATTTCCGGTGCCATGGTGCAGGGGTAGCGTGCCTGCCTCTTACGGGGAGTCCCCGGGTTCGGTTACCGGCCAGGCCAGGGATTTTTACCTGGATCTGAGGGCTGTACCGAGGTTTACTCAGCCTACGTGATTACAATTGAGGAGCTATCTCACGGTGAGATAGCGGCCCCTGTCTAAAAAGCCAAGAGTAACATCCGAGGGGATTCGTCGTGCCGAACACACGTCACCTCGTAATCTGCAGAACCTTCGGGCTGAGCAGTGGTGGCTTGGTAGGCCATGGCCCTTCGCGGGCTGTTGTGCCATGGGGTTTGGTTGGTTACGGCTTTGGTGACCAAGGAATTTGGTCGTCCTTTTCCTCGTCATGGTGAGTAGCTCTCTCTTGCCTTTCTTTTCATTCAGGACGCTTTAGCTGATCTCTTTTCCGTCCACCCTCAGCATACGTCCCCAGATCCACATTTTAGAATCTTCCAGACGTTTCCTGTTTGGTTACTTAGTACTGTATAACAGCACGCTCCAGACAAGAGATTTTGCAAAGCCTTTCTTGACTTGGATGTCTAGGTGTTCTCTTGCTAGCAAATTTCTTTTTCTGATGAACGCTTGTTTGGCATATGGTAATCTCCTCTCTACATCTGCGGTGAATTTTGAGATCTGACCTACCTTCTTGTTTACAAGCTTCATATTAATGCGAGCTAGCTCAGGATGTTTGCTAAGAACTAATACCCTTGTTTTCATAGCACTGATTTTCACATGTACTCGTAAGTCAACTAGTGCAGATAATGGCGGTTGTAGGCACTTCCTTTCCTGAGTCGCCACTACTGCTATATCGCATGCAGGAGGAATACAATGAATCTGCTAACCATTGATCTAAACACCCTTTGTGTTAGTCTTGAACTTCTTTATGCCTTCTTCAATAAATACATTAAACAGGTAATGTGATAATGAGCAGACTTGTCTGACACCCTTCCTAATAATTCTTGCTGTTCACCAGCACATACCCTTCGAAATAATTTATAAGGGATTTACTGTCATATTACTAGGCCTACTGATTTGATTTGTCTTTTTTACATCTCTGTAACTAATGCTCTTTCTTCCTTAATCCATGCTTCAAGTTGAGTAGTTCAGATAGTAAAATGCACGTCAGTTTGATGGTATTTGAAGGTGCTCAGATACGTCAACCTCTAGTCGGTAGATTTACCTTCCCGTAAAGGAACTCCTGCGGGATTAACTTTACGACACCTCAATGTCCGATAAAATCTGTAGAAATTGAACATTTACATTATGGAATGCTGCGTCTCTCATCATGCAGTCAACAAGCCTCTCTCCTAAAACCGTAAAAGTAATTACAGAATGTGAAACTAATTAAGTTATTGCTTTTTGTTAATATATTTGCACATTTTCAAGTTTTTTTTCTTTCATTTCAAAGTTTCTGGTCATCTTCCTCCCTACTCATGTTCCTGTTGCTTCCAGTTGTGCCCTTTCCACATTCCGAATTATCCAGCCTTCAATTCTATGTACCACAAACGATATTATTATTAAGATATAAAACGAGATTAATATCTCAGAATGACATTTTGTTCCAGCACCTAAGTTTGAAGGCTATTACAGGAAGCATTCTACTCTAAACTCCCTCATTTTCAAATTATATAGGCTTTAATACAGCCCGTGTTTATCTTTGGGTTATGGTTATGGTTGTTCCGTTGTAGAATAAAGAAAAAGATCACAAACATGTTCAAGTGTAAGTAATAGGGTAGAGCATTGTGCTAAAGGAAACATATTGGTACAGAGAGTGAATCATGATGTGGCGAGTCGCTTCATTCATCACCCACTACACCGCATTATCTGGCCAAGGTATCGCCACACCACGCCTACGGCCTGCACGTCAATGGACAGTCTAATCTGATGTGCACTACATTAAGTGGGCTACTCCCCCTCGGCTCCAACAACCGTCGGCGTGGCCCTCTGCTGCTCATCTTTCCACGCGTGATCAATGGCGTGCTCCTAAAAACAAGAACCCATTGTTATATCTTATTGGCATCAGCACCTTCATTTTATACTCGGATGTGATACTGGTCTTCTCCTGGAATGGTGATGTATTTTTCAACGTTTCGCCCACAGTGTGATATGGCATCACACCTTCAAGTTCTAAGGCAGGTGCTGCTCGAGTTCACATCCATGTTTATCTCGGGGTCGGTTGGTCGTAGTATCGTGCTCCACTGTACATATACACAAACATCTTCATTATGAACTGTTTTACCTTTCAGAGTTCAGTCTGCAAGTCTCTATGAAATTACTAAATGCTGCCAGAATCCTCTGTGGCCTCGCTTAGAAAATGTGAGTCCAACTATCTTCGTCTTGGTCTGCTTCAGATTTTCTTACCCCCATATGAAAATACAGTAAAAAGGTAGGCTACTTTAGGAACATTGAATTGGACATCACATTTCAAGCCTCAACAGAACTCCACAAACATCCAAAGTGCGTTTACACTCGTAGTTTGAGAACCGTTCTTCTAAATTGGATCTTGGTTTACTTGCAAATAATGGATGCTGTGTTGTTTAGGGGTGGATTTAACCCCGTTGTGATGGTCGCACAAACTTCAACGCCCTTATAGTTTACTGTGTCGAAAACTGCAAGGATATCAGTTACATCCGTCCTTTCCTGATAGTTAATCTACTGTATCTTCAAAGCTAGATATGAAAAATGAAAATCCACAGCCTATTTCCAGTCATTCGACCGGGTCAGGAATGGAATGAATGAAGCTCCTATCTAGCGTCGAGGATAGGAAATGTGCCCGCTGCAAAAGCCTGTCGCACTCCTCTGGGGCAATGATAAATGAGTGACAGATGAAATGTTAATGGAGAGTGTTGCTGGAATAAAAGATGACAGGGAAAATCGGAGTACCCAGAGAGAAGCCTATCCTGCCTCCGCTTTGTCCAGCACAAATCTCACTTGGAGTAACCGGGATTTTAACCACGGTATCCAGTGGTGAGGGGCCGGCGCGCTGCCGCCTGAGCCATGGAGGCTCCTCAAAGCTAGATATGAAATAAATCATGTTTATGTTATTTTTCTCTTAAGTTGTTGTTTGTATTCCTTTCACATTAACGGCTTGGTATTCGGCTCCATGGCTAAATGGTTAGCGTGCTGGCCTTTGGTCTCAGGGGTCCCGGGTTCGGTTCCCGGAAGGGTCGTGAATTTTAACCATCATTGGTTGATTTCGCTGGCACGGGGGCTGGTTGTATGTGTTGTCATAATCATCATATCACCCTCATCACGACGTGCAGGTCGCCTATGGGAGTCAAATCAAAAGACCTGCACCTGGCGAGCCTAACATGTCCTCGGTCACCCTCGACACTAAACGCCATACGCCATTTCGTTTCAACGGCTTGATAAATCATAGTCAGAAGGTTTGAGTAGTTCGTGTCATTGTAGAGAATGCAGTGTTTTCCACTGCACACTTTGTTGAGTATGGTGGAAGCATACAGTCGGCACTGTAAAACGCTATTAAGAACATTTCTGACCCTAGGCAAGTGGATGAAGTAACTACGAGTACTATTTTAGTGTGTATGCTGGCTACTATATATTGCAGAATAATAACTCAACAGCATTGACTCCCGCCCACTTCCTACCTACTTACTAACATCCTTTAGGACCTGTAGCATTGCCCGTAAGAACTTGTAAAGAAAGATGAACTCCAGCAGCAAGCAATACAAGATTTCATGCAGAGATGGTCAAATGTGATGGAGTTATTACCATGTTCACCAGCAGTGGCGAAGCATGAACTAAGTAAGGAGGTAGACAGAATTTTTTTTAATTTAAAATATTTCAATCATATTATAAATGGAGTTTTGTTTTCGACGAATGCAAATCTGTATTCAGTATTATATTAATGACTCTGACACTAAGCCCTAAAACAACATATAATCAATCCTACGTGCACTCCTTTTATTTTTAAATATAGACTAAATGGCAGCGGGAGTTGTCAAATAACAACATACTATTAGAATAAAATAATAGCAACATCTTTCATTGTTACGTAGATTCAATAAGAGAAATAAGAAATAAATAGATTTTTGTACAAGTCCCCTTGAACAATATTCTTGTAAATGAGTTCAATCCGCCTGTCCTTCATTTCAGCAAATATGGCTATTACTCTCGTCTTGAAGTGAGGCGTGCTACTAAGATGCCACAGCAGTTCCTTCTCTATAGCTGGAGTTCCCAAGTTGGACAGTCTCCGGTTGGTCATCGAAGTCCTTAAATAGAGTTTAATTCCTTTGAAGGCACTCATAGCGCGTCATTATAATAATAATAATGGCGTGTGGCCTGGTGCAGGTCTTTCAATTTGACGCCGTATAGGCGACCTGCGGGTCTGTGAAGAGGGGGCCCCACCTATGATCAATTCTAATTATGAATATGGCACACACATTCAGCCCCCAGCCATTGGAATTAACCAATTAAGTTTAAAATCCCCGATCCGGTCGGGAATCGAACTCGGGACCCTCTGGATTAACGGCCAACGCGTTCACTAGAAACTAACGTTAACGGAATATACAGCGTCAAGTTACGCAATTTTGTTGTTTTCGTATGCACACTCTGGAGTTCATTATTAAGAATGTAAGCCGATATTTGTTGGGGATGTAATAATACCATAACTAATATCTGCAGGCAAGAAAATGCATGTACTTGAAGGGTTTTGATGCTGTCAGTCATTTATGAGGTGTAACTCTGCTATACTTCGTATTTGGAAATTATTATATTTTTACACGTGTCTTATAATAAAGTAAATTCAAATTAACTACATTAAAAGCATGTCTGAGATGGTAGCCAATAAGAACACCATCATAACCGAGGGGACTATCGAATGAAAACTACCGAGTTATTCGATAGTCGTCAACTACCGTTACAAGCGATTGTTTCCGTTTGCATTCCGCTTTCATTCCGATTGCAATTTCCAATTATTTCAAGTTGTCAGCGCTGAAATCGGCCTCCTCTTTCGTTATGGAGTGAAGGCAGAGTTTTTTCTTTCTTTCTTTCTTTCTTTCTTTCTTAATCTACTTACCCTCCAGAGTTGGCTTTTCCCACGGACTCAGAGAGGGATCCCACCTCTACCGCCTTAAGGGCAGAGTCCTGGAGCGTGAGACATTGAGTCGGAGGTTACAACTGGGGAGGGTGACCAGTGCCTCGCCTAGATGGCCTCACCTGTTATGATTAACAGGGGCCTTGGTGGGGGATGGGAAGATTGGAAAGGTTAGACAAGGATCAGGAAGGAAGCGGCCGTGGCCTTAAGTTAGGTACGATCCCGGCATTGCCTGGATAAGAAGTGGGAAACCACGGAAAAGCACTTCCAGGTTGGCTGAGGTGGTAATCGAACCCATCTCTACTCAGTTGACCTCCCGAGGCTGAGTGGACCCCGTCCCAGCCCTCGTACAACTTTTCAAATTTCGTGGCAGAGCCGGGAATCGAACCCGGGCCTCCGAGGGTGGCAGCTAATCACACTAACCACTACACCACAGAGGCGGACGTGAAGTCAGAGTTATTTATTATAAATTAATAGATATCTGACTCAAAGTTGTAAAATGATAAATGCAATTTTTTAGTTATGCCTTTTATCAATAGATAATCATGTTGTAGTTTTTATAAATGCTTTCCTTAACTACCGGTAACCATGAATGATTGAATATTAACCTCAAATGAATGGAATTATTTTTAAATTAATATATGCACTATTACTTGGTTCTAGGAAAATATGTTGCCTTTTCATTTAGTTTAGTTTGCTGTATTCACATTACTTTAATATGTTGTGTCATTACAGTGAGGTGTAAACCAAACCTTCGTATGAAATAACGTAACATGTGTTCTTTTAGGAACAAACGATCTGAAATTCATTACTTGTGGTTAAAGACACAAAAATGCATTTTATTTAAAATGAAACGTAATGACCAATAAGAGAAGGGGATGGTACTTACAGGATAAGGCACAACAAAGAGATCTATGACCATCAAGAAGACATAGTTACATCCATGAGGAAGAGGCGATTGACTTTCTATGGGCATTTGACTCGTATGAGTACTTACAGACTTACCAGCAAGATGTTTACCACTACAGGCAGAGGGAAAGCGTCCAAAAATAAATGGATCACCACAGTGAAGTCCGACTTAGAACAGCTGGGGATTTCAGAACAAACCATACATGATCGTGTGTTATTCCGGCAGTTAACCTTTCAAGGTGTCTTTCCAGAGTCTCTCACCAGCAGACGGAGTACAGGCACCACCCGACCGAAGTGGGCCGAGGAAAGGAAACAAGCACACAGCCAGAAGATGAAAGCTTTCTGGGCAAAGAAAAAACAGAATTTCCATACAAGAAGTCGAAACGAGCCCCGTGGTCCTCAGTAGGCCCAAACGACAAGAAGAAGAAGAAGAAGAAACGTAATGACCACAATTACTTTAATCGGGACATTTCATCTTATTTTATAAACCAATGTGTTTCAGTTTCCAATCACTTCACTCGAACATTGTGTAACTTTTGTTACTCGTCTCTATATATTTCCGCTTATAACACTACCAACAAAATGAATGCGCTATTAAATGGGTAGTATAATACAACAATCCACATTTCACCATTCCATCTTTGTATTTACTAGCAAATGACTTATTACTAGCACTACCGCAAATACAAAACGTATATTACTACTTTATAACCGATTTCAAACCTATCATTAGAGAGTCACGCTTCACCGATAGTTTGAAACATTCGATATTTCTATCACTATGGTGTACGAGTTTTCTATGTACGTGAGTTCTTTGAAGACTATGGATTTTCAGCATATTTTAACTTTCCAGTAGAAATAATAACCAATATATTTCCTTTCTGTGAGTATTGTTCTACAAATTTATACCAGTGCAAACTGTAATTGGGAAGGAAGTCTCCGTTCGACATTCCATATTGTATGATGTGGGTTCGTTAAAATCTCTGGTGACGCATTTGGTGTTCATCCAAAAAAAATCATTAAAACTCGGGCAAAGACGCCAAAGAGAGATCGGTTTAGTCTGACATTTAGTAGGCCTAGAGTAAAAGGGAACATCAAAACTGACGAACAGCGAGACAGGTGTCAAATTAAAATGCTTGAACTCGAGAGATCATTGCGTAGTAATAATAATAATGTTATTGTGTTTACGTCACACTAACTACTGTTATGGTTTTCGGAAAAGCCGAGGTGCTGAAATTTAGTCCCACAGGAATTCTTTTACGCACCAGTAAATATACCGACACGAGGTAACGTGTTTTTTTGCTATTTGCTTTATTGTTATTATTATTATTATTATTATTATTATTATTATTATTATTATTATTATTATTATTATTATTTACTTGGCCTTTATCTGCTGGCATTGTTCCGACCTATTTGTGCCTGCTACTTTTAAGCCCGTTACTTTCAACATACGAATAAGGTAGCCTGTGTCCGCCCAGCTTTCACTACCTCAGAGTTAAAACAGGATCATCTGATACAAATCTCCTGAGCTTCCAGCAACACTCTAATATAATTTCATTTCATCTGTCATTCATTATTCATTGCCCCAGAGGAGTGCGATAGGCTTCGGCAGCCGGCACAATTCCCATCCTCGCCGCTAGATGGGGGCTTCTTTCATTCCATTCCTGACCCGGTCGAATGACTGGAAACAGGCTGCGGATTTTCATTTTCATCGTCGTTTGTGAATAGAGATATAGTACGTAACAAAAATCTAGTTTTACAGGCGAGTGAATGAACTGTACTGTAGTCGAGAGTACGAATTATGAATTAAATTTGATATAAATAAATTCAATTTTTACAAAAGAATGTTATTAATGGGTCCACCTTTTCAATACCTATCTTGTTACAGTAAAAATTACTTTAAAACGTCAAGACATGTTTCGGCCTATCATATTTGGCCATCTTCAGCTTCTAACAAAATTAGTGTCATTACAATGATGTAAGTTGAAAGAACATATCAAAATGAATATTAAAGCTACACAATGAGTTTGCAATAAAAATTTCGACATTAAGGGTCGTAATGCAATGACACTCACTTTCTTAAAGTGTATATATACGTTAATTTTGTATGGAGCTGAAAATGGCCAAATATGATGGGCCGAAACATGTCCTGACGTTTTAGAGTAACTTTTACTGTAACAGGAGAAGTATTGAATAGGTAGACCCATTAATAAATTCATTTACAAGAATTGAATTGATGTGCAGTATATTGACCTATATTGTCAATACGGAATCAACATGAAATTCATAAGTTGTAATTTAAATTGTGTCTGCCTCCGTGGTGTACTGGTTAGTGTGCTTAGCTGCCACCCCCGGAAGCCCTGGTTCGATTCCCGGCCTTGCCACGAAATTTGAAAAGTGGTATGAGTGCTTGGAACGGGGTCCACTCAGCCTCGAGAGGTCAAATGAGTAGAGGTGGGTTCGATTCCCACCTCAACCATCCTGGAAGTGGTTTTCCGTGGTTTCCCACTTATCCTCCAGGCAAATGCCAGGATGGTACCTACCTTAAGGCCACGGCCGCTTCCTTCCCTCTTCCTTGCCTATACTTTCCAATATTCCCATCCCCCCGTAAGGCCCCTGTTCAGCATAGCAGGTGAGGCCGCCTGGGCGAGGTACTGGTCATCCTCCCCGGTTGTATCCCCCAACCCAATGTCTCACGCTCCAGGACACTGCCCTTAAGGCGGTAGAGGTTAGATGCCTCCCTGAGTCCGAGGGAAAAGCCAAACCTGGAGAGTAAGCAGATTAAGGAGAAGAAGAAGAAATTTAAATTTGAAAATAATCATGTTATTAGTACAAAACAATGTTCTTTTAAGGTTTTTACTTTCACTTACGAGGTAGCCGTAGACAAGTGCCAAAATATACGAGATGGCAGTGTTGATCATTTCCATTCGAAATGTTTTTACATAGTCTCCACAGAACAATCGGAAGGCTTCCTTTAGCCACAATGCAGTCATAAAACTATATTTCACTCTCTCTCATAATTTCTTCAGGTGATTCCAGGTATTTCTGGGGTCACTGGCGCCACTCAGCTCATTTTGGTGTGTGCCCATGGTTTAAGAACGGATGCCCTTCCTGACGCCAGGTGATTTTTTGTATGAAATTCTCAACCCAGGATCGAGCGGGATACGAAACTAAACCCTCCGTACGGGAATCCAGTAACTAAGTCACTGAGCTAATTACGCTATCCTAACGAAATAATAGAACAATATTTTGGATAAACTGCAGATAGCAGTCCTCCATTCTTCAGCGACAATATTAGGTTTTCAAGGCCCAGAATGTGTGTTTCATTTCCACGTTCTTATTCTTATCCTTATTCTTATTATTCTTATTCTTATTATTTTTATTTTTCGAAGAGTAAGCGGGTTATTTTTCCTGTTCTCACTGAAGCTAAGAGTGGATGGTTATCTGTTCGCACTTCATATTATGTCAATTATCACCACCAGCACCACCACAAAGAGGTTTTAGCCCAATATTTGACACAGATCCTTAAACTCCACTACTGTGAATTACACCTGCCAACGACCTCCATGGGTTGAGGCCCCACACGACAGGCAATAATATATTGTAAGAAATGCACCAAATAAAAGCTGTCTGTTAACTTTCTAATAACATGAGTGGTAATTTGTTGCAAAGTTCATGTGGAGATTTAGTACCCATATATCTTGTAAGATATGTATCACCTCCATTGCCATCCCCATGTAGTGTATAATTTTCAAACTTGGTTCATGAGAGAGAAGTGTTAAAGAATTCATACCTTCATTCGTCGTTATCTGCACTTCTTATTTATAGGTCGTTTTTAATTTTGGCACATTTACAACACCGTACACGTCATGGTTATGCCCAGTATTACGGCGCGGCAAATGAAGACAGCATTTCTTTGTACCAGCTCCCACGACGTGATTTATCACCGCGTGAAGGTGTTGCGAAAACAGATTAGTTTAGTGTAACTTCTTTAACTCTGTTATTTTATACATCATAAATGCATTTAATATATAACAGGAGACCCATTGTCTAATGCCTTTCTACATAGATCAGCCTTGAACCTCATTTCTTATTCAGTTCTTTGATATACTCAAGAAGCCATATCGTATAGCGCACTCTACTCCTATGCTCAATATAGTGAGATCAAATCCTCAAATCTTCAAAAGGCAGAAGTATTCAGTCAGCAGTATTTAAAGATTGTTGGTTACAAGGATAATACGCAGATAGAGGAGGTGATTACTACTAAAGAAGTATTAAAATTTACATATGATAACAATGACATTTACAGTAAGATACAAAAAGTGCAAAACTAGAAAATGAGCTGGTATTGGTAAGGTTTCGGGGGATATACTAAAGACAATGGGTTTGAATATAGTACCAAATCTGAAGTACATATTTGATTATTGTTTGCATGAAGGAGCTATACAAAATGAATGAAGAGTTGCTATAGTAGCCCCTGTGTACAAAGGAAAGGGTGATAGACATAAAGCTGAAAATTACAGGCCAGTCAGTTTGACATGCATTGCATGTAAGCTTTAGGAAAGCATTATTTCTGATCATTTTAGACATGTTTGCCAAATTAATAACTGATTCGATAGAAAGCAGTTCGGGTTTAGGAAGGGTTATTCCATTCAAGCTCAACTTGTAGGATTCCAGTAAGATACAGCAGATATCCTGGATTCAGGAGGCCAATTGGACTATACGCGATTGACCTATCTAAGGAATTTGATAGGGTAGATCATGAGAGACTACTGGCAAAAATGAGTGCAAGTGGACTAGACAAAAGAGTGACTGAATGGGTGGCTATATTTCTAGAAAACAGAACTCGGAAAATTAGAGTACGAATATTTATCTGACCCTGTAGGAATTCCTCAAGGCAGTATTATTGGACCTTTATGTTTTCTTATATATATAAATGATATGAGTATAGAAGTGGAATCGAAGATAAGAACTATGATGTTATTCTGTACAGATTAACCCGCGAGTGGTCGCTAGCCGAAATGTAACGTGAGTGGTCGCGCGTGAGACTTTCTTTCACATTAAAATAAATAGATATTTTTCACAGTTCTGTGGGGCGTAAGACTGAAATTTACTACTGAAATGAAGCGCAAGTTCTACCATATGTATTTTAGATTAAAATGAAATGATTAGCTGTGTGTGTGTGTGTGTGTGTGTGTGTGTGTGTGTGAGAGAGAGAGAGAGAGAGACATGGCGTATGGCCTTTAGCGCCGGGAGTGTCCGAGGACAAGTTCGGCTCGCCAGATGCAGGTCTCTTGATTTGATTTGAAATGATGATGAAGACGACACATACACCCAGCCCCCGTGTCAGCGAAATTAACCAATTAAGGTTAAAATTCCCGACCCCACCGGGAATCGAACCCGGACTACTGTGACCAAAGGCCAGCACGCTAACCATTTAGCCATGGAGGCGGACATGATTAGCTGTTTATTAAAGACACAAATTACTACTTAAAATGACACATGCAATGTACATAAAAATAACTTCCGTCCTGAAGTTGTAAAAAATTAAATCTCACACATGCATTATATATAGTAATATTTACGTACAAAGCAAGGTTTCTGAACACAATAGCATTTTCAAAAACAAGAAGTGCTCATAATACAAATACTAACGCGTACAACAGGAGTAAGTTTCCCGCTCTACTTCAAGATAACACCAACGTCATTGGTCGCGCGATGAGAGAAATTCTCACGCAGCGCGCACGGACACATAGGAACCATTGTTCTGACTAGGAGCGGGGGTGCTTACCCTTCAAATATGAATCGCTCTACTCACAACAGTTATAAACTCAGCTAGAAGTGGGAACAGTCACCTCCCTTTCATCACTGTGAAGTAATATCACAATAAAAAATAATGTGAGAGAAAATCTCATATAGCGACCACTCGCGGGTTAAGAAATAAGATATTGTGAGCAACTGGAAAATGACCTCGATTATGTTGTGCTAGCCTTTGCTAGCGAGATGTAGTATTTACAGTACACTAGGTCTTCTAGTATTGGCTCGAATAAATTTGTTACTTTCATTGATCTGTCTCAGTTTCATCCTTGGCTTTGTCAATATGAAAGTGGCTGAGGTATGAGAGATGCTAGTAATAATATTCCTTTCACAGCCAGTCCCTGTTATGAATGGTGTGAAAATTTCACTCATAAGGTCGGTTGGTGCATGCATTTCAGTGGGCTTAGCAGATTGATACGTCATAGCAACTTCTGGCTCGGGGAGGAACGCAACGGGAAACGACCTCACTCCTCATTTCCCTAATACGCCTCTTCAGTGACGCCTTGGCTATTTATGACAGCTCTTGGCGGAGGTATGGAGGATCAAACCAGCCTTCGGGCTGAATACCCAACAGATTATATTTTTTTGGCTTTACGTCGCACCGACACAGATAGGTCTTATGACGACGATGGGACAGGAAAGGGCTAGGAGTGGGAAGGAAGCGGCCGTGACCTTAATTAAGATATAGCCCCAGCATTTGCTTGGTGTGAAAATGGGAAAGCAGTATCCAGTATTCGGGAGATAGTAGGTTCGAACCCCACTGTCGGCAGCCCTGAAAATGGTTTTCCGTGGTTTCCCATTTTCACACCAGGCAAATGCTGGGGCTGTACCTTAATTTTTTTTTGCTAGGGGCTTTACGTCGCACCGACACAGATAGGTCTTATGGCGACGATGGGACAGGAAAGGCCTAGGAGTTGGAAGGAAGCGGCCGTGGCCTTAATTAAGGTACAGCCCCAGCATTTGCCTGGTGTGAAAATGGGAAACCAGGCAAATGCTGGGGCTGTACCTTAATTAAGGCCACGGCCGTTTCCTTCCCACTCCTAGGCCTTTCCTGTCCCATCGTCGCCATAAGACCTATCTGTGTCGGTGTGACGTAAAGTAACTAGCAGAAAATGGGAAAGCACGGAAAACCATTTTCAGGACTGCCGACAGTGGGGTTCGAACCTACTATCACCCGAATACTGGATACTGGCCGCACTTAAGTGACTGCAGCTATCAAGCTCGGTATATACCCAACAGACACATACAATATTGTGAAATGGACAGTAGGCAATGGCATGACGATAAACAGGGCCAAAAGTCAGGTTGTGAGTTTCACAAATAGGAAAAGTCCTCTCAGTTTTAATTAGTGTATTGATGGGGTGAACGTTCGTTTCGGGGATCATTATAAGTCCTCATGTGTTAATATGTAGAACGATCTTCATTGGAGTAACCACATACTGGAAATATGGCTGTAAATAAAGGGTACAGGTCTCTGCAAATGGTTATGAGGATATTTAGGGGTTGTAGTAAGGATGTAAAGGAGAGGGCATATAAGACCCAACTAGAGTATGGTTCCAGTGTATGGGAACCTCACTAGGATTACTTGATTCCAGAACTGGAAACAATCCAAGGAAAGCAGTTCGATTTGTTCTGGGCGGTTTCCGACAAAAGAGTAGCGTTAGAAAAATGTTGCAAAGTGTCAGTGGAGAGATGGCGTGAAATGACATCAGTAGACGAACAAGTTTGAGTGGTGTCTTCAAAAGTGGGAAAGATCACAATATGAACATAAAACTGGAATTCAAGAAGACGGATTGGGACAGATATCGTTTATAGGAAGGGGAGTGCATATTCAATAAATTTTCAGTTGGTTTGCAATCATTTAAGGAAAGGCTAGGGAAACAACAGATAGGGAATCTGCCACCTGGGCGACTGCCCTAAGTGCAGATCAGTAGCGATTGATAGTGATTGACTGGACAACTCCAGTTTCATTCGGGGGGACATGGAGTATTAAAATTTACGAATAAATTCATATTTTTATTTCGAATGTTCAATCCATGGTAATTCTCCACTTAATATCCCAACTGGAGGTATTTTAATTTGTTTATAATTTTTATTTCCTATGCAATGCCATATTCATGGTCCGTGTGACTATTTAACAGCCATTGCCATTAAGTTAATTTCTTTAATACTTAAGGAACACATTCTCAGCCTTTTTCTCGTGCAAGGACTTGCAAATTCCAAATTTTATTTATATTCTTGTCATGCATATCGGGCGTAAACAATACTGCCTATGTGGCAATACTCTTCCTATCCGTTATTTTCCTTCAAACTGGTCACACCTCCTGCCACATATTGATATGCAGTCCATCAGAGCATTATTTTTGTTGTGTTCATTTTCCTATGCGTAAGTAGAAAGAAAAAACCCTTACCGCACAGTACTCTAGGAATGTGTGTTTGCATGACGTATTTACACATTCCTACAGTATAATATATTTAAGATTCATTTTCCTTTACACATAAGCATCGGAAACTGAACCCAACGAAATGGATAGGAAGATATTTTCAGATACATGGTATTGTTTCTTAACCCACAATATACTGAAATTTTACATTGGTGACATTTATCGCCATCATCATACTGAAAAATTAAATAATCAGAAAGAATCGCAGATAAAATATAATTCTGTAATTTTGAAATAAAGAAGCGAAGATAATTATGCATGTTAGCCGTTTAAGAGCTTTAAATGTCTAACTTCAACCAGTTCTGAGAAGAGGTTTCTGATATGTTGCAAGATTTAACCATGTGAGCATAGGGAATCCGTGTTCGAGTCAACCCTCAGGTGGTGGGACATATCCATGTATGTACCCTTTCTGTCATAGGAGGCGTCTCTCTAGGTACTCTCAACTTGTGGGAAGCGGGGGGCTTAATGACCATGAGGCCTCTGGATGAGTCAAATTACAAAGTTATTGGGTTTACGTCTCACTTACTACTTGAACGGTTTTTGGAGAAGCCAAGGTGCCGGAATTTTGTCCCACCGGGGTGTTAGTAAATTTACGGACACGAGGCTGACGTATTTAAGCATTTTTGAATAGGGTCCAGGATCGAACCTACAATGTTGTGCTCAGAAGGCAAGTGCTCTACCGTCCGAGCTACTCAGCCAAGCTAATAATGCTTTAAGATTACTGGAGACGCCGAGATGCCGGAATTCTTTCACGTGCCAGTAAATCTACCGATATGAGGTTGATGTATTTGCGCACCTTCAAACACCACCTGATTGAACCAGGAGTAGTAGCCCAGTTGGGCTCAGCCTACCACGTCTTTTTTTGAACTCAGCAACTATGAACCTCTCTCTGGCCAACTTTTCTACCTAGAACGAAGCATGTTGTTCCCTCAATGTCCTTCTATTTGTCGTTCTCAACAGGACGTGAATATACTCGTATGCTAATCACTTATCAGCTTACCTCTATGCGGGGTAATAATTTAACTCATTACTTTAAAAACTTGCCTGAACCAGTTGCCCAACACAAAGACACGTAAAGAAGACCATCTACAAAAAGACCTTAAGATTTCAACTAAGCATGTTTATAGTTTGACTTAAATTGAAGGCGTGACTGGGAAACTTGTCACAATTACTCCGTATGCGGGCGCCGCATATCCGATCACGTGAAATGGAAACGTATTCAATAAATAAGATTCGAACATTCTAGAAGTAAATGAAAAAGGAATCGCCCTGATGCATTACAGAAGGCTGTAGTATTACCACCGTTCACGATATGAGTGTCACACTAATTCTCACTAAAATCTGATTTACTACTTAACTCGTGATTCTGCGCGATGCCTAACAAAGCTTAGCGTGCAGCTGTAAACAGTTATTAATCTAGCTAAGCCACAGACACGCTCGAATATCGTTAGCTAGGATTCATAATTTGTCATCAGCTGAGGAACACCCTCTAGTAATGTGTCCTTTGTGAAGGCGTGCTCAGTACTACCCACTCGGTAACTTATGAGACGATATTTCCTTTGTTTTGCGAATGTAACATGAACCACTACAAAGGTGGTAAGTCATAGAGCCTTACGTCACACTGACAATGTGCAGTTACACCCGAATCGACATAAAATTGAGCGTACATAACATATAGATCGTTTAGGAGACATTAGGTTAGCAGTACACTTTAGAACCTACTACTTTTAGAACTGTGAGTACACTTGCACTTCTAAGGTGTTACACGAGTCTGAATTGCTGAAACTGAGATGGTTTCATCATAAACAGTACTTGGGAAGGGGAGCGAGGTCAATATCTGTCTCTGGAAAGAAGCGGAGGGGATGTTCCAAGATAGGACAGGAACGCGAAAATGCTAAGGATCTGAAAAAGAAGAGATAGACGAAAGTCGCAGTAAAGAATTGGAAGATATACAGGAAAAAGAATTGATGATGATGATGATGATGATGATGATGATGATGATGATGATGATGGATGATGATGATGATGCTTGTTGTTTAGATGGGCCTAACATCTAGGTGGTCATCGGCCCCTAATTGTACGACATGAGACTAAATGGAATGACAAATTAAAAGTCCAAAATCCTCCACTGACCAGAATTCAAACCGTGAGGACGAAGAATGAATGGATGGATATTAATTTAAAACAATCAGTGGATACGACCCGCAATGTCTCGCATTCACAGAACTGCGTCTATAGCATAATAATGAATCGGTGATGCTCTTAGTCTAAAAGGGTCCAAAATCCAAGTCATCGGCTCCTCATAATGGTACTTATAGCCAGGAAAGTAGAACCATGGTGTTTGTCACGTTGCCGTACTAATCAAAAGCAGCGTATAATCGCGGCATTGCACACAGTATGGTACTACTAACAGGTAATCCAGACCTATAGTGTTTCGCACATTGTGGTGCCATTTACAGGCAACGCAAACCTATGGTGTTCATCACATACGTGTACTAACCACAGGGACCCGCACTATCCCGCGGTCTTCCTCATATAGTGGGTACTAACTATAGGCAAGCCAGAACCATAGTGTCGCTTACTCGTGGTGTCATTGGTACTGTAAAAGCCGGCAACGCACTCTGTTGCTACTAATCACAAACCTATTTGGTACCTAACATAGTGGTACTACGCGCAAATAAAAGCGACCCATGGTTTTCCCCGCGTGGTGGTACTAATCACAAGTAGTTTCATGGTTCTAATACAATCATCCCTTGGTCGCCCCTTTTAGTTGCCTCTTACGACAGGCAGGGGATACCGTGGGTGTATTCTTCGTCTGCGTCCTCCACCCACACGGGGTTGTGTGTTTGGACCGTGAGAGGTATTTTATTTCCCTCAAGTCCGCCGGCAAGCCGGTTAGGACCCTACCCCCGTCACCCGGGACGCGCCACGTGGGAGTATCACTTCTCCACCTGCTACGCCAGCGTAGTAGGTTCGTGGAAGAATTAAAGAATGAAACGTTGACCTCATATAAACTTGGAAATGACGGAAAATGAAAAAGGGAAGACAGAAGTCTGTTAGGCTTTGCGAGTATTTTTATACTATCGGCATATCTGTGGATAATTTAAATCATTCCATAGCTGAGATCTGTTTTGTGAATCGAAGGAAGGGTACCACACTCAACCTATGAGCATGAAATAGAAACTGCGAAGAATCTACCCTGAGAATGTTCCTTTCAACACTGGCATTGGACAACTCTTGGTACCTAACATAGTGGTACTACGCGCAAGTAAAAGCGACCCATGGTGTTCCCCGCGTGGTGGTACTAATCACAAGTAGTTTCATGGTTCTAATAAAATCATCCCTCGGTCGCCCCTTTTAGTCCGATTCTGAAGAATAATTGTTGTTTAGGGAAGAGATAGTCATGATACGTGAGGGGATCATCACAGGATTCTCAACAAGGCTGTCGTGGTTCGAATCCCAGCCAATGCCTTTAGACATTTTGAAGTGAAAAGTCACGGTCCTTTGGATGGAATTCCACATAAAATTAGATACTCGTTGCTACGAGCACGATATCAACAATCAACTACAGCCCTCCTGCCATCCTTTTGTTTTAAGAGGTAGAATATCAAGAGCGAGCTGGCTACATGGTCCGGATGGTTTGTCTGCACATTTGAATTCGAGAAGTGGTGGGCTTGAATTCCAATGTCATCAGCCCTGAAGATGGTTTCCCGTGATTTCCAACGTCAAGCAAATGTCGGTGTTTGCTCTTTGCAGACCAAACACCGCCGAGAAACTACTTTTGTCCGTGTGGCATCGACGAGCTTACAGAAAAACTATTAACTTAAACAATGAATTTGTGGTAATGGTGGCAATACTGGTTTAAATTGCAAGACATCGAAATTGCAGTAGCAAGATATCAAGATTATAGTGCCAAAACATTTAGATTTTTTTTTTTACAAGTTGCTTTACGTCGCACCGACACAGACAGGTTTTATGGCGACGATGGGAGAGGAAGGGGATAGGAGTAGGAAGGAAGCGGCCGTGGCCTTGATTAATCAGGGCTTACGACAGTGGGGTTCGAACCCACTACCTGCCGAATACTGGATACTGGCCGCACTTAAGCGACTGCAGCTATCAAGCTCGGTAAACATTTAGATTACTGTACAAACCGCAAGAATGGATTTTTAGTCTCTTATCCTTCACTGAAGATCTAATTTGATCGTTTTTTTCACAACGTACACCTTTTTCTCTGTTGAATCAGTTCATTTTAACAGCCTCCTGCTGTTGCGTAAATACGAACAAATGTGTGTCTGAACACCCCGCAGACAAAATCCTTCCACAGTTTCCTCTTGGATTCTTTCTTTCTTTATCCATTTACCCTCCACGGTTAGTTTCTCACTCGGACTCACCGAGGGATCACACCTCCACCAACTGAAAGCCAATGTTCTGGAGCATAAGACATTTGGTCGGGGAATACAACTGGGGAGGAGGACCATTACCTAGTCCAGGACGCCGCACCTGCTATGCTGAACAGGGGCCTCTTGGGGAATGAGATGATCAGAAGGGATAAACAAGCGAAGGAAGCGGCCGTTGCCTTAAGTCAGGTACCATCCCAGCATATGCCTGGGCGAGAAGTGGGAAACCACGAAAAACCACACACGTAACGACCGTGTGTCTGTACATTGAATATTTTCATCCTTAGTAATGTCATTGCAAGCAGCCATGTTTGATTACTACCTGTCAAGCCAGAGAGTATACACTTCTTCTGATCACGGAAGAATACTATTCTCTGCTAAGTACTCTTTGATTCTCTATCCTTTCCCAGCTTCCAAATATATTCAACAGATTGTAGAGTGTTCCTAATAACTTACATGCTGTTGTGAGAAAAAAGTCCACGTACAAACAGACCCCATCATGACATACGCCTTAGACATTATATGAGAACACCTATCAAAGGATAACCCAGCTACACTAGGAAGAATGAAGACCATGTATCTCAAAAAGTTCTCCGCCTGGCAAAAAATACTCCTTCGAGACTAACGTATGAGCTCACAAGACAATCGTTCAGAAAACTGCGATTAAAAATACCATTGCCTTCTACGATCCAATACCAAGCTTTACATCAAAAACTGCAGGATAAGAAAGGGAAGATAATGGGTAGATTTTTACCTAACGGACGGCATGATGACATCAGAATGGATGACTACGAACTGCACCATATCATAACGTGCTTCTTATTAAGTGTTCATAAAACCAAGAAAAACAATAAATAATAATAATAATAATAATAATAATAATAATAATAATAATAATAATAATAATAATAATAATCGTATGGCCTCAGCTACCGTGTGCACACTTTTCAATTTGACGCCATCTGGCTGTCTGCTCGTCAATTTCGACGTTCCGTTTTACTCTAGGCCCACTAGATGGCAGACCAAGAAAACCGAAACTCTCTTGGGCGTCTATGGCTGGGATTTAATGAATTTTGTCGGGTAAACACCAAATGTGTCACCAGAGATCTTTTACATGCCGACATCGTACGACAGGAAGTGTCGAATGGACTTTTTTCCGCCCTTCAAAAATCTGACGACCTCTGCCGGGTTTGAACCCGCTATCTTGGGATCTGGAGTCCGACACTACCACTGATCCACAGAGGGAGTTTCAGGAAAAACAATATTACCACGATAGGCATATCATAACAAGTTACCTGACCTACAGTCACTCCCATAAATATTCGGCCACTGATAAAATCCGCGAAAAAGTGATGACAATAACGCAACCATGAGCAGGAAGTGAAACCAAATGTGACTAAGTAATGGAACTACATGTGGTTGCTTATGCCGAAGAGGAATCAGGGAGCATTGATTTACATTATGCTGTAAAAGAAAGGATATTGCTCACATGGGTGAAATGACACGCCTCAAAAATATTCGGTCACCCGGAAAGGGCCAGGATTGCCGTTGTGTTCATTGACAGAGACAGGGCAGATAGCGTTGCAAAACTTTCAGTTCAGAAATGCGGTGCCGCAAGACCCATCGTGCCGAAGTCATTCGCTGTAGTGTTGCGGACAGGTATCAAATAGGGTGCAAAAGACAACACAATACCACGTTTGAAGAACGCCACCTCGTGATATTCCATCATGCTCGAGGTAAATCGCATAGAAAGATATCGCAGATGCTTAAAATAGCAGAATAATAGTTGGATATAATCAGACGATTCAAAAATGAAGACAATTGATTCGGTTCCTCACACAGGCAGACCAAGTAGGCTGACAGAACGACAGGAGCGGTTTGTGCTTCGGAATGGGAAACGAAATCCAAAAATTAGTGCTCAGAAAGTGGTAGCAGCTGTCTTAGAGGAGTGTAGAAAGAAAGTGAGTACTGCAACCGTGCGAAGAGCACTGCGATGGAATGAGTTACTTGGGAGAAGAGCTAGGAGGAAACCATTCATTAGCGCGGTATATGAAAAGAAGCGGTTAGAGTTCGCAAAACCTACGTAACCAAACCCAGTGCTTGGTGGGAGGATGTGTTATTTGTTGATGAGTCAAAGTTCAACGTGTTTGGGTCCGATGGAAAGCAATTGGTGTGGCGAAAACGTCACGAGGTACTGAAAACAAGCAATTTACAAGCAACGGTAAAACATGGTGAAGGAAGTGCAATGGTGTGGGGAAGTGTTGCATCGAACAGGGTTGGTGCACTGAGTTTCACTGAACATATTTTGACAAAAGAGGGCTATTTGGCTGTCCTCATAAACAATTTGCGACAATCTGCGGAACAACTTGGTACACAGCGTACTTTCAAATTCTACCAAGATAACGATCCCAAGCACAAGTCGTAACTTGTCAGGGAATGGCTGCTGTACAACTGCCCGAAGGTTTTGGAGACTCCACCACAATCACCCGACCTGAACCCCATCGAGAATGTGTGCAGTCAAATGAAGGCAGCTCTGCAATTCCGGCCGACAAGTTCCCTCACAGACTTGAAGAGGAGACTGCTACAAGAATGGGCGGCATTAAGCCCTGATTATAACAAGAAAGTTATCGCCAGTATGCCGAATCGACTGGAAGAGGTCATAAAACATGAAGGTGGACCTACAAAGTACTGAATGTGTAACAGGGTTTATGCGAGTTTATGTTGCTTTTTTGTACAGTGGCAGAATATTTTTGAGGCGGCATTGGAATTATTGCTTATATTTAAATGTACGACAGATGGCGTACGAATGACTGCCAGAAGAGTTTGACTTACATCACAATGTGTCTATAACGTTGTATTATATTTTCCTACATGTTTCGTTGTATAATACATTGTCATTACAGTGTAAGAATAATTATCCAATAAAAGTGTATCAAAAATCAGAGTGACCGAATATTTATGGGAGTAACTGTATTTATAACATTAAAAGTTCATTCGATCTCACGCAGCATTAGTACCATGGTTAGCGCTTGCATCGCCAATATCTACGTTTATCTATGTTTATTTCTCGCAGACGACTCGCCGATGACGAAGCACAAAGTAGCCAACCACTGTACTTAGGAACTAGTCCATCTGTTAGCAAAGGGGGTCTGTGGGATTGGTTATGGTACTGAGCCCTGGACCACAATTGCCTTTCTTTTCACATGTTAGGATAGTTAGCCCTGGACCACCATTACGTTTCTTTTCACATTACTACACCACGGCATTCTATGTGGGTTACTGATCAGGAAATGATACGATTGATAGCAGCAAAGCCTACTACGTCTTTCTTCGTACATAGCGCTTCCACATCTAGGCAGCAGTGCATCTGTCCATTGTTGATATAGAAAACATATCTAATTCTATTGACATGGCATCGTGCGATGGATGCGTTATTAATGTTACAAGTTTTTTTCATCTAATTACAAGAACAACTTTAATGATTTAGTTCAATTGTATGTACGTCATAATTTGATTTCAAATAGCAGAGTACCGGTATGTGAAAGGTGTGGCCGTGACGTTAAATATTAGCGAATGAGAAGTTCAATCGTGTTGTTTTTTCATGTCGTCGCCGAGTACAAGGGGGTCGGGAATGTGGCTGGTATGCCAGTGCTAGAAAAAATACTTTTTTTGTATGGTTTACAGTGTTTAGAATCGTAATTACTGCATCGAAACATCTCAACTACTGTATTTCAACATGTTCTTATACAATCGTGGCTGGCGGTGACACGAATGGACTCTGCCATCGGCTGAAGATTTGCCCTATGAAATGTCACTGCCATACTTCAAGATAGGCAGATATTGTTACTCTCATTTGTTTCATATGGTTATTCTTTTACATTGCCTCACTCTTAGGTCTTTCCATCGCGTAAGTTGGTCATAACTTCTGCCTGTATTGAATTATGGGAACGACATTTCATTGGACTAGCCTTCAACCAATGGCAGTGTCCATTCACCCACCGTCAGCCATGATTACTATGTTATAAACTTGCGTGAGTAAAGCTGAACTTTTACCTTTATAACAAATGCAGCGGGGCACGGGTCCTATAGTAAATAAATAAATAAATAAATAAATAAATAAATAAATAAATAAATAAATAAATAAATAAATAAATAAATAAACTTCATGTCGTGAGATGAATATTGACTACGATTGTGTTGCTGCAGGCAAATGCTCGCTTCGTATATGCAAGCATTATGCTCAGAAGCACATATTCTCCAAGAGAGTGTATTATTTGATCATTCGTTGGAGATAATCTTTATGCACTTCCAACGCGTGAGTTTGATCATTAACTCATTCTTGGAGTAAAATTAGTCCAAAGGTTGAAGCTGGATTGGTGCGAGGTACGATGAAAGGAAACTACTTAATTCGCACATCTCCAAAGTTATATTCTAGTGAGTAGATCTCGTACGTGTCAGACGCTCGTATTTAGATTGCACGTTAAACAACGCACGCAATTTCCTTGAAGTATAGTTGGAGCTGAACCCAGAGCAGGGTGTGCCGAGGAACAACCCAGGTGTTATCATAACCCCATCAATATCATTAATAAAATGGTACGTATTATCACTCCGTGGGGAGTACGAGGGTAATGGAGGGGAAGGGGAATATTTAATTACCTTCCTTCCATATTTCAATGTGGCATATCGCTGTTTTTGTCTGTTCCATCTAACAGGGCGTAATGGCACCGTGATATTTCACCGCAACCTCACTTCCGCTTGCCTTCGAACGGATGTAAACACACAACATGTGAGATGTGAACCGATTAAGTCGATTTGTACTCTGTTGAAATATGACTTATTTTGGATTGCATTTCATTAGAACAGAAAAAAAGATTTTCCTCTGAACCTCAGGAAAGAACACCATGAAATAAAAATTAAATGAAATTAAAATGAAATATAATTTAAACCTACTGAAAAATTAATAATAATAATAATAATAATAATAATAATAATAATAATAATAATAATAATAATAATAATAATCTATACATATAATAAAACCATAACGATTAAAGGAAATAGTGCCATTATTTCCTCACTTATCCGTGGTAGTTAGTGAATCAATCGCCATTTAGCATTGCGAGCGACAAGGGCATGTTTGTATCACCCGGTAGATTTGTTAGTATACAAGATGTAGGCATGAAGTACGTTGAAGCTTGTTTTTATCCATGTTCTAAAGACGAGTACAGTGCCAATAATATTCCTTACGGGAATCGGTAATTGTTTACACGATTCTATCACGAATTTATTGAACGGAACAGTTCCTGGTTCGAAGTTGTGAAATTCTTCCAACTTTTCGGTTACATATTGTTGTTTATCTGATATATGGAGTGACACTGTGTCTGAAGTCTCATAAAACCAATCGTTGAGTTTAACCTCTCTTATTATCTATTATATCGAAAACGGTAAAATGGCTCTTTCGTTAATCCCATTAACCCACTTTGAAGTGATACGACGTAGGCTGTAAAAATCCGCTAATGATATCTCCCTTTGTAATCCTCCCATTGAAAAGGTGTACATGAGAAAAAAAATTAGAAATTGGTTTCCATTTTGGCTGGTAGATTTCCATGAAGACTGGCCATGTATATTTTGTGGGACGGTAAAATCACTGTTTAGACTTCATATAAAACCCCAGTTCAATCAGGGATTTAGAAATAATATTGGCCCTGAAACCTACCCAAGGACAGGTGGATTCTAAATATGAAGTTTGGTAGAAATGTGTCCAGTAGTTTTCCAGTTATAAGAACTCAAAAAATAGACAGACAAACTACAGACACCAACTTTAGAAAATATGCAGATGGTCATTATTACATTAGAAACGAAAATTTCGCCAAAATATTAAATATACAGACTCAGGGTCGTTATGATTTCATTCATACAGATAAGGAATCTGCTCCACCTACAACACCTTTTCTGGCTTTGTCCGCTGGGCTTAGCTGTAAAACCGTCCGTTAACGATATCTCCTTATTAATCGTCCCATCAACAAAGTCCCATCCCCTTTCGTTCCGGGTTGTAGATCGGGATACGAAAAAATATCCAGCGTTAGGCATTGTTCGTCCCGCCAAAACAAAAGTATTTCTTTACTTGAAGTGTCGATTCTTCTTCAGGAGAAAGGAAATTCAGACAGACTTTCAAGCTCGGAAATCAGCTCGTAAACTTTCAAAAGAAATGCACACCTTCTGGTGGTGAGGATTTTAATTCAGTTCTGTGTGCAATATCTTGCATGTATTTTGAACTTAAAACAAACAAGCTCTTCAGCGACACACCCGATAAATTCTTGAGAGGCGTGTACTTGCCCATAATGTGACCACCCGAGAAATTCTCCTTTAGCTACAGAGTTCATTTGGCAATCACCCAACATTTTCTTGGACATTGTTACCACTTTGGAAAATATTTTCCTGCGTCCTCAAGTGATAACATGAGGTATTCCAGCTGCATTCACGAATTCTTTGACCTAAAATATGCGTTAGCTTCTCTACTTTACATGCAATCTCTGACTAGTTGACGAGGTAAACAGAAATGGCTAGCGCGAAACGGAAAAGATGCTCGCGTAAAGGCAAAATAAGCGACACATCAGGACTCTAGGACTCAGGGCCACTCAGGGTGCATGCACCAGTGCATTGCGCTGTGCACGGTGCAAAAGGTGACTTCGCTTGGTTGGCAAGAGTGCAAACCCCCACTTCTCAATTTGGAGCAATAGCACTGTCTCTCTCTTTCCCCACGCCTGTCTCACTTGCTCCCCCTATCTCCCTCTTCCCCACTTGCTCCGTAGTGCTCCAAATCAGAGCCGAGTTGAGCCGAGCTTAGCCGAACCGAGTGGGACCGATGCACTGTGCACAGAACTTCTGCGCCTCATTTTGCACGCGTGAGATTTTGGGCGTTTGAGAGGCCCTGCTCTAGGTTATATCAGTATTTCTGATAGTAGTGATAATGGTTCGAATGATTCTTTGGATAATGACCTTGTTGGTATTTCTAGTGACAGTGAAGAAGATATTACGTCGGAAACAACGGTGATGGTAGGAGATGTACGACATACAGAAGCCGGAAATACTGCATTAGCTAATATAATTCCATTAGTGTAAGGGTTGGATATTATATCCATAGGTGAATGTGATTGATTATTTCGATGTATTTCTAATAGATGAAGTTGTATGTGTGATGGTGATCAAAACAAATTCTCGTGCTAGGAAGTGTGTTGAAGAACTTAAAGTAAGTTTGTAATAGCCATTGAATATTATATGAACGTCTTACCATCATTTTTCCCTAATGACAACCACTAATTCCCTGCGTTATACAAATACATAATTTCCTCTCAGAAACCTCACCTTCCTCGCATGTGCGATAAATCTCCACTGAAGGGGTTAAAAAATTGTAAGTTTAACAACGACTTATATTACTGTTAAATAAAGAACAAGGCTGGCTGGTAAGGCTCGTTTACACGGGTGGAGTAGCAAGGCGAGTAGAGTTACTAGCATCGTGCAAACGACTGGGATAGTAGCAAGTAGAGTAGAGTAGATAGTAGGCAGTAGAGAAGAGTGGGATTCAGCTGTGCTAAAGTAACTCTACCACTATCCTCCCCCCTCAACCGGAACCGAGCCCCGAGAGCTGGCGGAGAAGACCGAGGACGCTCGATTTTTCAGTTGGCGCGTCATTCGACTACTGTATTTCCATGTGTGTGCGGACGGTATTCCGTTGAGTAAACTGAGCAAGTGTGTGTTTATTTGGCGACAAAATGAGGTGGACGGAAGAAATAACATGCACATTTGTAGAACTTTACCGTGAAAAAGAATGTTTATGAAACATAAACAGCATTATTTACAGAATCAAGAATATGAGATGGGCGCCGGAAGAGGACTTGATTACGAAAATGGAAAAAGAGGGTTCTGGTTTAATGGAGCTCAAGCATAATATAATAAAAATACGATATACCTATAACCAAAAACTGATGAAAGTTCGCATATCCAAGAAGTCTGGAGGTGGTGCCGCAGACATCTACACTCCCCCTCTTCAGTGGTTTAGTAAAGTATATTTTTCAAGGTAATACTAAAAGCTAAGTAAATTAGGCCTATTCATCCACAACGTAACGTTGTAGCTGAGTGATATTAAGGAGAGGTACACCTTTGGAGGTCAAACAAATGCAGGTGCATTGTCCTATAATGGAGAAGGGACTTCCCTCTTTTCGATGGAAGAGGAATTTAAAAAATTCCTATACTATAATAGTTTCGAATATGCACATAATATGAAAAGAAGTGTCAGCTGGATTGTCCCTTTAAATTAAGGTCTCTCAGTTTCAGGGTTACACAGCGTATTCATTATGTGTCTCGACGTGTTTAAGTTAGGCAAGACAATGGTGCAGGACTCTGTACTTTACATGTTAATAACACACATAAGGATCTTCTACATGTCACTTGCCATAGCCATTTATTTGCAGCAATAACAGTAATTTCCCCAACAAATTGAATAATTGCATATTTTGTTTGGAATATCCAAAATAATTATTGTTTGCAGTACAGTGTCAGATCTTGAAGCTTAAGCTCTACACTTTGGCCGTACAAGCAACGAACAAAAAAATGATATAAATAGAACAATAATTGGCATGTTTATGGCGAAGAAGCTACTACAAATTAGGTCTACGCCAGCGTGATTTGCAGTGTACTGATGGGTATTACCAGTGGCCAAGAACTTCACAGTCACCTCAAGCTTAACTCTCGGTGTTATTACATCTCTCATCACTGTGTCCTGTCTTTGAATTTGCGGTGTTATAGCATCTAAGAATGTCTGAAAGTTATCAAGCGTCAACCTCATGCACTTTCTGTATTCTACTACGCATTCTCTTATTTCCTCATTTGCTTCTTCTAACGCTTCACTAAGCTCTTGCACTAATATGTCTTTAAACACTTCCTTACGATGTGCTTACGTCTTGACATGGTGCTACTACTTTACTGTATGAATCTACTCCCTTATGAACGATACGAGTGTCAACTCTACCAGACAGTGGTAGAGTAGAGTAACGTAGCTACTCTACTATCTAATCTACACTCCTTGCCATTCTACTCGTGTAAACCAGCCTGTAGTCCCACCTAAAGTTCACTGTCAGCTTATTGGGGATTTCCCCAATACGGTGCGGGGTAAACGTTTAGGAAGGGAAGGGGGAACTTCTTGTGACAGACTGGATAATGAGGTACAATGGACAAGGACTGACAGCAAATACAGTAGAGACAATACGCGACACTCAGCGAGATATCGAGGGACAGCTATTATAGCTCTCTCTAGCGGGTAGACCTGAGAACTACTGATTCTGTCATAAGAGCACGTGTATTTGTGTGTGAAGTTTTTGGTGTTATTTATGCGTATTCAGTGAGTTGACATAATTAAATAGTAGCGTGTGTCATTCCTTGATATCTCCTCTCAATATGAGGGGAAAGGTATGTGCTGTGTTTGGCTGCAGTAACTATGAAGTAGAGAAGAATACGCGGTCTTTCTTTCGCTACCCTCGTGACAAGAAAATGTAAGTAATATTGTGTTTGCATATATATTCTTTCAGTGACAAAGAGATTTTTATAGTACTTCATAATCTTCTGACCTGAAAATCGACCCATATTTTAACTGGCTTAAAATACACATATTTTATTGTATAGTGCAGCAGTTAACCTCCAATACCGATGTGTTGTTGTAGGTGTGATATGTGGGTTTTGAAATATCACAGAAGTGGTTTGGATAAGGTGTACAAGAAAGAAAGGACGTTGCGCTTATAGAAGAATTATAAGCTCTGTTCAGATCATTTCCAGGCCAACGACTTAAAAAAATCCTCGACTATACAGCCAAGGGTATGTTACATTTTTACTCTAATTGTACGTAAATATTCCTCAAAGCATCACTATCTACAACATTTTCAGACTTTTCTTTCTTTTACCCACTTCTCAGATTAAATCCGGGATTGTATAGATTTTCTTTCTGTTAGTAGGCTTCATGTTAAGAGGAAAATTGTCCAGCTTTTAAATGTTAATTCATTGCATCATTTGTGTAAGGAATGTGCCGATATTTTTATTGAAAATTGTTTTAATATTATGATACAATGTTTTTAAATGAGAAAAAAGCCAAATAGAACCGTAAAAGTTCAGGCAGGAATTCTAAAGCAAAAACGTAATACATAAATGAAATATCAATCCATTTCACATCTTGTTTATATGTCTAGTTTCAGTCTTTAAATAATAACATTTTAAATAATTCTTCATTCAGAATTGCTTTCGAAGTTAATATCTCAATAATACTTTCCTTCTAGACGTAATTTACTTATCCATTTTCGTATATGCATTTCCATTGATATTTGAATTTAGCGCGACTTTTCAGGTCAAGTCACTAGAATTGTCTCCCATTTCAACAAGGCTAAATCCTTAAGTTTCGCGTATTGTCTCTACTGTATTTGCTGACAGGGACACCAGCTAGGCAGATAAATATATCACACCAACGTGCAGATATATGGAAGTGACCGGCTGTTCACCTTGCTACTTCATAATCACAAGGACGAGTTTGTTCTCCGAACTTTTATAACATTTGCACAGTAGGTAAAAGTGTAGCGAAACCAAATTCAGATGATTATAACAAATTCTTACACTAGGGATTTTGTTGAAAAACTTGTAAATTAATGAAAATGAAAACCTACAACCTGTTTTCCAGTCATTGACCGGGTCAGGGATGTAATGAATGAATTATATATAGGCTATTTTTACGATGGGGTCGCCACTCCCAAAGTGATGTATATTAATGACTGATAGATGCTACGAAATGAGAATGGAGAGTGTTGCTGGAATGAAAGATGACAGGGAAAACCGGAGTACCCGGAGAAAAACCTGTCCCGCCTCCGCTTTGTCCAGCACAAATCTCACATGGAACGACCGGGATTTGAACCACGGTATCCAGCGGTGAGAGGCCGACGCGCTGCCGTCTGAGCCACGGAGGCTCCTTGTAAATTAATATCCGCATATAATGGTACGTTTCTTTAATTCACTAGTTTATTGCGTTAGATTTGTTGAAGGTAAGAATTCAAAAGTCGGAGATAAAAATATATTGGTCACAATACAGAATTCTCAAAACACTTATTTAAAAGACGTATTTAAAAAAGTGTAAAAGTTTCAATCGCGCTGAGACATGACTCCCATACAAATTATTATTTAAACATGTATATTTGTTCCGTCGTTATCCTAAACCACTGAGCAGATTTCGATGAAATTCTGTACAATATATAAAGTGAACACACGATAGACTAAATTGATATCCAGTTCCGATCTCTTGGACCCTCCGTGGCTCAGACGGCAGCGCGTCGGCCTCTCACCGCTGGATACCGTGGTTCAAATCCCGGTCACTCCATGTGAGATTTGTGCTGGACAAAGCGGAGGCGGGACAGGTTTTTCTCCGGGTACTCCGGTTTTTCCTGTCATCTTTCATTCCAGCAACACTCTCCATTCTCATTTCATAGCATCTATCAGTCATTAATAAATCACTTTGGGAGTGGCGACCCCATCGTACTAACAGCCTATATCTGCTTCATTCATTACATCACTGACCCGGTCAATGACTGGAAAACAGGTTGTAGGTTTTCATTTTCATTTTTTTTTTCGATCTCTTAGGGAGACATGCAGTGGAGGGAAATGTAAAGCAAGTCAGACGAAAATGTGCGCCTGAATCCCATAACAGTGAATAAGCTGCGTACTGGTTTAGTTCTACTAAAAAGCAGGACCCATCAAGTTTAACTTACATACGTAACATTTACGTGGATCCCCATATCTACGCTAAAACAATAAGCAAATGCCAAATAGTTGCCAGAAGTGATATATTTTTTTAAGAATTACGAAGTATAGTTTGCATTATGTTGTTAGTAAATAATAATTCGAAACACCTAAGGGATCAGCTTCTACGCTCGACGGAAGTCCTGGTCGGATATGAGCTAAGTTCTTTTCGGGTATTTTCCTATGTTTGAATCAGTTATTTACCATATATGCCCATCCTTACCAAAGAGTTTATTCACTTCGCAGTAAAAAAAAAAAAATGATATTTTAGAGGTTGAGAGGATGAAGCTGAGATGTTTGAAGTAGTCGCTTATTCTCCACCTAGTTCCTTTTTTTATGATTTCATTTTCGATAGCCCCTCAATTTGCTGAATTTCAACAAAAGCTCGTAAATCTGGATCAGAATCCAGATTATCTTCAGAACCATCGTCACTGGCACTGAGTGAATAGTTCGGATCGTCATTGGAGTGTCTTCATGCTTAGATTCAGTTTCTAAACGGTTGTCTTCTCCACTCCTCCACTCTCATGTTCATCCGGCTCGTCAAGAACACGGCAGATGAACTCCTATTTCGCTCTTCGTTTAACCATTGTGTCCTGGAAAGTCACATGCCTAATAAATATGAAGCAACCATCCGGAATGAGTAACTTACCCGCTACGACAACATCCAAGTAGACTTACGTGTTACATATTAATAATACGTAAGCGTTACGTACCAAAGATAATGCGTCAATACATGAAAAAAAAATGTACCGTGACTCACCGATAATGAACTCCCCCGGTATTCGCTCCTCACACATGCATTTAAATGCTATGGTGAAATTATCGACGTTGATCATTGGGAGCATTTTTCCGACTCGTTGGCTGAATGGTCAGAGGATTCAGAGGGTCCCGGGTACGATTCTCGGCCGGGTCGGAGATTTTAACCTTAATTGGTTAATTCCAATGGCTCGGGGGCTGGGTGTGTGTGGGGCGTATTCAACATTAGAGATCATCCTAGGCAGAGCCCTCATCTTTACAGACATGCAGGTCGCCTAATAGGCCGTCTGCTAGAAAAAGACCTGCACCAGGCCTCTCCGGAGGCCATACGCCATTATTATTGTTGGGAGCATTGTATGGAGGTGGTCTGTTGGGGAGTAATGCGGGAAGGAACAGTGCGCAGTTATATGACGCATACATGTTAATTTTACGTACGTTAGTATTCTAGGGCTGATTACATTTCGATTTCATAGAAAAGAGGTTATACGCATTATCATCCTAATAGTTATCAAGGTAGAAATGCTAGATGTGGGTTACAGTAGTCACGTTTTGTTCGTGAACCATGGACAACGGCTGAGTGGCCTAGCAAGTGGTACTGAGTGTCGGTTATCAGTTGCTATGGAATGGGAGCGGGCATTAGCGACATATTATGAGTCAGGGATGAACTCGAAGTGTTGTGTTTGGACTAGACTACATGCCTCTGATAGCTCACAAACGCAACTCTGATTAAAATACACAGTAAATTATTATAATCCTTAGTACAACTTGAAACTAAAAACAATTAATATACGGTGCAATTGCAAGCACAGATTTCCACCGAGACATTCCTTCACAAGCCACGCCACCCTGTCGTAGCCTCAAGAACAGCTATTACTACTGTACCTCTGGATGGTATTGCTACTGATTTAACAACTGTCAGTAATTAACCTGTAAGCCTCCGTGGCTTAGGCGGCAGGGTTCTGTGGCTCAAATCCCGTCCACTCCTTCTCATCTTTCATTCCAGCAACACTCTACAATATCACTTTTCATTAATCATTCGTTAATCTTTGCCACAGAGGAGTGCGACAGGCATCGGCAGCCGGCACAATTCCTATCCTCGCCGCTAGAAGGGGATCCATTCGTTCCATTCCTGACCCGGTCGAATGACTGGAAACATGCTGTGGATATTCATTTTCGGTAAGTAACCTAAGGGCTAAGCGACTCCACACGATGGTGAAGCTGTGCATACGATCCGGCTTCGATGATGACACCATATGAGGCGAACTAAGGAGGACGTGTTACCTAGGACAATAATTAACTCAGACTCGGAGGCTGAGATTAAAATCGAGTAGAAAAAGTTTCCTAGGGTAATAACAGACTCAGTCATGGAAGGCAAGAGTAAAATTGAGAAGGATAGGTTTCCCAGGATAACAATAATCTCAGCTATGCACTATGTTTTAAAGGTAAGAATTGACTTCAGAGCTGGCTGCAAATAGAGGGTTATGGAAGCATTTAGTTAATTCACGGATATTTGCAGACTGGACGATGAAAAGTGAAATGCCAATATACAAATGCAGGGTACCTTACTTTTCACAGGATACAGTAGCAAGCAACAAGCAAGGAGGATTTTAGTATTCGTTTTACATCGCACCGACACGGTTAGGACTTGTATAGGAAAGGGTAGGAGTGGAAAGGAAATGAACGTGGCCTTAATTAAGGTACGCTGGTGTTTAAATGAGAAAACACGGAAAACCATCGTCAGTGCTGCCGACAGTGGGGTTTGAACCCACTATCTCCCGAATGCAAGCTGATAGCTACATACCCAAACCCCGCATCCACTTGCCATTTCAGTTTTTATCGTTCAGTCTGCAAACCTCTAGCAATTAAATAAATTCTTCCATAATCCTATATTTACAACCAGCTCAGTGAAGTGAATCGGAACTAAGAATTCGTAGGCCTGCCTCAGAGCAGCCACTTACGGACAGCGTGGACAATGCACTCTACAATTAACTTTCAAAACATACACTGCGCAACAGTGAACAGGCGAAAAATACCAATATTTTCTTATTTTTCCTGAAACAATGACCTAATTGCCCTTCTTCTGACAAATCAGTCAATTTCTTTCTGTGGCAATGCATCTCCCAAGAGTACTGTACACTGTGAAAGCAAATTAAGTACTTGTGACATGACAGGACATAGACAAGGTGCTAAATATCACCAACACCCCTGATCCAAAAAAGGAAATGAAGTGAATTGAGCGGATGATCGTGCCTCTTGATCAGGTTTCAACTGGTTCGCTGTACCGTGTGAACTGAAACCTGTTCCAAATGTACCTGTCCATATTTAGAGTAGACAAAACAAGTGTGTGACTTATCTAGACCGTTTTCTTCCGTCCAAACACAATATCTGGTGTGTTGAACTGAGAGTCCTTGAGAGCTACAACTTTAAAAAATGATGATCGCACTCTTAACGGAGCCCGGTCTGTGATATAATGACTAATTACGAAGGCTGACCGGGCTTGCAACTCAGGCTGGATAATGAAGAGGCGTTATGTGAACGACATCCTGAGGTGTGCATCAGCCGCAGTTCAATGAAAGGTGGGTGGTCTTCATTTCAAACCTCGGTATTTGCATTTAAGGCGTTAAAATCTAAACGTTCTGACACCGTGGTTAGCAGGTTCGAGTCCCGTTGGTGGAAAAATTTCACCGTCAGAATGTTGGACGCCTGGACGAGGGAGGTGGTAGTATACAATTTCTAACCACTAGACTGCGTGCCAAAAGTCTGGATTAAATTCCAAACTTCTCCGCAGTGCTTATGTGGTGTGAGTGCATATGACGTTGTTGATGGTGATTCGTCCGTCGGATGGGGACGTTAAACGTCGTGCTATTCCACAGGAGTAGGCTATGTGCCGGCACCGGGTTTCACCCTCTCCCTACTATCATATATCACGTCAATAACTTCATCTCATTAACTCATATGATGAGGATGACGCCAGGAAAGGCATCCGGTAATAAAAAGCTGCCACGATTCATCTCATTCCATACCTGACACCGCAGAGAAACGGGAAAAGGGTTGGACAAACGAACATATTATAGATACAGTAAATGTGAAATATCTCTTAATCACTCACTCACTCACTCACTAGTACGGCTCAGTGGCTAAATGGTTAGCCTGCTGGCCTTTGGTCCCAGGGGTCCCGGGTTCGATTCCCGGTAGAATCGGGAATTTTAACTACCACTTGTTAGTTCCGCTGGCGTTGGGTATGTGTGTCGTTTTCATCATCATTTCAATCTCATCACGACGCGAGGTCGCCTTCGGGTGTCAAATCGAAACACTTGCACTTGGCGAGCCGAACAAGATCTCGAACACTCCCGGCACTAAAAGCCATACGCCATTTCATTTTTTCTTTTTTCTTTTCTTTTTTGCTATTTGTTTTACGTCGCACCGCCACAGATAGGTCTCATGGTGACGATGGGATAGGGATGTGGTGGTGGTGATTATTGTTTTAAGAGGAAGTACAACTAGGCAACCATCCTCTATATAACACTAATCGGAGAGAAAAAATGGAAGGGGTACGACACTTCGAAAAATGAAGATATCGGCCAAAGGAAGACAAGGGCCACGAAGGGCGTGAAAACGAAAGACTGCCTAGCCCTCGCAAACCTAATAGCGTCGGGGTCGGAAAAGAACAAGAATTGACCAAGGGAGGTCGGACAGGATAGGTGAAAGTGACGAGCCTGGCACAAGTAAGTGGAAGCAATGCCAGGACTCAGCTGAGGGCCCCGTGGTCGCCAACCCACGCTCCATAGTTCAGAGCCCCTGGGGACCCTATTAGTCGCCTCTTACGACAGGCCTGGGATACCGTGGGTGTTATTCTACCGCCCCCACCCACAGGGGGATGGGATAGGGAAGGCCTAGGAATGTGAAGGAAGTGGCCATGGCCTTGATTAAGGTACAGCCCCAGCATTGGCCTGGTGTGAAGATGGGAAACCATGGAAAACCATCTTCATGGCTGCCGACGGTGGGGTTCGAACCCACTATCTGCCAGAAGCAAGCTCACAGCTGCGCGCCCCTAACCTCACGGCCCATTTCATTTTATTCACTCAGTAAGTCAATCAATCAATCAATCAATCAATCAATCAATCAATCAATCAATCAATCAATCAATCAATCAATCAATCAATCAATCAATCAATCAATCAATCAATCAATCAAACCGATAAGAGCGAAATTCATCTAAGATCATAAGAAACAGCCAAGATTTGTTTTCAAAAATCAAACTCCTAAGGAGGAAAATACACGTAAGATGGACGCTATTTCGAAGCGTTAAGTCGCAAGATGCTATGATAGTTAACTTCTGTGCCACTTCATATCCCA
Organism: Anabrus simplex; assembly: GCF_040414725.1. Classification (NCBI taxonomy): domain Eukaryota; kingdom Metazoa; phylum Arthropoda; class Insecta; order Orthoptera; family Tettigoniidae; genus Anabrus; species Anabrus simplex. The sequence continues at coordinate 126,829,845 of NC_090269.1, forward strand.
TGAGGTGTCTTCCTCGGCGTTGTGCCAGGTAGACCACGGTTTGAAACGGAACAATTGTGTTGTTTCTTTTCTTCTGTTGATTATTTTTGTTCTTTGCTTTACTTCGCACCGTCACATATAGGTCTTGTGGCGACGATGGAGTAGGAAGTGGCTGGAAGTGGGAAGGAGGTGAGGTACAGCCTCAGGGATGTGCTTGATATGAAAATGCGAAACCAAGTAAAACCATCTTCAGGGCTGCCAACAGTGAAGTTCGAACCCACTATCTCTCGAATGCAAGCTGATAGCTACGTGAAACAAAAACGGCCCAGTCACTTGCTCAGTAAGAAATCAGTGGAACTCTAGTCCAAGTGTATATGATTATTGCATATATATATATATATATATATAACTACTGTACCAGTGCAATTATCTGTAAATATAACCTACGGTGGGCAACTCTATATTACAACCGAGACAGTCCAGAAACGGTACCATTTAATCCATGAAAAATACTAAACTTAAGAAGTAATTTCGAAAGTATGTCCACCTCTTTGGTGTAGCGGTTAGTATGATTAGCCGCCACCCCGGAGGCCCGGGTTCGATTCCCGGCTCTTACACGAAATTTGAAAAGTGGTACGAGGGCTGGAACATGGTTCACTCAGTATCAGGAGGTCAACTGAGTAGAGGGGGTTTCGGTTCCCACCTCAGCCGTCCTCGAAGTGATTTCAACCATCCCCCCCCCCCCAACCCAACAAGGCCCCTGTTCAGCATAGTACGTGAGGCTGCCTGGGCGAGGTATTGGTCGTCCTTCCTAATTGTACCCCGACCCAAAATCTCACGCTCCAGGACACTGTCCTTCAGGCGGTAGAGGTGTGGGATCCCTGGCTGAGTCCGAAGGAAAAACTAACCCTGGAGAGTATACGGATTAAGAAAGGAAGAAGAAAGAAAGAAAGAAATTTTGAAAGTGTAGTTCGTAAGTTATGAAAATAAACTATGATTAGACCTGGAATTAGGTCGAAATTCTTGACGCAGAACGAGGTTTATTTGTTCCCACAGACTTCTAGACGTAGAATTATGAGTCATAAATAAATATAATAGAAAGGCATATGCTACTTGCAAGTTTATGACGGTGCAACAGATCTCCCTCAGATGATGTATGTCTGTCATTTTTACCTCATTTTATTAATGAAAATATATTTCTTCACAAAAGCGTACAACATATTTTCACCATGACAAATGGTTTATTTTTCTGCATTATTAAAACTAAATATGATGGCACAAAAACTGGTAAAAAATATATTTACTACAAGGAAAGAGAGTCATTTATTTTGGGACTCTCTAAGCTAACAAACGGTGATACAACTTAGATCCTTAAAACATTTTTTCTCCCTCTTGTAATTTAGCAGAATGACTGTCCATCTTCAAACTTTTTGCTGTGTATTGTATTTCTGTTTAGAAGCTTGTCCTATGTCACAATCTGACCATCTCTCAATCTTCATCTTACGGCTCCTGCGACCATTTGTATAAGTTTCCGGGGAACGAAAGAAAGGCGGGACATTAGTGTGCATATGTCAGGCTGTTTCTTTTTTAAGAAGAATCCCCACTGGGGGTAGCTTTGAGTCATCAATCAAGCAGACTTGACTTGAGCGCTACGTACCGCCGCGGAGTGCGGGCGGGCGGAGTCCAGAGTTTGGCGCCGGTGACTCAGACTGACTCACAATTGGATTATACGGTGATACAGCCATCATGACGTTATTAGCACACGATAGAAAAAAATCATTAACACGATTCACTAGAAACTCGTAGTCATCTTTTATGTTGAAAAATGAAATGTCGTATGGCTTTTAGTGCCGGGATATCACAGGACGGGTTCGGTTCGCCAAGTGCGCGTCGTGATGAGGACGAAATGATGATGAGGACAACACATACACCCAGCCCCCGTGCCATTGGAATTAACCCATTAAGGTTAAAATCCCCGACCCGGCCGGGAATCAAACCCGGGACCCTCTGAGCCGAAGGCCAGACGCTGACCATTCAGCCAACGAGTCGGACATAATTTATGTTTGGTGGAAGTGAGACTGTATACATTGATGTCAATATGTCAAAATATTTTTTATTATATTCATTGATATTGATATTCCTTGACTGAATGGTCAGCGTCAAGACCTTCAGTTCAAAACATACAGGTTTCGATTCCTCGTCGGGTCGGGTATTGTAATCGCGTCCGGTTAATTCCTGTGACTGGGACTGTGTATTACTGTTTGACCGAAAACATTCCTCTTCTTATACACAGAACACTTTACATTAACCAACAAGCACAGAAACACGCAATAATAATTAATAAATTCATTCCTCTAGTGTTAGGGACTGCCTGGCCGAGGCGGTAAAGGCGTGATCGATTCGCTCTGAAGGACGTGGATTCGAATCCCTGTCAGAAAATCGTCGAATTTAAGAAATGAGATTTCCACTTCCAGAGGTACACACTTATTTATTTATTAATGCCTATTTTCAGTGGCGAAGTTAGGGCTCGAGGCCGTCTCTTCCACTTAACTACATACTAATCAAAATCATAAATAAAATCATGAGATATTTAAAATAGTTAAAATCAAACAAAAAATTAATAGAATTGAGAACAAATTTAAATACATTACTGAGTTAATAAAACTAATTAATAGTAAGAACTCTTAATAATGACTAATCCTCAGGCGCGCACACATTCATACTTCAGCCATTCAGTTAGCGCTCCTCAGCAGGTAGTCTCGGCAGGTGACCTTAAACCTTTGTAAAGAGCTAGTTTCTCTGACCTGTGCTAGCAGGGAATTCCATAATCTGGCGCCGGTCACTACAAACGATCTATTAATTTTATTTGTGCGGTGCACTGGAATAGAAAGAGTGGATCTGGAACGTGTATTTAAGTTGTGAAATGATGATAAAAAGGTGAATTTAGAAGAAATATACAGTGGCTGACTTTCCACTAGTACTCTAAACACCATCGTTAAAATGTGTAGCTGCCGACGTTTATCAGGCTTCAGCCATGAGAGAGCCTTATAGTATGAGGTAATGTGAACATCGTACCCAATATTGTAAATAAATCGCAGGCAGGAATTCAGTGTTCGTTGAAGTTTAAGTGTTTCTTCTCTTGTCATATCATCTAGAACAACGTCACAATAATCAAGAATAGGGAGAACCAGTGTATGTATTAGTTTGGCCTTAAGCTCAAATGGAAATACATCCCTTTGCCGTTTAAGGGGATGAAGTGCTCCAAAAATCTTTTTACAGATGATTTTCGTGTGATCAGACCAATCAAGTGTTTCATTCATAATTACACCGAGATTTTTAACTGTTTTATTGTAGGGAATAATGTTACCATTCAGTAGGATAGGCGGGATTGCAATATGGTTCACTCAGCCTACACCAAAAATGAGTACCAGGTTAATTCCTGGGGACAAAGGCGGTCGGGCGTAGAGCTAACCACTCTACCGCATCAAGTGCCGAGGTTGCAGATAGTGGAAGCCTTTACCTTCCACCCCTCCAAGGGCCTTCATGGCCTCTACGGAGATAACTTTGCTTTTTTTTTCCTGTAGTGTTGGTGTTGGGAAGAGTATCCATCGATAAAGTAGAGCCAAGTTCTGATGCACGATACAATTATTACACGATATAGAAAGAAAGGTACTCTTTGTATCCTTGTTAAATCTACTATAAGACAACCAACATGGTTTTATTTTTATTTTCCTTATTTTCCTTTCTTAACACTTTTACCCTCCAGGGTTGATTTTTCTCTCGGACTGAGTGGGATTTCACCTCCACCGCCTCAAGGGCAGTGTCCTGGAGGTGAGATTTTGGGTTGGGAGGATACAGCCGGGGAGAAGGATCAGCATCTCGCCCAGGCGGCCTCACCTGCTATGTGGGGGGCATTGCGGGGGAATCGGAAGATCGAAAGGGATAGACATGGAAGAGAGAAGGAAGCGGCCGCAACCTTAAGTTAGGTACATTCCCGGAATTTGCCTGCAGAAGAAGTGGGAATCACGGAAATCCACTTCGAGTATGACTGAGGTGTGAATCGAACTCCCCTCTACTTAGCTGACTTCCCGAGGCTGAGTTGATCACGGTACTCTTCAAATTCCGTGGCAGAGTCGGGAATCGAACCCTTACCTCCTGGGGGTGGCAGCTAATCACACTAACCAAAACACCACAGAGGAGATTTTTTTATTTTTTTACAAATTGCTTTACGTCGCACCGATGGCGATGATGGGATAGGAAAGGGCTAGGAGTGGGAAGGTAATGACCGTGGCCTCAGCCCCAGCACATACTTGATGTAAAAATGGGAAACTACGAAAAGACATCTTCAGGGTTACCTACAGCGGAGTCCGAACTCACTATCTCCAGCATGCAAGCTGCTGGCTACGTGATCGAATCCGCGCAGTCCCTTGATCGGTTATTTTGGGTTTAGACAGGGTGTTTACAGCCCCATGACCACCCTAATATCAGGTGACTTGTAATGAGGAAAGTCCGAAAATTATTGGGCTTCGAACTCGGCCATTCAGGTGAAAGCCAAAACGTTAAGCAATTGTTCATTTCTGTTTAGTATCATTAGAATAGTCCGCCTCTGTGGAGTAGTGGTTAGTGTGATTAGCTGCCACCCCCGGAGGCCCGGGTTCGATTCCCGGCTCTGCCACGAAATTTGAAAAGTGGTACGAGGGCTGGAACGGGGTCCACTCAGCCTCGGGAGATCAACTGAGTAGAGGTGGGTTCGATTCCCACCTCAGCCATCCTGGAAGTGGTTTTCCGTGGTTTCTCACTTCTCCTCCAGGCGAATGCCGGGATGGTACCTAACTTAAGGCCACGGCCGCTTCCTTCCCTCTTCCTTGCCTATCCCTTCCAATCTTCCCATCCCTCCACAAGGCCCCTGTTCAGCATAGCACGTGAGGCCACCTGGGCGAAGTACTGGTCATACTCCCCAGTTGTATCCCCCGACCAAGAGTCTGAAGCTCCAGGACACTGCCCTTGAGGCGGTAGAGGTGGGATCCCTCGCTAAGTCCGAGGGAAAAACCGAACCTGGAGGGTAAACAGATGATGATGATGATGATGATGATGATGATGATCATTAGAATACATGCAAAACCCTCCCAATGCCAACTTAAAGAATTGTATGCCAGGGTACTCTGGATATTACTTGGATTGTTGTAGTTTGATATGGATCGTATTTTAAGTATATTGTCAATAAACCTGATACTCTCTTTTACGTGACAATCATAGAAACCGGCGTAAAGCAATTATTCCTCTGCAAACAGGGCGCAAGTTGGCCGGCAGGGTATGACAGGTGGTGGTTACAATTTCTAATCACTAGATGGCATGCCAAAAGCTTAGATTCGATTCCAAACCTTTCTGTTTTGTTCATTTGGAATGAGAGCATTTGACGCTATCAATGGTAATTCTGCCGTGGAGACGTTAAACCTTGAGCTGAACCCATGGTACTATTCGACAGGAGTAGGCTACGTGCCAGTTCCGGGTTTCCTTTACAATTGGCTTTACATCGCACCGACACAGAGAGGTCTTATGGCGACGATGGGATAGGAAAGACCTAGGAGTGGGAAGGAAGCGGCCGTGGCCTTAATTGACGTACAGCCCCAGCTTTTTCCTGGTGTTAAAATGGGAAACCACTGAAAACCATCTTCATGGCTTCTGACAGTGGCGTTCGAACCCACTACCTCCCGGATGCAAGTTCACAGCTGCGCGCCCCTAACCGCACAGTCAACTCGCCCGGTAGTGTCGGGTTTCACCCTCTCCCTTCTCACTTTCGTATATTACATCATCTTTTTCATATCATTAAATTCTTTGATGGAGTTGATTCCATGAAGGGCTTCCGATCGTAAAACCTCGCTACGAAGACCCATGTCACTTCATACACGACGCCATAGAGACACGGGATAATTGTACATACATACTGTGCACGTACATGTAGGAGCCTTTCTGAAATACGTCTGTCTTCCTGCCCTGAGTTCACGTTATTTGTGGATAGAAACTGAAAATAATTTTGTTGCTGTGACTAATCTCAGCTATAGTATTTGTAAACAATTTTGATGTGGTCAAGTCATTCACTGAATGAAGAGCAAATGTTAACAATTATTATTAGTGCCATGTCAGATATCGATGAAAGTGACAGCAGTATCTTACAGAGTGCCTCTCTCTCTCTCTCTCTCTCTTTCTGGCATTAAAATTTCGGACTCGGATGCTGGAAATATAATTTTGCGTCTTTTCCAGACTACAGGAATTATGATCAAATGCATTGCCAAATTAATATTTTAGTATCTAGAAATGACATGATAAAGGCTTTTGGGCTTATGTCGTGTCAGGGAAATAAGGTGCAACTCTTTAGGTTTCGGAGAGAACTGTGCTCTGCGTCATAAGACGAAAATCTCGACTGTCCTCAGGAGAGGCTTCTAAAACAATGAGCTTTGAATTTAGATGTTACCCAATAGAAGTGGAAATGGTACGTTTATTCATCTCCAGATGGTCATAATTCCTGTAGTCTGTAGTCTGGAAGAGATGTAATGGTACGCTACGTAACATCACGAGTAAGTTGTATATTACGTACATCAAAAGTGTCGTGATCCGTTTTAAATGTTTATCGGTTGTGAGTGTGCGATATAAGCTCACATTCCGTGCATCAAAAGTGCCGTGATATTATCGTTAAAATGTATTTAGCACCACTTATCGTATATCTATGTCCGACTCGTTGGCTGAACGGTCAGCGTACTGGCCTTCAGTTCAGAGGGACCCGGGTTCGATTCCCGGCTGGGTCGGGGATTTTAACCTTAATTGGTTAATTCCAATGGCACGGGGGCTGGGTGTATGTGCTGTCTTCATCATCATTTCATCTTCATCACGACGCGCAGGTCACCGACGGGTGTCAAATAGAAAGACCTGCACCTGGCGAGCCGAACCCGTCCTGGGATATCCCGACACTAAAAGCCATACGACATTTCATTTCATCGTATATCTACAATATCTCGAGGATGATGAACACAGAGAAATAGACTGTGGCATCCTGTTACAATTAATATGTGACCAACTCGAGTTCGCAACTCATAGAAATAATCCTGCTTGGCCAAGAAGTAATGTAAGTCAGTGAGCAATTCAGTTACAAATGCACTAAAATTTGGCTTTCTCGTTAGCTCTTCATTTTCAGTATCGGCTAATACTGATAACCTAACCTAAACTAACCTAACGAAACAAAATTAATTCGTCTTAGAAATAAAGGACTGTATTAGAAGATATGATAAATGATGCTGACAAGGAGAAAATAACACCTTTTTATACAAGTGTAAAGTAATTTAAATAATATTCGTCCTAAAAATATAAAAAAATCCGATGCCGATTCCGGACGAAACGTGAACAACTGGGAGTTGGATAAATTAGAGACACGTGACTGTCAAAAATATCACTGCCTTCTGGATAAATTAGAGACACGTGACTGTCAAAAATATCACTGCCTTCTGGTTAAATTAGAGACACATGATTGTCCAAAATATCACTGCCTTCTCGTTAAATCAGAGACACATGACTGTCAAAAATATCGCTGCCTTCTGGATAAATTAGAGACACGTGACTATCAAAAATATCACTGCCTTCTAGATAAATTAAAGACAAGTGACTATCAGAAATTTCACTGCCTTCTGGATAAATTAGAGACACGTAACTGTCAAATCATAACTTCTTTCTGAATACTACTTTGAATTACATCCGCTGTTTAGAAACCAAGGATTAGCAATGGTGCAACAGGTTAATGACAATACCACGGTTTCGTAATGCCTGATATTTACCCGAGTAAAAATGTTCGTAATTTTTCCACATCTCTATGTAAATTACTATCCTCACTTAACTTTCTCTCAAACTGCTCGATGCCTACGTTGGGAACTGCAACGACTCAAATTTTGATAGCTCTTACATATGGGTCTACGTATTCTCTGAATTCAAAATCTCGAATGTTAAGCTGACAAGAAGAGGATCAGATGACTCATTGATGAACTGAGGAATAAATGGCTCACTACCAGTGCAATCATCGATATAACACTACCAAGCGGCCGCTGCTCAGCCCGAAGGCATGCAAATTACGAGGTGTCGTATGGTCAGCAAGACGAATCCTCTCCGCCGCTCTTCTTGGCTTTCTAGACCGGGGCCGCCATCTCACCGTCAGATAGCTCCTCCGTTGTAATCACGTCGGCTGAATGGACCTCGAACAAATCTTCACATCCAGGTAAAAATCACTGACCTTGCCATCCCACCAATCCACTCCTAGAACGCAATGCTAGCCAGTTAACCAGATACATGTGTATTTTAGGCATGGTATCAATGTGTTTTCTTTTTCTTCTACCGCTTTTCCTACAGCTGTGGGGTCGCGGGGCGAACTGCTTCGCACAAGTGAATTTAGCCCTGTTTCATGGCCGGATACCCTTCCTGACACCAACCCTATATGGATGGTTTCTGTGGTGGTCGGTAGTGTCTTGTATTGTCTGAATATCAAGAGGAAAGTGTTGGTACAGACACAAACATCCAATTCCAGAGTCAAAAGAATTAATCAGAAGCGATGAAAATCCCCGACCCGGCCGGAAATCGAACCCGGGACCCTCTGAACCGAAGGACAGTACGATGACCATTCAGCCAGATAGTCGGACCAATGGTATAAATAAAATAATATTCATTTATTTATTTATTTATTTATTTATTTATTTATTTATTTATTTATTTATTTATTTATTTCGTGTCGGTAGATTTAGTGGCACGAAAAAGAATTCCTGAGGGACAAAATTCCGGTACCTCGGCGTCTTCGAAAACCGTAGAAGTAGTGAAGTTCGTAAAGTCAATAGCATTATTATCATTATTACTGTATTACTACTATTTATTTATTTATTTATTTATTTATTTATTTATTTATTTATTTATTTATTTATTTATTTATTTATTTATTTATTTATTTAGTTATTTATTTATTTATTTATTGAAATAGCGGAACGGTTAAAGCACTCCCAACAGACAATCCATATTTTCGAAACAATATCACTGAATTGAACTGTCGAGCTATATAATAATTAAAATATACTGACTAATTTATCTCGGCATCTCTATAAAGTTTACTAATATATTCATAAAAGACAACTGAGAAGAATTACTATAACTGTCCTGTAACTAAGGATATTTTCAAAAATAATTGAGAAGTTTCCTCGCTGCATATGAGTCACCCAATTTCTCCCCCACGTAGGGCACTCTTATAAGTTTATTAAACTCATCCTCCTGCATTCAAATTCCTGCAGTGAGTCCATTTCCCTTGAATACCCTTCTTAAATGATTCCTCCCGCAAGCGACCAACAAAGTTAATTTTACACGACATGCCGAGCATATCAATTAATGTCCCCCTGTTTGTGAGAAGCCCCACATCGCAAAGGAATTCTGCAATATATTTTTTCGTTTTTCGTCTACTGCTCACGTCTCAGAGGGAATATAACCATTTCCATCTCTCTAGATTTGAACTGTGTGTTAACACCAACCTATCTGGCTCACATTCCAAATGTTTCTCGAGAGTAATATTCTTCAAGTAGCTGTGAAAATAGGTTCGCTGAATGTAAATGTAGTCTACCTCACTCTGAAATGTTATGGTCCCTCGTATAGTATTATGAGAACATTTTCCTCTCCCCCGCCATGGCGCAACAACCGTGATGGGCCTTGGCCTACCAAGTATCCGCTGCTGCAGATTAAAAGGTGACGCATGGTCAGCGTGACAAGTCCTCTCGAACGTTCATCCAGGCTTTCTACATCGGGGCCGCTACCTCATCGCAGACAATTTCTCATTGTTTATATGTAGGCTGAGTTGACCGAGAACCAGCCCTCAGATACCGGTAAAATCCCTGACCTGGCTCGGAATCGAACCTGGGGTCCAGGATAAGATGGGAGGCTTGCTAAACTTAGACCACGGGACCGAAGTCTACCTGCGTTGGAATTAAACGCAACTTGGCAGGTTCGATTATGCCTCAGGCCGGTGATATTTAAAGATGCTCAAATACGTGAGCCTCCTGTCGGTAGATTTACTGGCACGTAAGAGAACTCCTGCGGGACAAAATTCCGGCACCTCGGCGTCTCCGAAAACCGTAAAAATAGTCATTGGGACTTAAAGCAAATAACATTATAGTAGAAGTCTTCCTCGCGAGCAGTCGAGATTTCCTTCTGAAGACGCAGAGCAAAGTTCTCTGCGAAACGTAAAGATTTTCACCTTATTTTCTCGACACGGCATAGGTCCAAAAGCTCATATCATGTCTACAAGCAAGTAGGAAGTTTGAAATAAAACAAACGTCAATACGTTTTATTTCTATTTATTTATTTATTTATTTATTTATTTATTTATTTATTTATTTATTTATTTATTTATTTATTTATTTATTTATTTATTGGTGTGATCAATGCCCATAGCGATGCCAATCATCTCTCTCTGCAGGTATCATCGACTATCCATAAATAAAATTGTATTGAATTGACTATCGAGTAGGCTACGTCTTTCGTTTCGCTGAAAGTCGGACTTCCACTGGGTGACGGTGTCATGAAAACCCAGTAGCACAATTCTTCCTCTGTCGCAATCGACATTTTGATTGTTCTATATATATTATTATTATTATTATTATTATGCATGTAATGCACGTATATACGCGCGCGTTTAGCCCCCTAAGGAGCACGTAGAACCATTATGTAGCAGTGGTATTGCTATTGGTATTCTTCATCTTGACCTTCTTGTTGTTCGTATTTTCCCAAAATTTCCTCATATATTCACTATGGGCCTGTCGTCTTTCCTGTGTCTGTGCGTTCCTCAGTTTCAAATTTCTTGCCGTGGAACTCTTGGCTGCAAACGAACCGGCCAGGTTTCGAACCCGGGGCCCTCTGAACCGAAGGTCACAACGTTGACAATTCAGCCAAGAAATCGGATTATTATCATTATTGTATTTCCGTGGCTCAGGTGGCAGCATGCCTGCCTCAGGTCGCTGGGTTCCGTGGTTCATATCCTGGTCATTCCATGTGAGATTTGTGTTGGACCAAGCGGAGGTAGGGCAGATTTTTCTCCAGGTACTCCGGTTTTCCCTGTCATCTTTCATTCCAGCAACACTCTCCACTATCATTTCATTTCATCTGTCAGTCATTAATCATTGTCCTAGAGAAGTGTGGGAGTTTGTTGCAACGGGTACAATTCCTATCCTCGCCGCTAGACGGGGGCTTCATTCGTTCCATTCCCGACCCGCTCGAATGACTGGAAACAGGCTGTGGATTTTTCATTATTATTATTATTATTATTATTATTATTATTATTATTATTATTATTACTAGCAGATGTGCCCGTGCTTCGCTACGGAATTCAACATTGTATACAGAATTGTAGGTTAGGTTGTGTACACGTTGTGAGCAAGACTGTATTAAATTGCATAGCTCTTAACGTTACAATAGAAACGCGGCGGAGAAATCACCAAACGTCTCTTCTCATGTGAAGACTGCGTTAGGGAATTTTCATTGTAATGGTAGGACCGCCTGCTTACCAAAAGTCACAATCAGGTTGGGGAATTGCATTATAATGGCAGACACTCGCTCTCCATCTGCCTTTTTACATCCTCAGAAAGACTGTCTTAGTGCTTTTCCCAACTGAAATGAACATAGGTAATTACAATGACGTCAGTAGGAATGGCGCGAGTAAAAGCAATGATTTCACATGAAATACTCGATCAAATAAAAAACACACATTTTCTTACTTTTAACGAACAGTACTACGCTGCCGATCTAAGATTCCAAAGTTCCAGAGCTGGAATGACCAGGCCGCAGACAGCCGTGATCCGTGAACAATCTTAGTCTTTTTTCGGGAGGGGTGGGGGTCAAATAGTGGAGAGTGCCAGGACAAAACTATGCCCTTTTACTAATCTGTTTCCTAGGAGTACCCGATGAGTCGGAAAATCTCAATTCATTACACTGGCGGGGGAAAGATCTATCTGACTTGGAGGCAAATTTTTCCTCCAAGCCATAGGAGAAATCCCCTCTTCACTGCTAATTTTGAATAAAATGAATGTAGAATTTAGTAAAAGTGAATAGGAAGAATCTCTTTTTAAGAAACGGCTCTTTTCAGGGTTGAATTTTGAGTTATTTAGTGAATTGTGGTGCTATAATTTGAAATATGCCTAAATTGCAATTCTAGACCAGGTCATACTACTACTACTACTACTACTACTACTACTACTACTACTACTACTACTACTAAGTCAGCCTATGCCTCATGTATGCACACTGCTCATTCAAAAGAGCGCGTCAGAGTAGGGATCGAATAGATGGAATAGTACAATGAACCAGTGTGTTACATACCAGCAGTACGGAATCAGAAAATGTATGAACCAGGGGAATGACATGCTAAAGAAGAAAGTTTTCTAACTCCCCAGCTATTTCCCGCAAATATTCAGTCAGGCTGTTATACTCATTACGCAGCAGTAATCCCATCTATCGGAGTTGAGCGGCAGCATAAGAGACAAAGAACATCACAACAAACAATGGTCAATGTAATGTAATCGTTGATCAATGTTATGCGCTTTCAGTATTGTAGGCCTTCACATTTAGTTTTCTTCCGACTCTGAAATACGACTGTTATCATGGTCGGTACGGTAAAACTAAATAAAACATAAATGTCGGAAATTGTATTATCTTTGACTTTTGTTATGTAGTACTTTTCGATAGGACATAGGTATTTAAAAATTAAATTTTAGACGCCTTCCCGTAAACTACAATTTCATCCAGGGTTAATAAGATTGTTTATAACTTAGACTGTAGTTTCTTATTCAACGTCTCTATATACCGACTTTCATTAAATTCTGTTAACCCATTTTCTCGTGGGTCGGCGTTGATATGGACTTGGTAACAAAATACAAATTCATGAATATCTGTGTTATCAAAGCCGGTACGGTAACAATGTATGATTTAAATGATCGGAAACGTAATTCTATATAACTTACTGTATGTAATATTTATCGATAATGTTGTAAACAAGGATAAGGTTTACCAGAACACAACTTATTTATTTGCTTCATATAGAAATTTACAAGAATGAACATAAAAATGTCTTGAAGCAAAGTGGATAATTACGCTTGAGAGAGTTTCTGTCACTATACACTATGTACACTTTGAATGTATTTAAAATAGCTTCTATCTTGAAAAGATAGTTCGTAGGAATGTTCAGTTCGTGATAGTCGAAAACTATCAGTTTCACTAGCATTGATTAGCTAATAGAGTTCCTTCTGACTTGAAGTGTCTGAGTTCATGAGCTAGCACAGAAAGGAAGCTAAGTTCACAATTAGAGAATATAATTTGTGTGTCGGAGCCTGAGTGAGATTGGGGATGTGTAGAGTACAGCATCGGGGCTCGACTGGAATGAAGGAACGGGAAATTGGAGCAGTGACCTGAGGTGAAACCTCATACTACCAGAATTCAGTCCACCTGGTCGAGACACATTTTTAAGAGGAGTAGCGTCTGTGTTCGACGTACAGTGTATTCTGGAGCAGGACACCGGGGAGAATCCTCGAGAGTGACAGGCAGGGAGCTCCTTTTATAGTGAACTCGACGGTACAGGCACGCGCACTGAAGGCTGCGCGTCGAGTCTCGAAATATACACGCTGGCGTGCGTGCGGCGGGCTGGCGCTGAGCGGAGAAAGCGGAGGACATACAACAGATAAGACCACCAATAATATAAATATTTGAGAATTAAATTATAGGCCTTCCCCTAAACTACCATTTCACTCAGCGTGAGTAAAATGATTTATAGCCTAGATTGTAGTGTCTCATCCCCCGACTTCACATATCGATTTTCATGAAAGTCTCTTCAGCCGCTTTCTCGTGATGCGTGTACAGACAGACAGACAGACAGACAGACAGACAGACAGACAGACAGACAGACAGACAGACAGACAGACAGACAGACAGACAGACAGACAGACAGACAGACAGACAGACAGACAGACAGACAGACAGACAGACAGACAGACAGACAGACAGACAGACAGACAGACATTATGGACAAGTAAAAAGTGCATTTTCTTGTTAGTATGGACATGACTGATACAGAAATACGGTTATTTTCAAATTCTGAGCAATGTACAGACAACACTCTTATTTTTATTATTATTAATATTATTATTATTATTATTAGTAGTAGTAGTAGTAGTAGTAGTAGTAGTAGTAGTAGTAGTAAACTTAACATGTGAGTGCCACATACTGTATTTGTGGGGGCAATTACTGTTCGTGTGAGTGTATGCGGTCCGAATGGAGAGTGGTGATGTAGGAACCAGGCAGGTGTAGTTCAAGTCGCTTGCTTCCATTAGGGTGTTAATGCAGTAGCCTGTAATGCCAGGACAAATCACATAATTGCCAAGGCTCATTAGAATGCCTGACGTGTGTGTGTATTTTCGTTTGTCATGTGGTTAGCACCAATTGAGTGGATACGTTGGTCAGAACAGTGTTAATTCAACCAAAGATTACATACCTGGCGTAGGGAGCACTGCCGACATTCTAGCCTAACATGATGCGAGTAGTGTTCAACGTTGTTCACCGCTTTGCTGTACAATGGAGACCAGGAAATCAGGCAGACATAACGACAGCTTCATGAATAGCATTCCTTTATTGTGCTATACAGCACTATTAAGAGAGAATTTGAAATATAGTTGGTTTTACTTATAGAAGCAGCATGGGAAATTCGAAATCCATATAAAAAGGTGAGAAATTGTGATGAATGTAATTATTATAGACGATATTTTTATGCAAATGCATGTTTTTATAGGAACTTACGACATAGCTTAAACTCAGTATTTGCCGCTGTTTCAAATATGTGTACTTGCACATTTCGGTCTCTTTTCGTGTAAATATCATGTATAATGAATATTTAAGGAATTTGTAGTTTATTTAATCTTACACATAATATTCACTTTATTGTCTAAATGAATATTTCAACGGTTTATCAAAAATTAAATAACCTGATGTAATTTCCTCATCTCCTATTTTTAATTTCCGTGTTTACGCTCGTTTTCACCAATCCCATAATGCGCTGTTATTAATTCCGTATGAAATTAAATTAGTACTAACCGTAATAACTGAAATTAATATTTCTCTTATTTCACTCTAAAGTAAATGCTTTTTCGTTTTAGGAAGGTAAACATTTTCTCGCCTGATGATGCAGTGGGTATCAGAGATGCGTTTAAATGTAAAAATGTGCAACAAGATTTGATTTATATTAAAACACACTTCTCTAAACTACCTTTTACAATAACGGAATTAGAAGCCACATGTCTGCCACTTTTAGACGCAATATCAATGTCAAATATTATGTGCATAGATTCACTTAGTTTTGTTCTGTGAAGAAGGTTCTTTGTGGCGAAAACTTGATTAGAGAATTGGACCTGACAAAAACATCTTCATTCAAGTTTGCACCCATAACTTCTTGTGATGTACAGATGTCATTCTCTCCCTACAAAAACATATTGACCGACAAGCGCAGGAACCACACAGAAACCAATGTTGATGGTTATAAACTGTGCCGAAAATTGAAGTGAAATAAGAAATTTGGAGCAAAAATGATAGTGCATATTTTAGTGTACTTTTTCCTTCATCCTGCATGTTTCATAGTCTGATAGTGCATGAATGCATGCGTATTGAAGGGAGTTTATAATGATTGAAAGGCTCATTTTTAGTGATAATGTTTGTAACTATGGATAGAATTAGGAAAATAATGGCTGAGCATTGTATGAGTCGTCGAGCTGTTTGGCTTGCATTCGGAGATGATGAGCTTATTTCCATCGTTGACAGAACAAAAGAAAAAGTATAACTTTTACACCACGAAAATACATATAAAAAGGAAACCACTTTCCCCCTTTGCGCAAATCAAATGAGCATAAATATGTCTCTCGGTCATGACCATCCATCAACGGATGCTAATTTTTCATGACCACTAATCGTAAGCAAGGTTGCTACGTAACATTGTCTGGTCATCCATCTATACCTTACATCACAGCCTGCACGGTGGCTAGGGTTACACTTCCGTCACATTAACTTGCTAAACGCAAATGAACCCCAACCATAAGATATACAGTATTTATGTCAATAATATTAACATATTAACTTACACGGGAACTTTTTTATTGCGTACTACTTGAAACATTCCTTAGGTTGGCAGTGCTGATTTTTATTTCCCATTGTTTTCCAGAATTTGTTCAAGCCTCTGCTTGAAGTGATTACATTGCTCAAAACATATTAATTGTCAATTGCTGCTTATGGTTAGATCACTGATTGTTGAAAGTTCTTACGTCTCAACTGTGTACGTGCGGCCTGTAGTTCCAGAATATTAAACTAACTAATCAGGTCCTTGTTTGCCCCTACTTTGCCTTGTATTATGCAGTATGCGCTAAAATATACAGTATTGGAACAATATACAGTTTTGGAGCTGTTATTTATTAAAATTGTAAATGTTTAAAATGTGCGCCATCGCACTGTGGACAGTGTCCATAACGGTGAAGCAGGATTTTGAAAACATAGCCTGGAACATAGGTTGCTGCAGACTCCTGAAAAACGAAGTGATCTTCTCACGTAATGCAGGCACAGTTCTGGGTGAATCTTTACAGCGGAACACTTTCTCCTTTAACATCTGGCCTCTCGAAATCAAGAAAACGAGTTGTTTGGCAATTGATGAAACCGTCCAAGTGAATGTGGCTTTCGTCGAATAACGATACATCGTCCAAGAAATCTGGAACTTCGTACACTGTGGCCAGAAATCTTGCACAATACGCAATCCTGGCACTCATAACTTGCTCCTTCAATCCTTGTCCAACCTGTATTCGGAATGGAAATCCACCTATGTCTTTAAACAATCGCCGAAGTGACGTATGGCTGATGTTAAATTTCAAGGACGTTCGTTTATCTGACTTCAACACCTGATTGAGAACACGTCCATGATTCTCATTTGTGGACACAGTTACTGGTCTACCAGACCTTCCCTTCCGTTCACACTATACACTAGCAGAACGACAAAATTTCGTAGACAGCATAACTGCGGTGCTTGGCCACGATATTGTTCCGCCACCAACTTCAAACTTGGTCCGCCTT
Source organism: Anabrus simplex (assembly GCF_040414725.1). Classification (NCBI taxonomy): domain Eukaryota; kingdom Metazoa; phylum Arthropoda; class Insecta; order Orthoptera; family Tettigoniidae; genus Anabrus; species Anabrus simplex. The sequence continues at coordinate 126,846,978 of NC_090269.1, forward strand.
GATAACCATTTCCGTACGAGCGAAAATAATACTCCACTATGAAAACGTTTTCCTACGTCGTGAGACCCACTTTCAACTCCAACCTCACAGTACAATGTTCTTTGCATTACTGGGAACACATAATGCTGATTCCGTGTTACGCCGACGATTGGCTATGCGCATGAAAGCTCCGCGAAATTCAGTACTGTATATTTTGGCGCATGCCGTATTATAAGCTGTAATAGCTAGTATTTCATCTCTCCCAGTATATGACCTAGATAAGCTGATTTCCTGCTATTGATGATATTTGCCAGTTTGTAATGCCATCCATATCTCCTCAGTCGTCATTACCTCATAGGCTGGCCTGGGATATTTTGAACACTATTCTATGCAGCCACAAGTTGAAGGCCTCTAGTCTCTTTACGGAGGAAGCTTTGGGAGTTCAGGTCTCAGTGAACGCCAAACCGACTATTTACAGGAATTAAATCAGAGACTGTGCTGTATCAGAATGTGTGCCTATGTTTCCAGTGAACTGACTGATGGTGCAGAAACTCTCCGTGAGCGAAGTATGCAGCCTGTCAGATAACGTGTAGTAAGCCAATGTGCTAGACCTGTATTTAGACAGTGGTTTTATAAATTTCGAACAATTCATATAAAGGAGTGCATCATAATTTCATAAAATATTAGTACGTGAATGCATTAAGATTATGTACGTGAAATTTGTTGTTATCGTCATTTTACCGGGGAGTTTGTCGTGCAGTTCGGAGCATGAGGCTGTGAGCTTGCATCCGGGAGATATTGGCTTCAAACCTTATTGTCAGCAGCCCTTAAGATGGTTTTCCGTGGCTTCCCATTTTCACACCCGGCAAATGTTGCGGCTGTACTTTAATTAAGGCCACGGCCGCTTCCTGCCCACCCCTAGTTCTTTTCTATCCCATCGTCGCCATAAGAACTATCTGTGTCGGTGCGACGTAAAACAAATTGCAATAATAAATACAAGTTTCATTTTTTAAGAAAGGCCTTCCTTGCTTGTACAGTACTCGTCGCCCTTACTTCTGCCATCACTGGTTCTTCTAGTACCCTAGTAAGTCGTAAAAGTCGAAAATTAATAGTTCCCATATCCACGTTTATGTCGGAGGAATCGCCTCAGACTTGCACCCCAAATATTTCTGAGATGGTTGGTACTATTTATGTGCTGTTTTCATAAATGTAGCACACACCGATTTTAATCATTAGCTTGTATACTTCTTTTTGAAAGTTACATTAGTCAAACGGAACAATGCCTATTGAAATTAATAAGACAGAACTGGAGAACATTAGAATGGTGTTTTTTTTGTTTTCTGGATTCTATTACATGTGGTTTACGAGCTATCACACTTTGACAATTTTAAATATCGGAAGTTGTCTGCTCCATGTGTCATCAATCATCGCTAACTTAAGAAAAAATTTGGCGGTATAATAATAATAATAATTTATAATTTCTTGTGGCTATTTCTAGCCGGGTGCACCCCTTGTAAGGCAGACCCTCCGATGAGGGTGAGCGGCATCTGCCATGTGTAGGTAACTGCGTGTTATTGTGATGGAGGATAGTGTTACGTGTGGTGTGTTAGTTGCAGAGATGTTGGGCACAGCACAAACACCCAGCCACCGAGGTTAAAATCCCCGACCCGGCCGGGAATCGAACCTGGGACCTTCTGAACCAAAGGCCGGTACGCTGACCATTCAGCCAACGAGTCGGAAAATTTGGCGATAGGCTGTCACTATTGTAACGGTCGCAGGGTTTAGAGCGCGCGAGTCAACACAGCGCCATCTTGTAACGGAGTATGCGTGTGACGTCACATATTTAGCACACATTTTGCCTTATTTCATGAAAACTACGTATCAGATTTTTTTTTATTTTTTATTTTTATTTCTGCAACAGGTAGCCTCCACGTTTATCTGTCAACTGAGACATTAAAGATAATCGTAAGTTAAATACAATCGGCAATATACGCGTTCTACGCAAACACTAAGAGTCTTAAAATGTTTATTTCCATGTACCCGTTGTAGGAACGAAAGTCTATGTCAAGAGTGAAAACAGTTTCGACCCTGGCTCAGTCCGGTGGTATTTGAAGGTGCTTAAATACGTCAGCCCCGTGTCGATGGATTTACTGGCAAGAAGAAAAGAACTCCTGAGGGACTAAATTCCGGCACCTTGGCGTTTCCGAAGACCGTAACAGTAGTTCATTATCATCATCATCATCATCTGTTTACCCTCCAGGTTCGGTTTTTCCCTCGGACTTAGCGGGGGATCCCACCTCTACCGCCTCAAGGGCAGTGTCCTGGAGCTTCAGACTCTTGGTCGGGGGATACAACTGGGGAGTATGACCAGTACCTCGCCCAGGCGGCCTCACCTGCTATGCTGAACAGGGGCCTTGTGGTGGGATGGGAAGATTGGAAGGGATAGGCAAGGAAGAGGGAAGGAAGCGGCCGTGGCCTTAAGTTAGGTACCATCCCGGCATTCGCCTGGAGGAGAAGTGGGAAACCACGGAAAACCACTTCGAGGATGGCTGAGGTGGGAATCGAACCCACCTCTACTCAGTTGACCTCCCGAGGCTGAGTGGACCCCGTTCCAGCCCTCGTACCACTTTTCAAATTTCGTGGCAGTGCCGGGAATCGAACCCGGGCCTCCGGGGGTGGCAGCTAATCACGCTAACCACTACACCCCAGAGGCGGACTAACAGTACTTACTGGGACGTAAAGCAAAAAACATTATTATTATTATTATTATTATTATTATTATTATTATTATTATTATTATTAAAAAGTGAAAAGAAATTATTCGGACTCCGAAGAAGAAATGTAATTTGCCTTCAAAGGTTGTGTTCAAATTGAGGACTACCAGCTTCAATACAAGCTTCCAGTCGGCCATATAAGTCTGTACATGCAGGGGTATGAGTGAGGGTATGAATGACTGGGTCATTTTACTCTTAATATGCATAGCATAAATCAAGCTTATCATTACTCGAAAAGTACAGTGTTTGGAGTGTAAATATGTACATTTTAAATTGTCTGTACATCTGCAAATATTCAGTAGATTTTATGAAAACATAGATATTGGGTTGGAGACTCTTCCGTGTATGTGGTGCTTGCTTATCCTCAATCTATCAACCCTAGATTGTACATGTACAATCTAAGGAAAATACATAATATTAATTGTACCGGAGGTACACCTTCTCCGTCCAATTGAACTGCGCGCCTTCTAGAAGGCCATCTGTGGTATGAATCATAAACTATGTATCTGGAATTATTTGGACCTTTAGTCTTTAGATGTCTCTATTATCGACTTATGTGTCACCTCTGGTGGGAGAACGGACTGTTAATTTTTCAAGGGAAATTTCTATTCTATATGGTTGTAAACCTTAAGTGTTTGTAAATCTTTTCTTTTTTTTCATGTGCTGAGGTTGTCAGCACTACTACGGCTTCCTTCTTCCTTATGTTATGGACCAATCAGAAATTTGTGTATATATTGCTGTAGCCAATTAAAATTAGGGGTGTGTGCAGGCATTCTGCCTAGGTCAAGCGAGTTGGAGAACCTTCCCCTGAGTTGCTGTAAAAGCCGGGCGCTTTAGGGCCGTATTGCCATCTTTATCGCTCCGGTCTAAGTGTGTGTACGGTGTAATTGAGGCAGGAGCAGCGTTGCCCTCGTCGCAAGGCCCAACAGCAAGGTAACTGCAGACATATTTTAAAATATGTGATAGCTCCAGACAGTTAACTTGAGGGGAAGGTTTCAAACTTATTTCTTAGTATAAATGTATAAAGTTTAATATCACATTCTAAATGTTAATTTTCAGGCAGATCTGAAGACTGATCAAATCCTTGCTGGGAAATATGTAACTTAGGGAATAAAGAGTGTTCACCCTCTATTAATTCCCTTTCAACTTGGTATGGGGGTGACTACGATTTTCTAAAAGTCTACATTTTAAAAACTATTTTGGAACTTAATATTTCGCATCTAGTCACCCCTCAGTAGTACAGGCTTAGCCTCTGTAACTTCGGGCCATTAGCCCATGTAGGATTTTAAGTGTATTTCAAACGGAGTGCAAGTATTTCGCCTCCTAGCATTTTGTTTATGGCCGATCCCTTAAACCTTTTCTTTTGTACACTAAGGCCATTTAGAATAGACACTTATTGCCTCTGTTAAAGTGTCATTATTTATTGACGAGCTGAAATGACAGTAAACACTGTTTTGAATTTTATCTAGTGTGAAATTTGAGAGAAATTGGAGCCTCTGAGAGGCTGGACTGTAGTAAAATTCTTGCATGTAAGTGAGTGGAGGAAATGTGCTCTTTCAAATAGTGTAACTTTAGAGCTACAAAACTCATTTCTTGTAAATTATTGTGTTGACAACTTTCCCTATCGTACCTGATCTTCGGACGTATAGTACACTCTTGCTATCCGAGATGACGAGCTCTTTAATTGTTATTTGTTGTTGCTGATTCAGATCATCTCTAAAAGTTTAAATTCAGAAGGAAAGAAGTAAAATTAAAAAATTTAGTGTTTAAAATAATGCTCTCATCTCTTCTCTGTCCATTTATTCACACCACCAGCTTCTTACACCTCTTTAAACCACGGAATACCCGTAAATAATAATAGTAATAATAATGTAAAAATTAATGCACACGTTCTAGTCTTTCATAATAAATTTCCGTGCAGGCAGCAGTAACACGTCGTTTCATGTTATCTGGTGTAGTCGGAATGTTCCTATAAACAGCGTATTTTAGCTTCCCCCAGAAATAAAAACTAAAGAGTTCAGATATGGTTTTCGGGCCGGACAATGTACAGGTCCCCTTCGTCCAATCCAACTGTTTGGAGACAGTCGGTGAAGACAAGCTGTATTACGTCGTGCACTATGCGCTGGACAGTATCATACTGATACCGCATGCTCCTTCTAGTCTGCAGTGGAACGTCTTCAAACATCTAAGCAAGTTGGTTTGTTAGGAGGTAGAGCTACTTTTGATAATCTAGTGTTACTTCTATATAAAATGGCCTATGAGCCGGTGGTTCACTATTCGACACCACACTTTTATACTCCATGGATTCTGACTTTCCACCTGACAAAGCCAATGGGGAGTTTTTACGGACCGATAGTGGATGTTTGAGAGGTACTTGGCTTGATTGGTAAATTTTGCTTCATCACTAAACAAGGTACATGATAAATCAAGTGTATTTGCTCTTAATGTCCCTGTAAAAAAGTGAATGCGATTTCACGCAGCTCTTGTTGGAGAGACACATTATATGGATGGAACTTATGACGCGTTGTCTGACACATGCCAATTCCTCGTGCGATTTCGCGGGAACTAACGTGTGGATATACAGCAACAGCAGATAAAATATAAATTTCAAACTCTTCTACAGTCATTAGTTTGTTTTTGTTACGTTTTCTAGGTGTTACACTTCGAGTTTCACGTAATTGGTTGAAGAGGTTCACAAGTCATTGTCGAGATGGATGACATGAATGGGGACGTAGTTTCGTGTACAGACCCTAACAACGAACAGCATTCTCTGCAATCTCGGCTATTTCAGCAAGGGTGTTGTTGTTTGAGTCATCAGTCCATAGACTGGTTTGATGCAGCCCTACATGCCACCCTATCCTGTGCTAACCTTTTCATTTCTACGTAATTTTGCATCCTACGTCTGCTCTAATCTGCTTGTCATATTCATACCTTGGTCTACCCCTACCGTTCTTACCACCTACTCTTCCTTCAAAAACCAACTGAACAAGTCCTGGGTGTCTTAAGATGTGGCCTATCATTCTATCTCTTCTTCTCGTTAAATTTAGCCAAATAGATCTCTCTCACCAATTCGATTCAGTATCTCTTCATTCGTGATTCGATCTATCTCACCTTTAGCATTCTTCTGTAACACCCTATCCTGTGCTAACCTTTTCATTTCTACGTAATTTTGAATAAAGTTACAACAGTTAACAAGTAAACACACAAAACGGCAAGAAGGTGAGGAATGTATTCTTGTATAATTATGAAAGGTGTACATATTTCATGGTACAATATTTTCATAATCTTTACCACATTACTTTTTGGCTACATTATTTTGCTACAACCCATAAAGCATCTCTGTAACCTCTGATGATTTCAAGACATATAGGAATTAGATAATAATATACAGATGTTATTTTGATAATTTGGTATCATCCTTGTAACAAATTACTACATCTACACAATAGGCCAAAATATTGTAATCCAAACAACCTTATTATATTTATGATCACTTCCTAAAAACTTCCCGATTGATTCCAAGGACTTGTGATGGATGAATGTTTGTTAAATTGTATTATGTATCCTTGAGGATGAGGTTCCATTTTCTGATTTTAGACATAAAATTTGCGTCTTTGTTGTTTAAATTACAATCTAATACCTGGATGACGTTTGAGATTATGAGATACAAAAATTGCTAATTAAACTAGCATTGCAAAATTCCTTTTGTAAGAGGATATATCAAGGTTAATCAGCCATAATACACGAACCCGAGAAGGTGAAATCTGTCATCATTTACGTCTCATTAGTAGGTGACAGAGGCACTATGCCAACGTTGATAGCTGATAATCTGGAAGAAATTTCAATTAAATTAGTATTTTCCATTAAAAATTGTCGAAGTGGCGATAAGAGGGGCAGGCCTTCTTCTCAGAACCCTTGTTTATGCGGAGTAATGAATTTATTTAACAATACTGTACCTTATTAAACTGGTCGAGGGTACGTTTCTGTAACAAAGAACTGTTTTAGTCACAAATATGTGAATAATATTCATAACAATGGCAACCTCAACCCTGGGCGCTGGATTCGATCCCGGCTGTGTTCGGTGGTAGTTGAAGATGCTGAAATACGCCAGCCTTATATTGGTATATTCATTGGGGTATAAAAGATGTCCTGTAGGACGAAATTCTGGGAACTTGGCTACTCTGAAATCGTTATTGGGACATAAAACAAATAACATGCGATAAAATTTACCGTAAGTTTCCTGGCAAAACAGCTAATATCTTACATGGCAAGTTTTAAAAGTTGTAAGCATTCGTCGCAACTCGAGTAGTTGGCAAATACAATGCAATAATCACAATAACTTTACTGATTTTAGCTGCTCTGCACTTGCAACCAATTAAGATATTTGCTGGGATGTTGTATTTGTCCAGCTACAACCATCTGTACATTTCCCTTTGGGCTAAGTGGTCCTGAGGCTGTACTGGATGTGGCGTCACAGCCAGAAATAGATTTTCCCCTGCGGGAGTTCCATCACGCTACCAGCTACACGCGCATAGGTACCGGTACAATCTGCCTATGTCCGTGCTGTAACATTTTAAGAAGTCTATACCAGCATTACGACGTTCATTTAAATTTTGTATTTATTTATTTATTTATTTAGTGCACAGTAGAGTAGCTCAGGCAATTGAGCGCTGACCGGGCGAGTTGGCCGTGCGGTTAAGGGCGCGCAGCTGTGAGCTTGCATCCGGGAGGTAGCGGGTTCGAACCCCAATGTTGGCAGCCCCGAAGATGGATTTCCATCTTCACACCAGGGAAATGCTGAGGCTGTACCTTAAATAATGCCACTGCCGCTCCCTTCCCACTGCTAACCCGTTCCTATCCCATCATCGTCGCCATAAGACCCATCTCTGTCGTGTGACGTAAAGCAAATTCTAATCAGTAAACAATAAATATAAAAATAATTTAGCGCTGGCTTCCTTAGCCCAAGATGGCGGGTTGGATTCCTGCTCAGCCTGCTGGTATTTGAAGGGCTGAAATACGTCAGCCTGGTATCAGTAGATAAGTCCTGCGGGACAAAATTCTGGCACCTCGGGGTCTCCGAAAGAAGTAAAATTAGTTAATGGGTATCAAAACAAATAATAATAATAATAATAATAATAATAATAATAATAATAATAATAATCTATTAGGTCATCAGCCCAGAGGCTGGTTGGATCCTCAAATAGCACCACCAAAGGTTATGCGGTTATAAGGAAACCGCATAAACCAATGGCAGCACCAAAATGAGGCGTACTAGGCAAGACGAGGAGTGAGGTAGTTTGCCATTACTTTCCTCACTGGGTCAGAAAGTGCTATTGCAGCACGACTGACCCTATGAGCAACACCTTTCATAACACTCAGATGCAATAGTCGTGCTCTGAATGTCATTACTCAGCACCACCCATACCCCAGCAGCTTCCATATTGTCACAGCCATGGATGAGACTGGGACTTCGGTGGAAGCTACACTTTACTGTGGCCTGTGCCAAGAGATGGATACAAAAGTACTGTATCCATCAAGAAATGGCAGCAGGCAATAATAAAAATAATAATAATAATAATAATAATAATAATAATAATAATAATAATAATAATAATAAATAAGTATGATAATGGTTTTCTGTGGTTTCCATTTTCACACCAAGTTAATGCTGGGGCTGTCGGAACTTATTGCGTGTGAAGACTCGTGTCACAATGCAATGGAGTAACACATAAACATCAATTTTTTTACAAATTGGGAAAAGCGGAAATGGAGACGCATGCGATGTTGGTGCAAGTGTTTGGAACAGAAGCCGTAAGCAGAACGGACGTGGCACATCATCAAGTATTTCCAGTCCATACCAAAGGCATTTGAACCTCTCGTAAATACAGTAAAGGACGGGAGTGTGGTTTCTGCGCATTCCCGGACGTTAATTGATAATAATTGAATAATAATATTCTTCTTCTGTTTCTTCTTTTTCTTCCACCGACTTTTCTGGTGACGGTGCCACTTGTTGGCATTATTACTTTTATAATGTATAAAGTCAAGTTAAAATAATTTCGTGTGGCTATTTCTAGCCGAGTGCAGCCCTTGTAAGGCAGACCCTCCGGTGAGGTTGGACAGCATCTGCCAAGTGTAGTTAATTTCGTGTTATTGTGATGGAGGATAGTGTTATGTGTGGTGTGCGAGTTGCAAGGGTGTTGGGGCAGCACAAACACCCAGCCCCCGCGCCACTGGAATTGACCAATGAAGGTTAAAATCCCCGACCCGGCCAGCAAACGAACCCAAGACCCTCTGAACGAAAGGCCAGTACGCTGACCATTCAGCCAACGAGTCGGACTATAAAATCAAGTAACCATTGGACTGTATTGGTCAGGGTCCATAAGAGTAATATCTTATTAGCCTCATCACCTAACCACGTGGTTCTTAAGTTGTTCAATAACCTATCGTTGGGTGGTTCAGCCAGTTTCCTATAGACTGCAATGCGTGCTCCGTAAGCAAGTATGCTCCACTATTTCAACCTTGAATCCAGGGAGGGTCCGCCTCTGTGGTGTAGTGGTTATTGTCATTAGCTGCCACCCCCGGAGGCGAGGGTTCGATTACTGGCTCTGCCACGAGGGCTGGAACGGTGTCCGCTCAGCCTCGGGAGCTTAACTGAGTAGAAGTGGGTTCGATTTATATCTCAGCCATCCTTGAAGTGGTTTTCCATGGTTTCCCACTCATCCTCCAGGCAAATGCCGGGGTGGTACCTAACTTATGCCACGGTCGCTTCCTTCCTTCTTCCTTGTTTATCCCTTCCAATCTTCCCATCCCCCGCAACACCCCTGTTCAGCATAGCAAGTAAGGCCGCCTGGGCGAGGTACTGGTCATATTCCCTAGTTGTATCCCCCGACCCAGAGTCTGAAGCTCCATTACACTGCCCTTGAGGCGGTAGAGGTGGGATCCCCCGCTGAGTCCGAGTAATAAATCACCCCTGGAGGGTAGAATGATTAAGAAGGAGAAGACATTACCGGATATGTAAATGTATTGGCCTTCCACCTTTGGTTCCCTAAGTTCGATTCCCGGCCCTTAATGTATTTACGACTGGTTCAAACACCTTTGGGACGGACTGGAAACACTTGATGATGCGCCATGTTCGTTCTTCTTACGGCTTCTGCTCTAAACACTTGAACTAACATCGCATGCGTCTCCATCGCCGTTTTTCCCAGTTTATGACTTGATTCTTAAGCGTTGCTCAATTGCATTATGCCACATGTCTTCACACGCATTGCGTTCCGACTGGCCTCAGCAGAATAACCTCCTTCAGCTCGTGTGTTCAACGCTACGTGGCGCTTCTGGAGTTGTCTCTCTATTCACATGCGCATGCACACTTGTACATCGCAGCGACACAGACAGGTCTGATGTCGACGAATTGGTAGGGCAGTGCTAGGAATGGACAGGAAGCTACCGTGAACTTAATTAAGATGCAGCTTCAGCATTTGCCTGGCGTAAAGATAGGAAACGACGGTTAACCATCTATAGCAGGGCCTCTCAGGGTGCATGCGCCCGTGCATTGCATGGCACAAGGTGCAGAAGACGCCTTCGCTAGGTTGACCAGAGTGTAAACCCCACTCCTCTTTCCCTACATCTCTCTCACCCATTCGGCCTGTCTCCGCCTTCTTCACCTCCCCCACTGATTTCCCCCTCACTGGGAAATGTTAATGTGCGGTGAGCGGAGACACTCAGTTGTATGGGACAATGTTACCCGTGTTAATAACTCGTCTTTCAATATGGTTTGAGCAGACAATTTAGCATCTATAGCTCTTCTTTTCCATTTTCTTTGCACTCATACCAGTAATATCTGGAACAAGGCTTCAACTAACTGCAATTCTGAGAGCGTTATTTAAATTACGATCAGAAATACTCGCACGCAATCTACTTTTCGTAAAGTCAAAGCAGAAAAAAGAAGAAAATGCATGTGGAACTAAACTTAGAAATAAACTTAGCTGATTCTTGATGCGGCTTAGGAAAATCTTACTTCGACAAATTCTCGTAGAATTCGATCAAATAGATCTTTTTGATGATCACGTAATTATTGTCCCACAGATTAAGCAATTGGCTTTATCGTCACGACTGAGAAAAAAATACGAAATTTCCCAGTTCGATTGAAATAGGTTTTCGGAAGTGTTTGATTACTTCGAAACAAGTTGCTCCATGATTATGGTGTTGTCTTGCGCTTGTCTATTTCACAGATAAACGAGCCGTTTATCACCGAACTCTTCGTCGCTCTCAGCACACTACACCATCCGAGTCAAGCCAAGTTGAGCCGAGTGGGACCGATGCGCGGTGAACGGAGCCCTTATGCCTCGGTTTGCACGCGTGAGATTTTGGGAGTTTGAGAGGCTCTGATCTATGGGGTAACCGACAGTGGAGTTCGAACCTACTACCTCCCGAACGTAGGCTCATAGTTCATAGCGCAGCCAACTTATATGGTTTTCTCAAGTTGACTTCAGGTTACACCATATATCTCTTGCACGTATTTCTTTCTTCTGGTCACCTATTTTACAATCATTGCGTAATTTCGGTTATTATATAGTTTTCCCTTCCTTTATGGATTACCGGTAAATTACACCGTCATGGACTGCTTTTAATTTTAATGATGTTTTCCGATCCATATAATTTTACGGTTATCTTCTTATCGTATTCACAAAGACACACACACGCGAAGCTGTCAGTTGTCTTCACTATTTTACTTACAAATTATGTACACATTACTCATACGCGCACACACTAATAAACTGTCATCCTAAACTGACTCGAAGAAGAAGAAGAAGAAGAAGAAGAAGAGGAAGAGGAAGAAGAAGAAGAAGAAGAAGAAGAAGACTACTACTACCACATTACCATGTCAACCAATTACCAACACAACTAAATCACAACATGAGTTCACACACTCGCCCAAAGACTTTTACTAACAAGTCTCGCTAACAACTCAACTCTCCACTACCCACGACTGTCTCTATATGTACTCTGCCTAGCCAGGCTTCTAGGAAAGTATAGCCCAACATGTTTTTCTCGAATCTTCTCGAGTCTCCAATAACACTGGTCAACAATGATTTTGTTAAATGTACAATGTACTTTTGTGTGCTGATTACGAATATGAAACCAGAAACTTCCCATCACGCACAGTTTTTTTGTAATTTCAAATCTTTTTTTTATTTTATATATTTACGGGTTAGCATGCTACCATTAACTATTATAATTATTGGTTTATCATACTCTTACTATATTTTTTACTTTTGATTCTCTTAAGAATGTACAGAATTCCATATTAATCATTGTTGCCACAACAATTAGAAACTTTAAAACATTGCAGTTGTCAGGTGAATTAGAGATTTCTTTCATGCGACTGTCTGCATAGAGTTGTGCTTCCAAAGTCTATTGAAAGGAGATAATTTGTGTTGAATATACGGTAGTGTTTTATTTTATTGTGTGAAAAATGCCTCGCAACTGTAAAAATAAACCAGATAGTTTCTGTAATATATGTTGGGAGTTAACCCTTCAAGCGCAGAGGCGAAGTGTTACTACTTTAATTAAGGAAGCTTATGAGTTGTATTTTGATTGCAAGATGGATCTGAATCAGAATTGGGCCCCTAACATATGTTGTGCTTTATGTGTAACTCTACTGACTGGATGGATGAAGGGGACTCGCCATATGCCTTTTGGAATTCCGATGCAGTGGAGGGAACCTACGGATCATTTGACCGATTGCTATTTTTGTGTGACTAATATCTCAACATACAGTTGTATATCCGTCTCTGAAATCAGCAACCAGACCGGTTCTACATGGTCCAGGGCTTCCTATACCTTCTCCACCAGATAGATCGTTGATGCATGGAGATGAAGAAGTTGATGTTGGTGAAGAGTTATGTGATGATAAAATGGATGATGACCAACCCTTTGTAGAAAGTTCTGCTGCTTCTTCTGAGCCTCATTTACTTACACAATCAGATCTAAATGATTTGGTTCGTGATCTTAATTTGTCTAAAGCCAAATCAGAATTACTCGCTTCAAGACTAAAAGGCTGGAACCTTATAGAGAAAGATACCGAAGTCCGCTTCTTCCGCCAACGTCAAAAGGAATTTGAGCATCTTTTTTCTAAAAAGGAAGAACTAGTTTTCTGCAATGATGTTACAGGTCTCTTCGAGTTACTAGGGCAGCAGCATAATCCAGAAGAATGGCGTTTATTCATTGATTCTTCAAAAAGAAGTTTGAAATTGATAGATGCAGTATTTTTGTAGCCGTCTCTTGGCACAGGCCAGAGCAAAGTGTAGCCTCCACCGAAGTCCCAGTCTCATCCATGGCTGTGACAATATGGAAGCTGCTGGGGTATGGGTGGTGAAGTGTAATAACATTTTAAGCACAACTAGTGTCTGAGTGTTATGAAAGGTGTTGCTCATAGGATCGGTCGTGCTGCAGTGGCACCTTCTGGTCCAGTGAGGAAAGCAATGGCAAACTACCTCACTCCTCATCTTGCCTAGTATGCCTCATTTGGGCTCTGCCATTGGTTTTTGCAGTTTCTCTATAACTGCATAGCCTTTGGTGGAGCTGTTTGAGGATCCAACCAGCCTCTGGGCTGATGACCTAACAGACAGACTGCTTAACAATGGAAATACATTTCCATCAGTTCCTGTAGCCCATGCAGCTAACTAACAGGAATCATATGAGAACATGAAAATGGTACTATCCGCTATCCAGTATGAAAAGTATTCCTGGCAGATATGTTCAGATTTGAAAGTTGTAGTTCTCTTACTTGGTTTGCAGTCAGGATATACGAAATTTTGCTGCTTTTTATGCAAGTGGGATAATCGAGATAGAAATAATCACTGTATAAAAAAGAACTGGCCAAAAAGACAGTCATTTACTCCAGGACAGGAAAATGTCATTCATCAGCCTCTTGTTGCATCTGACAAAATCATACTGCCCCCATTACACATAAAACTAGGTTTGATTAAGAATTTTGTAAAAGCACTTGATCATAGTACGGATGCATTTCAATTTCTCCAAACCAAATTTCCAAAAAATATCTGTAGCTAAACTAAAGGAAGGAATATTTGTTGGTCCTCAGATCAAAGAACTGATGAAAGATACAGTGTTTGCTAGGGGCTTTACGTCGCTCCGACACAGATAGGTCTTATGGCGACGATGGGATAGGAAAGGCCTAGGAGTTGGAAGGAAGCGGCCGTGGCCTTAATTAAGGTACAGCCCCAGCATATGCCTGGTGTGATAATAGGAAACCACGGAAAACCATCTTCAGGGCTGCCGATAGTGGGATTCGAACCTACTATCTCCCGGATGCAAGCTCACAGCCGCGCGCCTCAACGCGCACGGCCAACTCGCCCGGTGATACACTGTTTGAAAGCAAGTTAAAAACATACGAACTAGCTGCATGGTCATCATTTAAGAAGGTGGTCACAAACTTTCTAGGAAACTACAGGTCAGAGAATTACAGGGAACGTATTAGTGAAATTCTACAAAACTATAAACACATGGGATGTAATATGTCTCTTAAAATACACTTCTTGGGCTCGCATCTTGACTTTTTCCCTGAAAATCTCGGCGCTGTCTCAGACGAACACGGGGAACATTTCCATCAAGACATCGTCGAATTTGAAAGCCGTTACCAGGGAAAATGGGGTCCAAATATGCTGGCTGACTACTGCTGATCACTCAAAAGGAATGTTCCTCAAGCTAAGTTCAGCCGAAAATCTACCTCTCATACTTTTTATGTATGTAAATGAAATTTAAGTTTAGATAATAAATTTTAGTAGGAACAACAACATGTTTTTAATTTTTAGAAAATTACTCAAAAACTGTGAGTGATGGAAAAATTCTAAAAATGGATTTGAAATCAGCAGAAAAAAGTGTATGTAAATTAAAATGCATGTAAATTCAATTTAAGATAATAAATTTTAGTAGGAATAACAATTTTTAACTTTTTTTAATTTTTTGAAAATTACTCAAAAACTGTGCATGATAGAAAAATTCTAAAAACAGATTTGAAATCAGCAGAAAAAAGTGTACCAGAAACACTTTCACTTCCATTTAACAAACAAAAATTTAAACTTTGTTGCCCAGTGTAACCTACGAACAAATGATTAGAATGTTCTGTTAAACTCTCGTGACAAAGGTGTGTTGCGTGTTGTTCTAGACTATTACCCTGTGTTGCGCAACATTACATTGGATTTATACATTATATTTACAGGCGATGATAAATTATATACTGTTAATTACGTGTTCTTACATTAAATAAACTCTTATTACTGTACATATAGCAGATGTATAGTGACATAACCTCACATGTTTTGTTACACAAGACGGATCATACAACACACAAATAATAAATGATACGACCAAGATATATGAAATTAAGTCCGTATATAAGTACATAAATAATAATAATAATAATAATAATAATAATAATAATAATAATAATAATAATAATAATAATAATAGACGTAAACAACTTCATAGCCACACCTCAAAAGTCATAATAATAATAATAATAATAATAATAATAATAATAATAATAATAATAATAATAATAATAATAATAATAATAATAATAATAATAATAATACCTACTAACCGAGCTCGATATATTTTCACTATTTACACATGCATGTAGAGAATTGTTTCCCAGTTATACTAGTCCATTTTCCGACTCGTTGGCTGAATGGTCACCGTACTAGCCTTCGGTTCAGAGGGTCCCGGGTTCGATTCCTGGCCGAGTCGGGGAATTTAACCTTCAATGGTTAATTCCAATAGCCCGGGGGCTAGGTGTTTGTGCTGTTCCCAACACCCCTGCAACTCACAAACCACACATAACACTATCCTCCACCGCAATAACACGCAGTTACCTACACATGGCAGATGCCGCCCAACCCATCGAAGGGTCTGCCTACAAGGGCTGCACTCGGTTAGAAATAGCCACACGAAAATACAATTATACTAGTCCATTATACATGCATCATTCTTGACTTCAAACGCAGGTAGGAGAGTATGGCGTGGTGGCAAGTTGCATCTTATATTACCCCCATTTTATGTTTGAACGACTGAACTCGGGCAGAAATTTAAAGTATATGATCGTAAGGATGTTTAAACAGACACGCTTCGTTTTTAAGGGGATATGGAATCGCCTATCATCACAATGTTAGTTTACAGGAACATTTTCTTGGGAACCATGTTAGGTACATAACCCAAATTTTTACTCTGTATGGAAAGAGCTATTCTATGTATACTGAAACGATAATATGTTTTAAACAGGAATATTGTCCGCCTCCGTAGCGTAACGGTTAGTGTAATTAGCTGCCGTCCTCGGGGGCCTGGGTTCGATTCCCGGTACTGCCAGAAATTTAGGAATGGCAGGAGGGCTGGTATGAAGTTGGAATGGTACATGCAGCTCACCTCCAATGGGGGTGTGCTTGAAAAGAGCTGCACTACCTCGGGATGAGGACACGAGTTTACTTTAACAGGAATATTGGGGGAAATATATTTTTTTCTTACCTAAGAATTTTTTCATCGCCGTTTTTCAATATATGACCAATAACTTTTTAAAGAAACTACAAATGTACATAAAATTGTTTCCATGTATGTAAAACATTTAGGTAAGCATATCCTGAAAGTTTCTTTATTTTAGGTTGAGCAGAAACTGACAAAATGTAAAAAAAGTAAATTTTCAGGAAATTGAGTTTAAAGTTAAAACATTCCTGTTCCACAGTTTGCATCATCTTCACCACATCTGAAGGCATCCTGCAGCCTTCTTTTGCCACCCCTCATGGTCTGTCTTGCTATTTTTAGCTACGTAGTTGTCAACATTATTACATGTGAATTTGGCCTTGTTTTATGACCGGATGCCCTTCCTGACGCCAACCCTATATGGAGTGAAGTAATCAGTAATGCGGGTTTCTGTGGTGGTTGATAGTGTAGTATGTATGTTTTAAAACATTTCGCTTTCCAGTGTGATATGTACGCAGTGTGATACATATTGTAGCAGTGGGAGAGATATTGTAAGTTTCCCTGTTGGCCAGCATGAATTCGATGTTCGCTTGTCTCCACTTATTCGTTGAACTTACTGTTTGTGTACATGCATCACATTAAGTTGTGTTTAAAAAAGTATCATTGTTCAGCTTGTGGTTCAAATGCCAAGGGCTAGTGGAAGATTATTCAAAAAGCCATACGCTTTGTCAACATACATAAAATTTTGAAAGATAGCCATCCATGACAGATGGCGAAGAAAATGATGCCACGCAACTTCTGAGAAATATCTAAATTTAACATAGTTAGAATTGTGATAGAGCAATGTTCAGTATACAGTTTTAAAGGTGAGGCTTCAGGGAATAAATAATGTTAACAAAAATATTTTAAAAATTTGAACAAAAATCCGATTCTATGTCCACTTTAGCGTGGAAAAGAGTAAATACAATAGATACATTGAAACAGACCTTCATACACATTTTTAAGAATGTCTTTTGGGATTCTAGACATCACATTTGGATGCAAATATTTGTTTCTCAGAGAAGAGTTTAATGAATCAGTTCTGTGCCTACTGTCGAAACAACTGCCTTTCTCTACCTCTCCTCCCCCCCCCCCTCCCTCTCTCCCACCCTTCACAAACCGTACAGATTACCTGCCATCGATTTCTACACGTAACCATATTCCCAAGGTGTTTGTAACTGGGCCACATTTTCAATTCAGTGCCAGTCCAATTATATCTGCTATTCGCTTTCAGGCAATAAAATAACACTCACACTGCCCCTCCCTCTGAAACTTCCCCACTCAGTGGTATTTTTAAGTTGTTGTTCGCGCTAATTTAAATTTACGGCTTCCACTCACACGCACTGATCGTTGTGGGTTGACATCGATTTCAAACCACTCGTAGGCAAACGATATATATTCCAATTAAGGTCTCCTGACGCTTAATTTCATTGACAAGGTATATTTATACGACCTTGCTGTGGAAGCTTCATGGGATATAGGCCTACCATGCAAATTATCTAGGGAAATCAATCTTTCGTTCATTTTCCACGAATCCATACCAATAATATGAAAGAATAAATCAGTGATTTTGTTAATAATTATAATATAGTGAACGATTCTATAGATTTCAATAATACTTTCACCATTATAAAGCTTGTATCTTCCAGTTTATTACAGACTACTGTACGGGCTGTTCGGGTAAAAGACCATATCTTACAAGGCTCTTTCTTTCTTAATCTGTTTACCCTCCAGGATTAGTTTTCCCCTCGGACTCAGCGAGGGATCCCACCTCTACCGCTTCAAGGGCTGTGTCCTGGAGAGTGAGATATTAGGTCGGGGATACAACGGGGAAGAGTGCCCAGTACATCTCCCAGGCAGCCTCACCTGCTATGCTGAACAGGGACCTTGGTGGGGGGTGGGAAGATAGGAAGCGTTAGACAAGGAAGAGCGAAGGAAGCGGCCGTCGCCTTAAATTAGGTACCATCCCGGTATTTGCCTGGGGGAGAAGTGGGGAAACCACGGAAAACCACTTCCAGGATGTCTGAGGTGGGAATCGAACCCACCTCTACTCAGTTGACCTCCCGAGGCTGAGTGGACCCCGTTCCAGCCCTCGTACCACTTTTCAAATTTCGTGGCAGAGCCGGGAATCGAACCCGGGCCTCCGGGGGTGGCAGCTAATCACACTAACCAGTACACCACAGAGCAGGACTCACAATGCTCTTCCTAGCCATTATTCTCCTGAAGACTGGTCACGCCTCCCAGCCAGTTATGGATATGCAGTCCATCAGAACAATTTTCGGTGTGTTCATTTTCGTATGCTAGCGTGCAAAGGAAAATGGACCTTACGTAGTTTATATTGTAGGTAAAGATAAGGGTGTATTCTGCCTTATGGCAGGTCCGAACCTCCGCAGAGGTGTGCCTGAGCAGGAGTTTACGTACGGTAGGGTGGCCAGTTCTTTTCCGCTCCTCCATTCCTTTACCACCATCAACAGCGCATGGCAACCCATCCACTTCTTGACCACGCCCAATGTTGCTTAACTTCGGAGATCTCACGGGATCCGATGTTTCAATACGGCGACGGCTGTTTGCTTATACTGTAGGAGTAAGCATAGGAAAATGAACACAACGAACATTGTTCTGATGGACTAAATATCCTTATACGGCTGAGGGACGTGACGAGTCATATGGAAAACAATGGATCAGAAAAGCATTGGTAGATATGAACTTTTGACCAAACAGCGACGAATTACGCTACCTGATCTGGGGAGAAAAACTTAAATAAAAAGTGAAGTAACTGAACAAACTTGCTTCTCCGGAACTCTTCAAAGTGAATTCACTGCCTAAACTATTATAGATGCATTTATATAACATGGGTGATATTTGTAGCTCTTAATGAAAACTACAAAATATATCTGAGGCAGCATATGTTCATGTCTTCAGTATACAGTATACAGTCCGGCTCCATGGCTAAATGTTTAGCGCGATGGCCTTTGGTCACAGGGTTCCGGGTTCGATTCCCAGCAAGCTCGGAAATTTTAACCATCATTGGTTAATTTGCTGGCACGGGGGCTGGGTGTATGTGTCGTCTTCATCAGTAAGAGACGAACTAAGGAAAATCATGCATATATCATAAAACTATCTGGTTTACAGAAAATGATAACTCTCCACATTTTCAGGTGAACTGAAACTGGGGAATGGAAATATTCTATTCTACAAAC
The DNA here is from genome assembly GCF_040414725.1 of Anabrus simplex. Lineage (NCBI taxonomy): Eukaryota > Metazoa > Arthropoda > Insecta > Orthoptera > Tettigoniidae > Anabrus > Anabrus simplex. The sequence continues at coordinate 126,866,461 of NC_090269.1, forward strand.
GTGGTATTCACTGAGATCTCTGATTTCCCCGATGATTTTCATTCCAATAATGCTTCATAATTATTAAAGTTTCATCGTCTTGGGGAGGTGAGACGGACACCAGTTGAGGCTTCAGTAACTGGCCAACGTATGTTTAGTGTAACGACATCCTCAGAAATATTTCATTGCTTCCTTGGCCGGATACATAGCTCTCAAATCTGACAGCTTCACGAAACTGAGTAAACTCAGTTCCAGCATTAAGTCTACGATTGAATTACATGGAAAGGTGAGGAATTGAATCCTGCGCCTCAAAGAAAGTGTCAGATATGCTACCGCTGCAAGGCCTACTTGGCTGGAATCTAATGAATACATTAACCCTTTAATTGCCATGAAAAAGTATTTAGGTTAGTATTGGTGATCTGTTATTTCGATTGTTATCCATAATTTGTTCAAGCCCGTGCATGAAATGACCGCTGAATGGTTTCAAATTTATCATTTGTGGAATATTACTTGTACGAAGACTTTTCCTTTAACTCAGTCTTTTTAAAATATTCTACGCCCTTAGCGGCCAAGTGGGCGTTGTTACCTCACATTGTCATTATTATCATATATATCTTTAGTTTTGTTTTAAGTAGATTCGCTAAAACATGACGGTAGAAACAAGAATACTATACTATCTCCACTTTTGTATCAAAACTTGCTTCGAATGAGGTTTTAGACTGCTACACAGGAGGTAAAACACAGAATGGCATAGTGAAATTTGGGCTCGAAGAAAGTGTTTGTCTCAAAGAAAGAAACTGGAGACTGCTGTAACATCATCAACTGCTAAATTCAGCACGGGTTGTGAAGCAAGTGGGACGCTAAAAGCTAGAGTTAGGAGTGTTAAGTTAACGGCTCTAATGAGGGACAATCGTAGACTTGACCACAGTGGAGAGTCTGGATGACAAGTGTTCGAAACAGCCCGGAGGAAACTAAAACTCTCAAAATTGCTAGTGAGACCAGGAAGAAAGCATCAGAGGGTCCAACAATGGTTCTGGGGAGTTTTAAGTCAACTAGATGATGATGATGATGATGCTTGTTGTTTCAAGGGGCCTAACATCGCAGGTCATAGGTCAACTAGATTCTGGAACTGGACTATTGTTCATCTCTAAAGTTTCAAGCTAATTTTTCTCAGAATTATTTTCCAACACTTTTCAAGATTCAAAATGCTCTTCATGCCACAATTTTCAACCAGTCTACTTGCAACAGGTTCAACAGAACAACAAACTGCTGTGCAAATTTTACAATACAATATATCCAATTGCTTTTTTCCCATCAAGATCATCTAAAAATATATAATTGAGTTATGCCTATCTGAAATATTTCTGTATTTTTGTGTAATTAAAATTGCCAAAACCCACAAATGACGTATTTTAAAACTGGGATAAAATTTTCAGCCAGATCTGTTCAGCCGTTTAGCCTGAAGAGAATTTTTAAAAAGTTTTTAAAAAATTGTTAATTTCTTAATATCTCAAAAAGTGTTATCGATAGGAACTTGAAACGTTGTATGTAGTATTATGTTGATACTGACATAAAATAATCGAAATTCTTAGGTGAAAGGATGAAAATAATAGATTTTAGGATTTTCACAGATTACTTCCCTTAACCGCCACCTCTATGGTAGAGTGGTTAGTGTGATTAGCTGGCACCCCCGGAGGCCCGGGTTCGATTCCCGGCTCTGACACGAAATTTGAAAAGTGGTCCGAGGGATGGAACGGGGTTCACTCAGCCTCGGGAGATCAGATGAGTAGAGGTGGGTTCGATTCCCACCTCAGCCATCCTGGAAGTGGTTTTCCGTGGTTTTCCACCTCTCCTCCAGGCAAATGCCGGGATAGTACCTAACTGAAGGCCACGGCCGCTTACTTCCCTCTTCCCTGTCTATATCGTCCAATCTTCCCATTCCCCCGCAAGGCCCCTGTTCAACATAGCAGGTGAGGCCGCCTGGGCGAGGTACTGGTCATCCTCCCCAGTTGTATCCCCGACCCAGAGTCTGAAGCTCCAGGACACTGCCCTTGAAGCGGTAGAGATGGGATCCCTCGCTGAGTCTGAGGGAAAAACCGAACCTGAAGGGTAAACCGATAAAGAAGAACGAAGAAGAAGAATTCTCTTAACCCATTATAATGTTCACACTAAACAAGGAGGACTTAATTACAAAATATTAAAATGATACTGTAACAATACAAATTGAACAAAAATGAAAAGTGTACATAACACAATTTACTAGGCCTATACAATTTAGATATGAGGATTCCAAACAAGAGGAAGTTTGTAGTACAGTAAAAATACATAGCTACTATAATAAATTATTACGATATATTATACCAGAGTAGTGCCATTAGGTATGAATTAAACTTAACACATAATACAACATAAAAAATAGCAGTAATATGTCTGCACCTGTGGTGAAGTGATTAGTATGATTAGCTGCCTCCCTCGGAGGCCCGGGTTCGATTCCCGGCTCTGACACAAATGTTTAAAAGTGATACGAGCGCTGGAACGGGGCCACTCAGCCTTGGTAGGTCAACTAAGTAGAGGGGGTTCGATTCCCACCTCAGCCATCCTCAAAGTGGTTTTCCGTGGTTTCCCACTTCTCCTCCAGGCAAATGCCGGGATGGTACATAACTTAAGGCCACTGCCCTTCCTTCCCTCTTCCTTGTCTATCCCTTCGGATCATCCCATCCCCCACCAAGGCCCCTGTTCAGCATAGCAGGTGAGGCCGCCTGGGCGAGTTACTGGTCATCCTCCTCAGCTATATCCCCCGACCCAAAGTTCTCACGCTCCAGGACACTGCCCTTGAGGCTGTAGAGATGGGATCCCTCGCTGAGTCCGAGGGAAAATCCAACCCTGGTGGGTAAACGGATCAAGAAAGAAAGAAACAATGAAATGTCTGTATTTATATTATAATTGGAATTCATATATTGTAATTCCTATTTATGAAAGTAAGATTTTAAATGACATCATCTTTACGGTAATGGGAGCCGCAGGGGGGCCATGGCCCTATGGTTGAGAACAGCGTTTTCAGACGATTTCTGTATTAGACAGTATATGACAATAATAATCACACGACAATAACTCGTACTCGTATATTAGGAAATTAACAATGGCCTAGTGAACCTCACCACATGTGCCGGAGGTCTCCGGATCTCTCACACCTGGATTATTGCTTGTGGGGTCACAGGAAAAGAATGGTCTATGCTACCGACGTGGAGACTGAGGCGTACTTATTGTGAAGAATTACCGTTGTTACGGAGCTCAAGGCATCGTCCCACTACTGCTGAGGCCGCCACATATCCGCTACTGCGGAGTGTTCAGTTGTGTAGAAGTTCCAGGAGAACATTTCAAGCCAAGTCTATTGTACATTAACCACAGGAGGATCACGCTGTTCAATCTGCTCCGTTTTGTTTACCCTTTCTCTAATTTATATTATTATTGTGACGCGTTGTTGAAAATGTATGAAAAATTAGTCTTTACTCCCATAGCGAGTAAGTCTCACCCATCAAAGATAGGCGATATCGGCTGTAGAATGGTAACTATCTTGAAAATCTTCTAGAGTACTCATGGAAATGAAGTTCCTCTTCGTAAAATCTGATTTTCGATATGGTTCGACCATAGCCCGCATCCATGGGTGAATGGTCAGCGTGGTGGCCTTCGGTTGAGAAGGCCCTGGGTTAGATTCCCGGCCGGGCTGGGTCGGGGATTTTAACAACGTTTGGCTAACTTTTCTACCTCCGAGGCTGGGTGTGTGTAATGTCTTAATACATATCTACATACAGCACATCATGCTTCACAGTTACACGCAATATCTACTACATCCCACCTTATCGGGTTGGTGTTAAGAAGGACATTCTGCCGTAAAACTGGACTTAATCTACATTAGCGCTGACATCATACCGTTGGGAATAGACCAGGAAAGAAGTAGTAGAAGAAGGACTTGTTCATCCATAGACTTACAACTTGCCACTAAGTGTAGTTTTGAATAATATTTGGGGAAACTTCTTTTTCTGGTATTTCTTCCTTTCTTTCTTTCTTTCTTTCTTTCTTTCTTTCTTTCTTTCCTTTTTTTTGCTAGTTGTTTTACGTCGCCGCGACACAGATAGGTCTTATGGCGACGATGGGACAGGAAAGGGCTAGAAGTGGGAAGGAAGCGGCCTTGGCTTTAATTAAGGTACAGCCCCAGCATTTGCATGGTGTGAAAATGGGAAATCACGAAAAACCTACTTTCTCCCGAATACTGGATACTGGCCCCACTTAAGCGACTGCAGCTATCGAGCTCGGTGTTTCTTTCTTTCTTTCTTTCTTTCGTAATCTGTTTACCCTCCAGGGTTGGTTTGTCCCTCGGACTCAGCGAGGGATCCCACCTCTATCGCCTCAAGGGCAGTGCCCTGCAGATTTCTGGAATTTTCCCACTTAATTCAGTGTGCAGTACTGTTTCAATGTACGTTTGGTACATAACACGATGAAATGAACTGAAGATATTGAACATGCATATCGTAACCGGGCTCGAACTGTTAGTGACACATTGCACTGTTCCACATCTTCAGACCTTGGTTCTACGAAGGGCGTACTATGTTGTTTTTAACTTTATTATTTTCTACTCAAATGAAGTACATTTCACATCCGTTATTACGTCCAACTTCTCAACATAATCGCCTTGTAACTCTATGGACTTTTGCCATCGACGTGTCAGTCTTTCCAGATCTTCCTGAAAAAAATCTTTCGGGATGTTGCGTACCCATGCTTTGACAGCTGTGTCCAGTTCTGCAAAATCCGCAAAACGGCCACCACGCAGAGGTTTCTTCATCTTCTCGAACATTCGTTTGCCAGCTGATGGCACTGTTCGACATTTCTTTGGCGGTGGACTGCCCCTATGCTTCCATTGCATCGATTATGGTTTCGTTTGAGGCTCATGGTAATGGAGCCATGTCTCATCACCAGTCACAAGCCTAGCCATGAAGTCTGCTGGGTCTTGATCATGGCGTTGCAAAAGTTCTCTGCACACGTCCACACGCCTCTGGTTTTCGTCTGCAGACAAGAGTCTAGGCACCCACGTGGATGACACCTTCCCCAACTGTAAGTGGCCGTGCACGATCCGCTGCAGGGTGTTTCGACTAATTCCCGTGTTTGCCTCCATTTCCGTAAATGTGATGTATTTGTTTCCTTGGATGGCTTGTTCGACGTGGGCAATGTTGGCTGGTGTTGACAGTGTCACATTCCTTCCAGACCTGGTTCCCATGTCCAGCAATGTGCACCCTGTTTTCCAACCTTCCACCCAGTTATAAACTGTTTTCCGTGACGGCGCATGTTCTCCACAGACGGCCACCAAGCGCAGATGAATTTTTGCAGTGGTCACGCCTTCTTTCCATAGGAACCAAGTCGTATAGCGTTGTCCCTGACGGTTGCTTTCCATGTTGTCTGGTCCTGCGCTGACACAGCTGTTATGAAATGGCTATGACGAGTTCATTCCTTGGCCCCGGTGCGTGTGCTGCTACCAAACGGTGGAACAAGGCACTAGTTACACGTCATCACATTCGAAAGTGAAATGTGAACCATACCCGGACGTACAAAAAAAAAGTGTTAAACAATATATTACGCCACTCGTAAGCTACGCCTACCGCCAGTCTGCACAATATTTGACCAAAGTTAGTAGGACAGAAAAGAACGAACCAAAAACAAAAAGAAAAATAAGTCGAAAGGAATCGAACATTTAGTGTAGAAAATCTTAGGCTGAGCATAAGGTAGTCTACATACGGTGATAGACACGCCCGAAGATATACAAGGAGACGTAATCGAATCAATGAAGACTGGAAATACTGGGATTAGGTAACAGTCCAGTTAAGAAAAACGCTAAAAAATAAATTCAGCCCATTCACTAATTCCTAGCGCACAAGTGACTTTTTCTTTCTAATTACTTTACGTCGCACCGACACAGATAGACCTTATGGCGACGATGGGATATGAAAGGCCTAGGAATGGGAAGGAAGCGACCGTGGACTAAAATTATGGTACAGCCCCAGCATTTGCCTAATGAAAATGGAAAACCACGGAAAGCCATCTTCAGGGCTGCCGACAGTGGGGTTCGAACCCACTATCTCTCGGATGCGAGCTCACAGCTGCGCGCTCCTAACCGCACGGCCTACTCGCCCGGTATGACGTATTTTAAGACCAAAAGATCTACGGTCATGGTTCCAACAAAGCTCCCGCCCATGTAAAGCTATGTGATAACTACTCTTCAGTACTGCCGACAGTGGAATTCGGACCCATCATCTGCTGCAACGAAGCTTACGGTTGCACGGTCCGAATGCACAGACAAACCCCTCGCTAAAAATGTTAAGATCGAAGCCTATACAAGTCTTGCATATGGAACTAATACCCCCATCGAGTTGGGAATTCCATATTCAATAACAATTACTGAACTTCTGAAATAGAATGCATGCTTTAGATTGTTGGTAAATAAAGAAAATTGTAAATTAGCTTCACAAAAATGATGTTCCCTTCAAGTCCGTTGATGGATTCTTCTGTAGATCTATGCATGTTGAACTATGTAACCACTGACCTTCGGGCATTTATAAGATAAAAGAAACAACGTTAAAATGTATGCGAAGACAGAAAATAAGACATAGTACAGTCTGTCTCCAGTAACATTATTTTAATGAGCTTCACACTCTCAGCAGCACTCCAAGTAATTTATGAGAGTCTTAAATATGTTTGTTAATGCAGTCCTTGGCATGTAGCAGTAAGTGATTTAAATGCCTGCAGACAGAGCCAAAACTTTGTCCTCTCTCAAGAACACATCGCGTAGGTTTTCACATCCTGGCTCGGTAGAGGACACTCTCTACAGATTCATTTCCTTTCCATTCCTTCCTTCCTTCCTTCCTTCCTTCCTTCCTTCCTTCCTTCCTTCCTTCCTTCCTTCCTTACTTCCTAAAGAGGGAGACGTAAAAATATTACAACAATCTGGAATAGGAATATTCCTATAATGACAAGTGTATGTATGTTCAGTCCCCAGCCCGAATGGTGGTTGGATCCTAAACAGCTCCACCATTACCTGACATAGAAGGCCTAGGAATCACTGTTCTAGGGAAATGAGGAATGAGGTAGTTTCTCGTTGCTTTCCTTACGGAGCCGGAAGTTGCTATTAGGCCTACATACTAGTCCGCTAAGCCCGCGGGAAAACATCATGCACCAGCCGACCCTATGAGCAACATTTTCACACCATTCATAGCAGGGATTGACTGCATAAGGAAAGGCATTACGAGCATCGCTCATACCTCAGTCACTTTCATAATGACAAAGCCAAGGGTAAGACTGTGACAGATCAATGAAAGTAAAAAATAGCTCTAACCCGTACCAGAAAACACTAGATTTCGCCAATAAAGGCATATAACGGTGAATATCACTCAGAATTGTATATTTATTTATTCATATACAGTAATTATATATTTTGTGCCGGCTCCGTTGTGAAGGGGTAACATGCCTGCCTCTTACTTGGAGGCCCCGGGTTCGATTCCCGGCCAGGTCAGGGATTTTTACCTGGACCTGAGGGCTGGTTCGAGGTCCACTCAGCCTACGTGATCAGAATTGAGGAGCTATCTGACGGTGAGATAGCGGCCCCGGTCTCGAAAGCCAAGATAACGGCCGAGAGGATTCGTCGTGCTGACCACGTGACACCTCGTAATCTGCAGGCCTTCGCTCTGAGCAGCAGTTACTTGGTAGGCCAAGGCCCTTCAAAGGCTGTAGTGCCATGTGGTTTGGGGGTTAATTATATATTTTGTCAGCCTCTGTGGTGTAGTGGTTAGTGTGATTATCTGCCACCCCCGGAGGCCCGGGTTCGATTCCCGGCTCTGCCACAAATTTGAAAAGTGGTACGGGAGGTCAACTGAGTAGAGGTGGGTTCGATTCCCACTTCAACCATCCTGGAAGTGGTTTTCCGTGGTTTCCCACTTCTCCTCCAGGCAAATGTCGGGATGGTACCTAACTTAAGGCCACGGGCGCTTCCTTCCCTCTTCCTTGTCTATCCCTTCCAATCTTCCCATACCTCAGCAAGGCCCCTGTTCAGCATAGCAGGTGAGGCCACTTGGGCGAAGTACTGGTCATCCTCCCCGGTTGTACCCCCGACCCAGAGTCTGAAGCTCTATGACACTGCCCTTGAGGCGGTAGAGGTGGGATCCCTCGCTGAATCCGAGGGAAAAACCGACTTCGCATCGACACACACACTTCTGCGGCGACGATGGAATAGCGAAGTACTAACATTAGGAAGGAAACACCCATGTTCCTAACTGAATACCTGCCGGCAAAAACGTTGTAACCCTCACTTTTCTAGAACGCTGGGTTTCCCTGCATAAACAATGTACGCGGTCAGAGTGAGGCATGTAGGAAGTTATGTTGGCAAACATGTACGTTAAGTGCCTTTTTTCTTTTGTTTAAATTTCGCTACGGGTCGTGCGGGTGCAGAAACGTTGTATCAATGGAGGAAAAAAAGTCGTGTGTCGCCAAGTCCGAGTGTGTTCAACGATATAAATAGGGGACGAAAACGCAAAATTAAATATAGTAAATGGAAGAGGAATGAAAAGAAATACAAGCGGAATTCGGGGAAACCATACTTGGCCCACAATAACAAATCCTTGCTGAACAGGCGGGTGCAAACACGTTGTAAGCCAATGTAAGAGTCAACGTGTTTAATGTGAGATTCATATGTCTTATATTTTAATGCGTAATCAGATTTTTTTATTCTCGACTGTATTATATACGTATATCATCATCATCATCTGTTTACCCTCCAGGTTTGGCTTTTCCCTCGGACTCAGCGAGGGATCCCACCTCTACCGCCTCAAGGGCAGTGTCCTGGAGCTTCAGACTCTTGGTCGGGGGATACAACTGGGGAGAATGACCAGTACCTCGCCCAGGCGGCCTCACCTGCTATGCTGAACAGGGGCCTTGTGGAGGGATGGGAAGATTGGAAGGGATAGACAAGGAAGAGGGAAGGAAGCGGCCGTGGCCTTAAGTTAGGTACCATCCCGTCATTCGCCTGAAGGAGAAGTGGGAAACCACGGAAAACCACTTCAAGGATGGCTGAGGTGGGAATCGAACCCACCTCTACTCAGTTGACCTCCCGAGGCTGAGTGGACCCCGTTCCAGCCCTCGTACCACTTTTCAAATTTTCGTGGCAGAGCCGGGAATCGAACCCGGGCCTCCGGGGGTGGCAGCTAATCACGCTAACCACTACACCACAGAGGCGGACATATACGTATATAATGTATTATATACACTGTATATGCATATAAATATTTCTTGCTCTTTTTACAGGTTGCTCATTGTATTCATTAAACGAGGTATTGCTTGTATCTGCGGAAAAGAAAGCTAATCTGCTGGACATGTGTCGATAAAGACAAAGACACCTCCATACAGGCCATGAAGGCCCTTGGAGGAGTGGAAGGTAAAGGCTTCCACCATTGTTAACCGCGGCACGTGCTGGGGTAGAGTGGTTAGCTCTACGCCCGGCCGCTTTTGTCCCCAGGAATTAACTGGTACTCATTTTTGGTGTAGGCTGAGTTAACCTCAGGGCCATATGCACCTCCGGAAGGGGGAATCTCGTTTCTTAAATTTTATGACTTCTTGACGGGGATTCGAAACCACGTCCTTCCGGGCGAACCGAGCACGTCTTTACCGCCTCGGCCAGGCAGCCCCTGACATGTGTCGATACATTCGTGAAAAATATCGAGGTTTTTACGAGAACCTAAAGAGAAAATGAAGTGACAATGTAATGTTTATTCATCATTGCAAAACATTCTCGCAACAATATTGCTGGTTTTCAGTGAATTCTGTTAAACAATAGGAAGCTCTAACAATGGGTACTGTAAATTAGAAGCGTGGTTTATGTTTCATTATTTTTATACACAATAAAAATAATAAATAGCATTAAAAGCTATAAATATTTTCAATACCGTAGTACAAACGTTGTAACCCGTAAAAAATGTGCTACTTCCGCTACAGTTACAACCTTTTTGCACGGACGTCCAAAGATCATCTCTTATATCTTGATCTTAAAGTCGCACATTGTCAAAATTATTAAGAACTAGTGAACTCATTTAAACTAATAGTCAATTGCAGGATCAGCATTCACAAACAGTTCGCTTGTTTATTTGTTTTTCTTCTCTCCTGAAAAATTTGCATTTTGAGGGTTACAACGTTTTAGCCGGCAGGTATTCAATAAAGGTACATGAAATATGAAACCACGGAAGACCATTTTCGGAGCTGCCGACAGTGGGTTTTTTTTTATTACAATTTTTTTTACGTCGCACCGACACAGATAGGTATTATGGCGACGATGGGATATGAAAGGCCTGGGAGTGGGAAAGAAGCGGCCGAGGCCTTAATTAGGTACAGCCCCATCAGTCGCCTGGTTTGAAAATTGGAAACCACGGAAATCCATCTTCAGGGCTGTCGACAGTGGGGTTCGAACCCACTATCTCCCGGATGCAAGCTCACAGCTGTGCGCCCCTAATAGCACGGCCATCTCGCCCGGTAGTGGGGCTCTAACCTACCCTTTTTCCAATGCAAGAAACCAGTTACCAGACCCAAACTGCGTTGCTGGATGTATATGACCTTTTTATGTTTAGGATCCACGAATAACCCACACATGTACAATCGGGAGTTCGCTGTGAGAGGAAAGTGGAAGGACACACATGATGGTGTTCGAGTGATGTTCGGGAAGATCTAACCGAAATATAAAAATATTGAATAGGAGAGTGTAACACAGGAGTTGATATCGGGATGCCATTCGGGAAATAAAGATCAAAGTAGGCTAGTAGTAGTAAATAGTAATGCTCTCAATTGCAAATAACACCCCACATGTACATTATCCACGTATAGAGAATACTAGAGCCGTTGTTCAGAACTGTTTAGCATGTTAGACTCAGTTCCTGGAGCAGGTGTACAATGATGTAGACTCAAGGGCAAAGAGAAACCTTGAAATTAAATTATTAAAATCAGGCGATAAGCATGCCAATTTGAGGAACTGGACTTTTGGCATGTAAACGATTATCGTAGGTGTCCAACCAGGAGTTTGATTAGTGGCTGCTTATGTCATAACTACGCCTTCTGACCAGTAAGCTTGATGTTTGTGACTATAGCTACAGAATGGGTGACCTTGTGGCAATTAGCTGGTTCTTTCAAAGGCGGGGCATGCAATGTTCTATTGATACGATATTTATCTTACCTGTCTACACTTGATGTAAGATATAGCCGATACAGTTTCAAGTTTGACAGTTTAAATGGAATATTTCCTTTGCCGGTCCCTTCAATTACGAACATATATTTTAAAATTGAGTTTGAGCACTTTGAATAACCTTAAGCTTCTAGTCTGGAGTAATTTAGTAGAGTGAAAATGTTCTTAAATGAAAAGATTGGCCAGTACCAGAAGGGGCTCTATTAAGAATGATTCTCATTGTTATTGTATTCTGTAATTTATATCTTTCTGTTCAAATTGCCACCATTAAGTTAAAGGATTCGAGGTCAAGTTAATGCCAATCTGACGAAGATGATTATCAATATAACAGACAACAGGCAAGATTAGAAGATAGAATTGCATACTTCGGCAAAGGTAAGTTATAGTGTTGCCTAAATACCATTAACGAAACCCAAACCGACAGTGCTACAGCCCTGGTGGGCCTCGACATACCAAGCGACCGCTATTCAGTCTGAAAGCCTGCTGATTATGACGCAACGAATGGTCAGCGTGAAGAATCCTCCCCGTCGTTATTGCTGACTTCTTTAACCCGGTTCGCTATCTCACCATCAGATGGTTCCTCAATTGTTCTTACGTAAGTTGAGTATATCTCAAATCCAGATCCAGGTTAAAATCCCTGACCTGGCCGGGAATCAAACCAAGGGTCTCCGGGTAAGAGGCAGGTCTTTGTTTGTTTGTTTGTTTGTTTGTTTATTTCTTACTTTCTTTCTTTCTTTCTTTCTTTCTTTCTTTCTTTCTTTCTTTCTTTCTTTTTTATCTGATTACTCTCCAGTGTTGGTTTCTTCCTCAGACTCCGCGAGGAATCACAATTCTACCGCCTCATGGACAGTGTCCTGGAGCGTGAGACTTTGGCTCGGGAATGGAACTGAGAAGGAGGACCAGTACCTCGCCCAGGCGGCCACACCTGCTATGCTGAACAGAGACTTCGTGGGCGATGTGAAGTTTGGAATGGATAAACAAGGAAAAGGGAAGGAAGCGGCCGTGGTTTTATGTTAAGTACTGAACCCTTGAACTTTAGAATTATGGGTTCAGTAACATCCCGACATTTGCCTGGATGAGAATTGGGAAACCACTTCGAGGATGGCGGAGATGGGAATCGAGCCTCCTTTTACTCAGTTAACCTCACGAGGCTGAGTGGACCCGTTCACAGCCCTCATACCACTTTTCAAGTTTCTTGGCAGAGCCGAGAATCGAACTGGGGGCTCCGTGGGTCCCTTCACGAGTGTCTCATGTAAGATTTTCCACAATCCCTCGCAAAAAAAATATTAAGTGGCAGTATAGAAATTTCTTAGGTTTTTATAAGAAGTATAGCCATAGCATATAAAATAGGCAGCATTCCAGTGCTGGCACGAGATTGGAGTATATGGTTACTTTTATTCGCACTGAAAAACTTAATTTTGGTAGAACTGATAGTTATAGTCCGCCTCTGGGGTGTAGTGGTTAGCGTGATTAGCTGCCAGCCCCGGAGGTCCGGGTTCGATTCCCGGCTCTGCCACGAAATTTGAAAAGTGGTACGAGGGCTGGAACGGGGCCCACTCAGCCTCGGGAGGTCAACTGAGTAGAGGTGGGTTCGATTCCCACCTCAGCCATCCTGGAAGTGGTTTTCCGTGGTTTCCCACTTCTCATCCAGGCGAATGCCGGGATGGTACCTAACTTAAGGCCACGGCCGTTTCCTTCCCTCTTCCTTGCCTATCCCTTCCAATCTTCCCATCTCTCCACAAGGCCCCTGTTCAGCATAGCAGGTGAGGCCGCCTGGGCGAGGTACTGGTCATTCTCCCCAGTTGTATCCCCGACCAAGAGTCTGAAGCTCCGGGACAGTGCCCTTGAGGCGGTAGAGGTGGGATCCCTCGCTGAGTCCGAGGGAAAAGCCGAACCTGGAGGGTAAACAGATGATGATGATGATGATGATAGTTATATTTATACATGCCTTAAAGCACATCCTATGAACATTTCTTAAATATTTTATGTATTTTCCAACCGATTAAAAAAAGCGCGAACGCGTTTCGCTACACCTGTTATTGTAGTAAAGATTTTCAGAATGTGATCGCGGTAATTTTAAGATGAAATCACTAGGTTGTCTGTCTCTCTTGCCATTAGCAGAAGGACGAAGAGTTCTGACCTCTTGAAGATGAGATTCCCGGATAGACGAAGGAAGGGGTCATTACAGGCAGGGATATTTATGACTGCCTAGGACTCGCATGGGGAAACAGAAGAACCTGACCCAAATAAGTGGCTGACATGCCAGACTCTGTTAGGGTTCCGTGATTGCATTACACGTCCTTCAAGCTGTGAGCCCTGTAAGGGATGTTTTGTATATTTCGTGCTTTAAGTGACTGAAATGTTCTATACACTTTACTGTTTTCTTTCTTCTGATACCCGTTAATTCATTCCATGGATTGATCTCACCTGTACGCAACGAGGTAAGAACCCGGATACTCTTCAGTGAACTAGAAATCTTTTTGTACCCATGTTAGTCGATGCTGACTCACGAGCAGGAGAAATCTAACGTCTGAACTTATGCGTGGGAATTACCGGCTGGAAGTAATGATCTAGGTGCCCAACCCTACTCTACGAAAGAGAGATTGTTAAAAATGTATAAACAAACATTTATCGTAATAAACAGTTTAATCTTATATGAGGATGACGAAAGTGTTCTTTTTAAAACACTGTACATATTTAGTAAGTAGGTTTATGGCTACATAATGTGTGATGAGTGAGCCAGGGAATCTTGACTTTGAAGCGTGGGTTGCCGACCTCGGGGTTCTTTGCTGAGTCCTGATATCGCTTCCATATTTTTGTTCCAGGCTCCTCACTTACATCTGTCCTATCCGACCCTCCCTTGGACAACTCTTAATCCTTTCTGACCCGGACGGTATTAGAGGATTCGAGCCCTAGAGAGTTTTTTTCACACCTTTCGTGACCCTTGTCTTTCTTTGGCCGATACCTGCATTTTTTAAATGTCGGACCTCTTCCATCTTTCCCTCTGATTCGTGTTAATAGAAGATGGTTGCCGAATTGTACTTCCTATTAAAACAATTACCACTAACACCACCAGCTATTATCAGCATTCAATACCCAAACGTCTTGGTATGATAGAACAGACCGATAAAAGCGGGTTTTTTGAGGGGGGAGGGGGGGTAGGGTAGTCTGTGCCATGGACATGAAGCGAAATATTGACAGAGAAAATCAGGAAACTGTACTGTAAGAGTATACATTAGTTATGATCTTCGTTCTTCAATACCATCAATATTACAATTTCTGTGCTGTGACAACACACAGCAGTTGTCGTTTATTAAGAGCAGACCGACCTTATGTTTGAGACTCCAACTGAATCCGAGGGAGAGTTCGTCGCAGTTGCGTAGAGCAAGTGTTGAATCAGGAGAACGCACTTTTGAACGGATTTTGTAAAAGATTACAATTAAATGGTCAAGTTATAACAGTTTTATTCTCAACCACCTAAAAATGTGCTTCAGCTATTGATTTCCGGCCTATGATTATTTGATAAAAAAAAGACATCTCTTTTGACTCTCCGTTTACCCCTAGAAGTTCAAGTATTGAATTTTGACACATCCTATATATTAGCTTTAGCTGTTAGCTGCTCAATACGTGATGAGTTTCCAACTTCCGCAATGATGAATATGCATTTCATTCGAATCTGTTAATAAATATGAAATACTACTCACTAACTCACTTACTCACTAATCACAAATCTCAAGAATCATCAAACCGATGTCCGGCTTCGTGGCTAAATATTTAGCATGCTGGTATTTTGTCCAAGGGATTCCTGGTTTCGATTCCCGGCCGAGTCTGTGGTTTAAACCTGTTAATTTCTCTATCTGGGGGACTTTGATTTGTGTCGTCTTCAACATTGGCCTTCATCCTAGTTAGGGTCTCTTCCTCACAGACGCACTGTTCACCCATGAGCGTCAGTTCACAAGGCCTGTAACAGGCGTCTCCGAAAGCCATACGCCATCATTACTTCAACCAAGGCGGTGAGATTACAATTTGGCACTGAGGCTCCTCCTAGGCCTAAATAACAACTAAGAACATATTTGAAAAAACCGACCTTACTAGGATAACAATAAGGAGGTAAACTAATGGAAAACTAGAATGCTTCGAAGCGATATGTCCCGAGCTGCAATGATGGATAATATTTATGAAGCTGGCAGCTATCATATGAATGTGAAGTACTATGAAACCTCCGGCTTCGGACACCACCTTTAATGGAAGATAATCCAAAATCCCCGGTAACGCGAAACAACAAATGTAAAACGGACACTCTGAATGGACAACGACACCGATTTCCCCTGTACACAAATTGACCTCTCAACCACGCATATTTCTTTTAGGTACCGTATTTCTTTGGACTATAAAATGCACGTTTTGTTTGGAAAAATTCTGTCCAAAAATGTGGCTGCTTCTTTTGGTCCGAAGGCTAATCATATTTGGACAATGAGAATACGTGATTTGCTATAGGCCTACCACTGTTCAAAAAATTCCCTTGCAATACACTCAACAGTAGCCCCCTTTTATTCATCTAGTTAAGAAACAGAATCTTTTGTATACGTGCATTTGGCTAACAGGAATGTGACTTGCCAGGAAATTTCTTGGCTCACAAACCCTTCCTTGCCCACCTCTTTATCGTACCAGGCAAGCACAAAGAGCTCCGACATTGGCTATGATTATAGCTAATCTTCAAGCAAGAGTAGAAAGAAAAACTTTCACTTTGTAATCAGTATCAAGTCCCAGTTGTGGCAGGATCCGGTAGCGACAATTTACCGTAGGCCTACACAATGTCAGTTGTACAGAATAGGTGTTCTTACAACACAGCATTTAAATTAAAAGTTGTGGAATTCGCAAACGTATGTGGTAACAGGGCAGCAGAAAGATAGTATCTACCTGTGATTTGTAACAGTGACAGTATTGCACTACACTACCTAACGGTAATTAGTGTTTTATAAAAATTTATTTCTGTGAAAAAAATTGAAAATAGAGTGAAATTATATTTTTCCTTAAATTTTCACCAAAATATCAGAGTGCGTGTTATGGTCTGAAAAATACGGTAATTCAAAAATGCAGTGACAAAAATGTAAAGTCAGGAACTTCTTTCTGTTCGTGTTTCACATTTCAAAATACTGTACACCCCATTACAGGCATTTTAGAACGAGAATGTTTCATTGCCTTTCAAAAGGGGAGTTTGTGTCACAGCTCCATTATATTTCAACTCATTTATGTTTTTACTGACTTTAAACATGAAAAGAGAAAATAGCCTTACTTGAGGATGTTACTTTGTTTATTTCATGAGGTACCAGTAGCGTTCCTTGGAGTATTAAACACATCTTCGTCCTTGCTGTTGTAGTCATTACGGGTTCGCAGTACAGTTTGAATTTACAGATTAGTCTTTTTAATATTAATTGCTTATCACCGTGGCGGCTGAATAAATCTTTCAAAGTTGCAAGTACAGACAGTGCATATTTACCTATGATATAAGTTACATGACATCGCATTATTTAACTGTACAATATCGTTCTTTTAATTAAAAATCAACTGAAACGAATTCATAAATTGAGAAAACAATACAAATATTTACTTTATTCAACATTCATTTTTCCGTAAGCTCTAGTTTTAAGAAATTGATTGCACAAATCGACAACCTCTCTAGGAAATAGGGAAGAAAACATAAGTAGGGCCTATTCACCAAAAGCATTTGTTCCAAAACCTCGAACGACACCTTCAAATCAATTAATAAGAGTGGTACTGAAATGAACAAGTGCTTGCCTGATACAAAGATAACTAACCATTGCTATAACCAACATACACGCGCACAAGCAGTTGATCAAAATGTCAATAGCCGCTGAAATGAAATTTACAAAATGCCTTACCTTCACTTTCAAGGCTACTTTACACATGCATATAAATCTATAAAGGATATCCGATGCATCCTATATGGTTACCCAACGAAAATAATTCAATGACATCCTTCATAAGCAAATAAAATAAACACCAGAAAAGTCAGTAATTTTGATACTTTGTGCATGCGTTCTGGTAGGTAAAGGTAACTTTGTCGCCAACTTACATTAATGAAACAGTGAAAATTCATTGCAAAATTACCCAATTGTTACATTTCAAATTGAGAAATACTTATTTCTGTCACTAATACAGATTTTTGAAAAAAGTCGCTAGGTAACTATTTTATTACGAGATAAAGATATAATAGCCGTCAGAGACAGTTTCAAAATCGTTACATACGTAACGTTGGGTGCTGTGTTTGCCACATGCTGCACTGTGGTGTTCCTAGTGGCTGACATAAAATACAGTTTTGTCTTGTGCTTGTACATGCTGCGCTCAAGCGGATGAAATTGAAACGTTGCGTCATGTGGCCACTGGCACACTCCAAGGCCTTAACAGCACATATAAAACCCAAGCTAAACGGAGCCAAGCAGTCTTTTGTACAGTGTTTTATGTTAGGAAGTGGTGACTGTGAGATATGGCTCTCGTACTCAGACAAGCGCCACCAGAGCGCATGTCAGTGTGCGTGCTCTTTCAAATGAAGGCAGAATAAGATATGCATATATTTTCTTGATATTTAAATCTAACATAAACTGTCCTTGAGAGGAAAAGGATATCATATTCTTTATTACACTGGACGTGTCATAGCCCACCGTCACTACCTTACCAGCCGCCTGTGGCTAACGAATTAACAACGCCATGAAGACTTTGAGACCATGAGAGAAAGTGGAAGTGCTAGAACATTCATGGAGAGAAAAGTGCGGCATTTGTAAAGGAACCTGTCAAATTAGAATAGAAAAATCAAGCCGCCAATATTTTTAGGAAGAGCATTATTGATGATTTAGGCTGAAGATAACCAGCGCCTATTTTCTTCAATTGACTCAGAGGTGCCCAAGTGGGATTTTGAATGGTTCTGTAGAGCACGAAGTGTAATTTAATAAATGCAAGAAAGAAGAATAGTTGTTTTCTCACAATAATACATTACCGCGGATGTATCATTTAGAATTTTAAATGCATGTAGTCTCCCTCTCCAGTACGGACACCCCTTCATTATCGACTAAAAATATTTTTCTTCAGGTGTCCGTTTTACTGTAAAAGAAAGATACCATGAGTAACTTCTTGTGGGGTATCATTGCAGGTTATATAAACTAATAAAAGTCTCTCTTTTTTTAAAACAAACGTGCAAAGAACGGATAATTCCGTAAGTAAATCAAAAAGTAAGCAACATCGAATGTTCAAGTAACCAACAAGAAACTAATAAAAGAGTGTCAGAGATTTTTAAAAAGTGGCACATAAATGAGCTTAAAAAAGAGAAGAGACACAACATATCGAAGGATATACTATAGAATCCCCTTAAACCAAATCCCGTGAATTTGAAATTTCAGAAATTTCAGATAAATCGAATATGATACAAGAAATTAAATTCCACTTTAGCGGAATATAATCTATACAATATGGTACATGGTTAACTAAATTCTAGAATAGCATAACTCTAATAGAAATGAAGCTATAAAACAGAAATTACATATACTGTTAACAATTTCCTGCTGTATTCACTAATGTACTTACAAACCACATATATTCCATAAAAACGTCACTATCGTATCTTGTAATGTACTGTTTAACAATGCTAAAATTTTCCTCCTAATTTAGGTAATTTTATATTTTTGTGAAAACATAATAACTTTCGCTTAAGTAAAAGTTTGTGATATTTGGGTGTAAGGAAATAAACCGGCTTGATGATGCAATATTGCACAAGCATCGCATAAACATTACGACGGTCGGCGTGGCAACAACGTGCTGTTCTACGTAGCGTTATGCTAATTCTGTGTACAATATTGCACGCTTATTCGTATAATACGAGCAGAATAGAGATCCAATTAGTTCGAATAATCGGGATTCTACGGTAATTCCGTAACGAGTATGCAAGAGGCTGCATGTCTGAATTACGAAGTAAGCATCTTCTGATTTAGGAGATATTAATCCTATATTCATTTCAAAATAACTCATTGGAGATACATTTTTATTTAAACTACAGGAAAGGAATTGTATGATTTCATTATACAGGATGTTTTGGAGATAAGTACATATAACCTTTCGGAAGGTAGGGATGAATGTCTGCAGCTCATAAAATGTGGTTTTATTTTGAATTTAGCGAATGGTTTGGAGGACGGAGATGCTTGAAGTAGAGTGCGATTTTTGCAAGATAGGTAGTAGCTTCGTTTGTCCCCCGGTTTATACCACATGGCAGTATGAGTACGTAATATGTAGGAAGTACACTGCAGCATTAGGTATTTTGCATGCGTAGGTTGAATGAAAACGTTCTATGTACAAGAAACGAACATTTTCACACTGGAAATAGGACATCACTTTGAAGTTATAATACGTTGTATGTATTCATGGCCCTTCCATTAACCGTCAGAAAATATATATATGTACTTACCTCCCAGCTATCCTGTATATCCTTTCAACCATACGAAAGAGTGTTGGCGTCAAGAAGAGCATCCGATAGTACTGTATAAGATCAAGTCCATACGCGCTACACAGGTCGCACCCCTGGAGTGTGGTACGAGCTGTGGATAAAGAAAAATAAGATAATATTCAACTTGCAATTAATGTGAAATATTGTTGCAAACATCATTTTGTTTCGTAGTCACTAGATGCAACGGTATCTTCCAGTGACAGACGTTTTAGCTGGTTTGAGAAGATGAGAATATAAATGAACATCAATTTAAAAGCAGGAGAATGTTTTGAATATAAACGTGTTGCAGTGCTCCCTTGACGGTGAAAAACCAAAGTATGACGTGATTAGAAATATTCTACAGTACAGTAGAAAATACAAAACAAAGAAGGTGATAAGTTAGTTCATTGCTAATCTAAACATTAACCGTGAAGTATAAAAAATGAAAGGCCAATTAACGTGCATTGTTAAAAATTATAACTCTTATTCTTCTACTTACGGTACGCTGGTGTGTTCACGGTTGCTAAGTGTGTCATATATGTGAACATGGCTCTGGATGCCCTTCCAGCACCGAGCCCACTTCACTCCTGTATATTTTTGTGAAGGTTTGTGGGGTGGTGTGGTGTGTATATTTGGAGAAGTGAGTACTGGGACAAACACAAATACCCAGTCCCCGCGTCAGTGGAATTAATCAGACGTGGCTTAAATCCAGACCTGAATATTTGTAGTATGCTAACGTTTTTTGCTGAAGATCGTGGGCTCTGACTTGGTGTGAACTGATAAGACACGCATTTCAGCTGCCGAGAGACCAATGGGTTATTATTATTATTTTTTGTTGTTTTCCTGATTGAATATTTAAGACATCTCGTTGACAGTCGCAAGACGTTCATATATGTGTCATCTATCCGATAATCCATATTATTGAGACTACGATTTAGAATGGAGCCTGTACATATTATATTACGTACCAGCTACAAATATGGGAATTGCATTTGGCAAGTACGGGAATAAAACCCGAGTGAGGTGACTGGGACTTCTTTTCTAAAGCCTACAGAAGTTTTCAATTCTCAATCTTAAAGCTTCGAACATAGTTCTCTGTAAAAATTTCAATTTCGAAATGTTGATGCTGTTAAGTAATATTTCAATATTTATCTTCAAAACATTATTTTCATACGAGGCATTTATGATCAATGTTGAAAGCTACAAAAGTCCTTTATAAGATGGCTAGGGCGTATGTTGAGAATATCCCCACGTTATAGTTACAGTTCACTCAATCGTAAGACGTAATGAATTCCTACAAGCCACAATAAAAATAATACAGTTTATACCACCTATTCACCACGCCTGTCTTCCCTCAGATGACGTCAGTATAACGCTTCTACAAGAACCCGCCTTCGTCCTACATACAATATACTTTACTCTCTCTCTCTCTCTTTCTGGCCTTCTTTGTCTGGTTATTAGCACAAAGGGTTCAGAATTTTATGTTCTAAAGTTAAGAATTAATATTCAATCTGACGGAAGGATAATGTGATTTATTAAATTTTAAAAGCAGGGATATTACAAAGAAAAGTTACGAAATAAAAAGGGCATTATTAAAGAGAAAATTTGTTTCTGATGTCAATATAATGAATCGTTACGCTTATCCTTCCTGTGGTCGAATTTAATTTTCTGCCGTTCACATGAGATAGTATATGTGATAAATTAATAACAGGAATATTTATCTTGGCACTGATCAACATTTTGCAGGGATATCTCTTTGTGATATCACAAAACAGGCTGCAGCAAACAGTGAAAGACACGAATCCTCTACTCATCCATACTTTGGGTACGACTCAAGGCTAAAATCTACGAGAAACTTTCTGAGAACTTCAGCTGAGATTGAAGAATGATCAAAGAGAGCAAGAATTGTCAAGTAGAAAGGAAAAAGCATCAATCTGTCAAGCTGGATGGAATCCTAGGCCATACAGAGAAATGGACAGCCTTAAGCAGATTAAGGAAGGAAGTAGAGATACTCGAGGAACTGTATGATGTTCTTGTATGCACAGTTTCAGTGTCACGATTTCCCCTTTAAATTTTATTTATTTATTTATTTATTTATTTACTTATTTATTTATTTATTTATTTATTTATTTATTTATTTATTTATTTATTTATTTATTTATTTATTTATTTATTTATTTATTTACTTCACGCGATCAGGCCCAACGGGCCGCGTGCCTGTACAGGCCTCCCCCTCCATCGTGTTCTATCCATCGCTGTCAGTCGCCATCGATTTATATCTATTGCTGACTGTTCCAGGTCTTCATGGAGACCATCACTCCAACTCTTCCTTGGCCCACCCAGAGGTCTTCTTCGTGAGGGGACGAAATCCAGGAGCTAACGTGACAATTTGAGGTCTTCCATCCTAGCCTGCCCCCTGCAGTCGCCTGCTTCTGATGATCCCTGTTATGATGGTACCTTGCCACAGTTCCTCTACCTCACTATTGTGTCTCATCCTCCATTCACCCATGTTTGCATCTAACACCGGACAGAAGATCTTTCGCAAGAATTTTCTCTCAAAAACGAGGAGTTTATGAAGGTCCTGTTTCTGGATACTCCACGTCTCACATCCATATAGCGCAACAGGCTGGATCAGGGTTTTGTATGGAACAATCTTGAACTGTTTCCAGAGCCTTTTGGTACGGATCAGGTGTGTTAAGCTGTAGAAAGATCGGTTTCCTGCCTGAATACTGGCGTTGATTCCCACTTCGCACGACAAGTCCTCAGTCTTTTAGTTGTACAGTAGTTAATTTAGTTCAGTACTAGCAAGATACCCGTGCTTCGCTACGGTATTATACTGAAATTTATAATTGAATGCTTATTGTTTTAGATATATAATCCGCCGAAATTCGCGGTGTGACTCGTTTTCTGCGAGAACCCACCAAAATTCCCGATCTGACTCGTTTTCTATTAGATTACGGCATGTTTCCTCCCATTTTTCAATCTTCTTTTCCAGCAATCGATTTCGTACTTCCCGGGCTAGGCTCAGGTATTCCTCCCGGTCAGTTGGGCCCGTAAATCTTTGCCATTACTTTTTGCCTACTTATGTATAAGCTAGAATCATGAAATTTGGTACACACATGTCCCATAATCGTGCCAATGTGCGCACACAACGTGATGATCCTATCATTCTTATAAGTGTGTCAAACAATGAAATATACTTGTAAAAATCACCAAATTTACGAACAATCCAGAAATACGGCCAAATTTAACGTATAAGGGAGAGAGATACGACAAAATGTCACAGGACCAAAGTTGTAGATCACTCCGAATTGAAGGGACATTGTGCCATCCGTTTTGTGATACGACTTACCGTTTAGCCAAAAAATAGCTCAAAAGGAATGTCTGCACAGTCATTAAAATTGCCTCCATATTTCGATATCTTTGGGGGGTAAAAAGTGAAAAATTTGAACATCTTGGAATTTTCCCGTCGGTTAGGGACCAAAAGCTATAATTTCACCAAATTTCAATTGTCTACTTCGTCTGGCAGGTTGTGCCGCCATTTTGATTTGGGGGGATAGGGGATAAAAATGAGGAAATTCTCGAAAATTTTTAAGCCCACGAAACCTATAGGTTATCGTTTTGGATATATTATACGACTGTGTTCTTATGCTGAGCCCAAAATTTGAGCCCCCCCAGCGTGCCCCCTTCAGGGAATTTTGAGAATTTCCGATTTTTCTAGGGATCCTGGGGTCATCAGTTTCCTCCGTACCAAGTTTCAAATTTCTGAGATTTCTGGAAGTGCCTCATTAATTCACGTCTTTTTTCATTTTTAAATATTTATATATACATCGCTCCAGCCCGACTTGCTTTTATATATATAGATGACAGATAAGCATGAGCACGTTGAAAAGTGCAGACTTCCACTTCGAGATTCATATCTCCTAAACGGTTTATGATATTAAGAATCAGTTTGCGCCATCAGACGCCTCATTTATCGCTCTACATGTTTGTTTCTAAACCATTTCCTCGTATCTCCCATATTAAGGGGGTAAATTGAGATCAAATTTTGAATAAGGTGAAATTTGGGTGCATTTTTAACATTTTACATTACTTTTTGCCTACTTATGTATAAGCTAGAATCATGAAATTTGGTACACACATGTCCCATAATCGTGCCAATGTGCGCACACAACGTTATGATCCTATCATTCTTATAAGTGTGTCAAACAATGAAATATACTTGTAAAAATCACCAAATTTACGAACAATCCAGAAATACGGCCAAATTTAACGTATAAGGGAGAGAGATACAACAAAATGTCACAGGACCAAAGTTGTAGATCACTCCGAATTGAAGGGACATTGTGCCATCCGTTTTGTGATACGACTTACCGTTTAGCCAAAAAATAGCTCAAAAGGAATGTCTGCACAGTCATTAAAATTGCCTCCATATTTCGATATCTTTGGGGGGTAAAAAGTGAAAAATTTGAACATCTTGGAATTTTCCCGTCGGTTAGGGACCAAAAGCTATAATTTCACCAAATTTCAATTGTCTACTTCGTCTGGCAGGTTGTGCCGCCATTTTGATTTGGGGGGATAGGGGATAAAAATGAGGAAATTCTCGAAAATTTTTAAGCCCACGAAACCTATAGGTTATCGTTTTGGATATATTATACGACTGTGTTCTTATGCTGAGCCCAAAATTTGAGCCCCCCCAGCGTGCCCCCTTCAGGGAATTTTGAGAATTTCCGATTTTTCTAGGGATCCTGGGGTCATCAGTTTCCTCCGTACCAAGTTTCAAATTTCTGAGATTTCTGGAAGTGCCTCATTAATTCACGTCTTTTTTCATTTTTAAATATTTATATATACATCGCTCCAGCCCGACTTGCTTTTATATATATAGATTCTGTAGTACTGTACCTCCAAGATGAAATAAAATTATGAGTATGGAATACGTTGAATATATCCCCATGACATAGTGAAGTAGCAGTGCCTCTCTTAATGTTGTCAGTCTGTTTCTATCCATATAATTTCAGAGATATTCTGTGTGGGCGTTTGAGTTATTTTAACATCTCGTCTTTCATGATATTTCTTTTATTTTACAAGTTACGCTACTTATCGAGAGTTTAGACCCGTTGTCTTTAAGCCTAGTTGCTTAATTGGTACAATGTAAGTCTCTAACCCTCTCTAAAGAACCCGAGAAACAAGGAAATGCCATTTGGTCCTTGTTTCAGTGACGGTAAAATCCTGACATTCACCTCCCCGCGGTAGAGATGGGGCAACGTCTGCATATAAAAATAATATTTTAAATGCAGGCGGCTGACGAATGAAGGGACCGATTATCTTCCGGTATAAGGAGATCCCCTATACCAAGTGCCAACAATCTCTTTGAGAGTGGATGAGCGGGTATGGGTAAGGGCACTCTATTGTCCTGGGGACAAGAAATTGTTCTCAAAGGCGGAGGAACCAGTTTGGTCAACGGTATTAGGATGCAGAAGGCAACGGGAAACCACTCCATTAAAGATCCTGAGAGATATTCCAATAAATCCACATTGCATGGCTGCAACGTCAAGATCAGAGCTGGCCGTGTGGATCGTCTACCTCCGTTTGAAGACGACGGCTTAAGAAGAAGAAGTCTCTAACCTCGAGGCACCGGGCTCCATTCTCGAGACTCGCTCAAAGATATTAATCCTAATCGGGGGTTGGATCAGGATAAATTCAGCTTCGTGAGGTCAGCAGAGGAGCTATTTTGTATGAGAAGCAGTAATATTAGGAAAGAAAACCAAGCAACGTGGCTGAAGAAACCTTACGTTATCCATATGACACAGTGGCCGAGCAGCAATCGTCTTGACAAGCACAAAACATTTAGAAATACATAGGGACCACGATAGGTTTTTTTTCATGATATTTTACCTTAAGACAACAATCACCACCAAAATTGAGTTGACACTGAAATTTCCTGGAAGAAACTCATGATTTTCTCTCACGATTTTATCAATTTATATTTCCTTATCAGTGTCATGGTACAGAAAGAGGTTGACTCTGTTCCGTCTGTAGAAATCATTGTGTGAATCGGGTATCATTTCAATTGCGTTTAGCGAAACGTTGATGATTCGTTATCAAGCTGCACGTGTAAAATGAAAAGCCTTCTGCAAGAGATAAGTTCTTAAGGAGTTTCAGGATCAGTGGTAGAGATATTTCAAGCAAGAGAATAACAAACACACTACTAGATGACTTGACAGGACAGGGGGTACTGCAGTATCGTAGCAGGTAAAAGCGTTTTATGCTGAAATGTACACTTCCAATCAACCCTGGACAGATAACAGACCTAGCTCCATTTTTTTATCAGACAATATCAGATGACTTTGTGAGAGTTTGCGTGTTGGTCCTGAAAAAATGTCCGAGAGTGATGGTGAACCTAACACTTCCTACGGTAAGAAGATTAGTGAATATGAAGACAGGCGGTTCTAAGCTGGTCGAAGGACTGAAGTGTTTATGTACTATTTAAATAAAACCTGTCCCATTTATTTTATCTTCTTCCATGCCAGTAAATCTTCATACTCACTAAGTACACAAATGTTGCTTTGAAAGTGAGCAACTTCAAATTGTAAGGCTAATTTTACTTTCATTTTATCTACAGTAAAAGGATTTGCAAAATAAAGGAAAGCAGTTTGTTTTTATGGTTTTCAAACCTTCATTTCAGATGGTTTCGTAATATCTACAAAGCGCACACAATATTCGAACAGCACTGAATAATAAAATGAGTCCAGTGTTGATATCTCCTTTAACCCTTAAACGCGCAATGTATTATTTCTCTTAAATATGATGGGTTTTCATTCCAAAAGTAATACATTATTATCAGAAAAATATTCAAAAATTATCTTTCATCAAATATAACATGTAAATTCTCCTTTGCACATATGCAATGCTGTGCATTTAACGGTTAAGTTACCGTATGCGAGGGGAGAGAGAAAAGGGGTACTGGTGATGTCATACTTCCGCTTGTCTATGTTCAGGGGCATGTCTGACGGGACCACACTTCGCGACCACTGACTTACAGCACCCTCTGTCAGTGTTAAAGCTCGGAAAACATCAAGATCATTTACCGCATTAAAAAATTTCTGGTGCAACGATGAAAAAGATATTCAGCACATTGTGAGCTTCATGCCTTTCTTGTCCACTGCCCACGAACAACTACGAATGTAAACGATTAATGACGAACGTTGCAGCACGTGATTACTCTGGCGGCATGTGAGCAGTTTCAGGTGGCTGCCACGTTGCCAGCAAATCGGCAGACTTAGCGCCAATCTGTGAGAGAGCTACTCACTCACGATAAGAGATAAGCCGCATAACAGGACAAGTAATTTACTGAGTTACATTAAGAGTAAGCAAAAATTATATTCAGTACAAAAGATGTTTAAAATAAAGGGATGTTTTATTGATGGCCAGAATTAACAGAAAATCTATTGTGTATGAGAAAGCATTGGTTTGGTCTTCTTGTAAACCCCAAGTCCATTGAAAGATTTTGAAATTAAGTGTAGGCCTAAGTTAACTTTAAACGTGTCCTGAAACGAAAAAATATCCCAAAGGGTGGCGAAAGAAACGAATGTACAAACAGCAGCCCCTCATAGATACAAGTGGACCCGCTGCTCTACAGGTCAGATAACTCGTCTTGATATGCCTGTCGTTGTCATACTGCTTTGTCTGCCCTTTTCAATAGTTTTATGAACATTTAATGCAACACTTCTTTTCATACGGTATTCACGATGCTTCGGCCATTCGGGCGTATCTGGATCTTAACATTTTCAAACGATCTTGCGCGAGATATTGCAACATACAGTTGACCGTGACTGAATACCGGTTCCGGAAAGTAGACACCCATTTTATCGAGAAGTTTTCCCTGCGCTTTATTACTGGTAATGGTCATAAAGAAGGCTAGTCGACTTGATGGTGCCTGCCCGTCTGTGCGTACGTCGATGTCTTCTATTAGCAGCATGTAAGCTATTAGGAAGGTTCTGCCATCTGTTGAGTATATTAAGAAGCTGGGGAAGGTCAGAGAATCAAAGAATATATAGCACAGAATAATATTCTTCCATGATCAGAAGAAGTGTATACTCTCTGGTATGACAGGTAGTAATCAAATATGTCTGCATGCAATGACATTACTAAGGGAGAAAATCGCATAATTAAATCAGACTTTTAATGAAAGTGTTATTCGCTTAGCAACCTGCTAAGTACAGAATGTATTGCGGGTTAGGGTAAGCGTTCGCCTACAATTATTGGAGTGATCGTTTAATGATTTGATTTTATCATTATCGAAAGTTGGGTGGGCTTAGAGACCTTTCAGTGTGTCATGATTCACCGGCAGGTAATTCCGGAGAGTATGAAACAAAATTGAAGTAAATCGGTCCAGTAGAACAGACGGACGGATTTGCCAAAGCTGTTTTTAGTAAACTATTTTAATGTATAATTCAGCTTTCTTTAAAACAGGCTAGTAGTATCACCCTTTATTTCTGCAAGTATCTTCCGAAATATTAAGCACATTTGTGGATAAATCGAAATGTTCAATGGTACAGCGTTTTTCTTGAATTAAAACTCATCTACATACGACACGATTTATTCTGCAACGATGTGCTGTAACATCCGGTAGAACAGGTGTTCATAGTGTTCTGTTATGGACATGGTCAGTGAAACGCAGTTCCCATGCTCGTTCTTATCTTGTGCAAGGTGTGGTCATGCATCGGTAGCCGGAAGGAGCGGGTGGAGACTTCAGGTAAGGTCATATCAAACACTGACTTATGCTCATTCCTTCACAACAAGTGGAGCAGAGAATGATAAGCGATTTGATGTGCCATTTATTTCCTCAGGAATTTTCCTGGATGGAGGATCTGTCTGGACATGATCTTTATAAATTGCACAGTCGTAACTTATGACACAATAATTAATTTGCTGCAAGATATGAACTCCAAACCTAAACAAATTACCTCTGTCACTCTATGGATTATGAACATTATTCAAATTCTATTGCACCTATTTTTCAGCAAAGAATCACAGTATACTCATATTTAACCTCATTTGCTGTACAACATATTGTTTGAAACTAGAATTATTCTTTCCCTCTCTCGTTCATAAGATTCGTAATCAGTGACTCGTTTTCTAAGCCCAAGTTGGCAGATTCGATCCTGGATCAGTTTGGTGCTACCGTGTTTGAAAGTCTTCAGATACTAGAGACCAGCGAAGTGATACTGCTGACCGTTCCGAAACATTCGATACGGCACGACAAATTGCTTCGAAGTAGTGTGTCGACACACGCGCATTTCCCTCTCGGACTGCAAGAGAAACAGTGTTCCTATACGCAATACTTGGCCAGTGCTTTGCGATGGCATGGTGAAACATGAAGCTAAGTTCAGTTCACTGAATAAACTGTTCGACATTCTGATAACGATAAAAAATCAGGTTCATGAAATATTTAATAATGTAGTAATGTTATTTGATTTACGTCCCACTGACTACTTTTACGGTTTTCGGAGACGCCGAGGTGACGGAATTTAGTCCTGCAGGAGTTCTTTTACGTGCCAGTAAATCTACCGACACGAAGCTGACGTATTTGAGCATCTTCAAATTCGACCGAACTGAGCCAGGATCGAACCTGCCAAGCTGCGATCAGAAGGCAAGCGCCTCAACCCTCAGAGCCAATCAGTTTGAAATATTGAATGCGTAAATGTACAAAATGCAGTATGATAAACAGATGATGTATAGTAGTACATAACATTATATAATAATAAACTACGTTTGCTTCTTCACTGATTGCTTACAATGATACTTGTACCGGGCGGTACACCTCCACGCCGCTAATTCAAACCTTGCGCCAGTTGAAACTCCTCTGCTGGAGGAAGTCTGAACTTTATCTACTGTGTTAATTTTCAAGTTTATCAGAAGATGTCACTACTTGGAAATTTTGGAGTTTCTGAACTGGGTCGTTTTCGATGTATTTTTGTTTTGCCTGTAGTAAGAAGTGTGAACGTTCTCTTCTAGAGGACACTACGGAAGAACTACAATTGTGCACCCTGGTGCGAAGTGAAAAAACTATGTTTTTGGAGAAAATTTGAATTCATAAGTTTGTTCTTTGTTAAATTCCTTGCAGTCATGGTTTAAGTTGGCAATATTAACCCTTTCTTTCTCCTTGTTTTGAAGTTAGCCAATCCCGAATTTCTCGAATTAATTTTCCACCAATTATGTGTTTCTTCTTCATCTTGTGTAGGGGTTTTCTTGGTTAACCAATAAAATTCTTGTGGGAGGGTGTTCTCATTCCTGAAACGCCTCGAACTTTCAGCGAGAGTATATAAACTAATGATTTTAGGGTCTCTGCGACACTTCAGTAACATCTTTCAGTGTGTAAAGTACGTAGCAGGGGGCGGGAAGCGCCTCTTTTTTCGGGCAGCAGTACATCCACAAGGTAATGGCCGTTTAATAACTTCTTTTTTTTGCTAGCTCAGCAGTTTAACTCTCAGGGCAGGTCCGAAGCCTTTTACCATGTAACTTCCCTTAAAATGTAAAAACTCTTGGTATCTATTCTATCTTTTTAAACTACGAATCGGGATAGAGAGTGCTTAACCCTCTCGAGCTCCCACTCATATTGCATTGAGGTGAACTTATTTCACAACCTTTCTTCCTTAACGTAATGTAAATTGTTCCTTCTATAAGTCGCCTCTTTAGTATGGGATTAGCCCTTGCATTAGCGGCCTAGAGCCAGATTAGGTTTTAAACAAAATGTATTAGGAGTGCAAGATCGCCTCCTCTCAAATTGGTATTTTAGAGGCCAGGTAATTAACTTTTTCTCACTTAATAGGCCTCAGTAGGTTGGGTATTTGTACCCTTGTGTCTATGTCCTTGGAGGACAGCTTGAAGGTGGAATTTGGTGTGGCCTTTGATAGGCTAGAACTTTAAGAGCCGGACGCTCTTTCCAAAATAAAAATTGTGTTTTCTGCGCGCCTCGAGGAGGCTTTACTGTGTAATTGGGAGCAAGTGCTCCTGGGCATGATTGGGGTCTTCTGCCCCTTTGTTGACTTGTGTATATCGTAAGGTTGGGCTTATAGCTCAAGAATTGGGTGTCTGGCTCTCGGAGCCCAAATCCTGTAATCACTGTTATTGTACTTTTTTCGAATTGTATTTCGGCTACTGTGTACCTGTTCAATTTGTTATTTCTTATTCTTGATTTTGAAAAGAAAATATAACCTTGTTAAATTTTACCTTAACTTTAATTTCGTAGTTTGAGACCCGTTCACCCCGCACCTTCTTTCACCTCTGCTGTTCCACAGATACCTCGGAACAATACTAAAAGGGGAGAGTTTTACTGTTAAAAGGACGCTAAAAAAGTAACTAATCTGATTAATTATAACATGCTTAATGATTTTTTGTTGCTATTTTGCTTAACGTTGCACCGACACAGATATGCCTTATGGTGTGATACCAAACACTAACACTAAGTTTCTTCAGTGCCCCACAATTTGACAACTTGCTATTGTTAAAAGTCATAACAGCATTGTAAACACAAAAATTAATAGCATTAATTGCTACAAAAACTGTTTTTGGAATTCTTGACCAAATAACGCTGTTGATGCACTTATTGTGATTTTCGGTGCGACCATGTGAACACTTTTTCAGTAACTGTACATCAGATTGCTTTCTGAAAATAGGCTGAAGTTCCTCTATGACAGCGTATTGCAGGGCCTCTCAGGGTGCATGCGCGTGGTGCATGCACTGTGCACGGTGCAAGAGACGACTTGGCTTGGTTGACCAGAGTGCAGACCCCCCACTCCTCGATTTGGAGCAATAGCGCTTACTCTCTCTTTCCTCACGCCTGTCTCGCTCGCTCCGCCTGTCTCCCTCTGCCCCACCTGCGCTGTAGCGCTCCAAATCCAAGCTGACTTGAGCCGAGCATAGGCGAGTTGAGCCGAGCTTAGCCGAGTAGCCCAGAGACGAAGCGTTGATCCGAGCCATGCCGAGCGGCAGCGATGCACAGTGCACGGAGCTCTTGCGCCTCTATCTGCACGCGTGAGATTTTGGGCGTTTGAGAGGCCCTGGCGTATTGTAAACCATACCTTTGTGCAAATATTTTCGCTGCTGTTTGTGCTTTGTGGTGATTGCAACATGTAACAGTTCGTTTGGGACAGAGGCCGTGGTTCGGTGCAGAATCAGTTGACGCAACGCTGACAAGACTGCCACGCCCACACTGCTTCCTCTTAATTCGTTTATTTAAAGCATTTCTAGGTCAAAAAAACGTACGTATTATACACCAAATTAAAGAGGACATTCCAAAGATCAATTTTGTACTTCCCAAAAACTCCCTACACACATGGGAACCTGGTTCGCCGATCTCGGTTGGTACCGAAATAAGTTCGCCGTATTTTGCCTTTATGTGGATATTTAATGAACGAAGTTTGTGACGAACTTGGTCTTCCTTCGGGTTGGAAAATACTTCTTCGGTTCGCCGTCTGGACTCAGAGTGTTCGTCTCTGTGTAGAGGCACGGCCGACTTGATACGACGCTCTAGCTAGAAGCGCAGCGAGGGATCCAGTCGGCCGTGGTCGAGGGCACGGATCTTGTTCGCCAGACGCTACTACAGCTCGGAACGACTCACCTTACAGTATTGTTTGTGTTTACATTGGTTCCTTCACTCGCTGATAAAATATCTGATAGTGTTAAGTTGATGAGTCCTTCTTTTCTGAACGATTTTTTGTAGCCTATCGGCAGTACGCGTGTTGATGGAAACTGAACAGTTACGAGTTACAGAGACAGGAACAAGCGTGACAAAGCTTTGAATAACATTCTGCTCATGACTCGCAAGACCATTCCCGGTGCTGATATTAAGTCTCTCAAAAAAAAAAAAAAAAAAATTGAGTCACTGAAGCAAAGAGTTTTCGAAGACATTTGATAAAGATAAAATATTCCGTGAAATCTGCTAAGTCTGAAGAGAGCGTAAACCACGATTGTGGTACTACGACATCCTATCGTTCATCGCCGATCATGATGCGTACAATACTTCTACATCAACTATGCAAGGTGAAAAGAAAGCAGACGACGAGAAACTTCAACAAACTCCTGAGATATATATTTTTGTTCTTTTAACCGTTTATTGACAACTCGAATTTTACTATAACAGAGATAAAGACATTTCAATGTTCGCCTATGAATACGATTCACCCAAACTATGCAAAACCAAACCAAACCCCACGGCACTTAACGCCCTTGAAAGGGCCTTGGCCTGCCCAGTGACCGCTGCTCAGCCCGATGGTCTGCAGATTACGAGGGGTAGTGTGGTCAGCACGACGCAACCTCTCGGTAGTTATTCTGAGCTTTCGAGACCGGGGCCGCCATCTCACCGTCAGATAGCTCCTCAATTGTAATCACGTAGGCTGAGTGGACCAGGAACCAGCCCTCAGGTCGAGAGAAAAATCCCTGACCTGACTGAGAATCGAACCCGGGGCCTCCGGGCGAGACCACGCAATAACACTGAATTAAAAAATGAAAATTTAAGCAATATTCACTTCAGTTTCGTGGCTCACTTGATAGTAGAGCTTAGAAAGTGATCAGTAGATAATAGAAGACAGGTTTCATTAAGAAACAATAACTTCGAACGACTCATCTCGATCGCATTCAAAGGAAAAATTACTTCTTGGACGAACCATTGTTGGCATAATGCCAAACTGTGAACCGCGTACCCAACTTGCTCAGTATCTAATTTATGACATATTACCTGTCTATGACACGCGGTCGCCAACAATAACACTCTCATAACAAAAATACTGTTACAAATAAACCTCCCGTTTGTTTCATTATTACGATTTATTTCAGGATGACCTAATAAATGTACACACACACACACACACACACACACACACATATATATATATATATATATATACACCCACACAATTGTAATTAACCATGAATGCCAACACTCAGTAATTACGAGTCTATTTGCACCTCCCTCTTCCTTACGGCACAGTAGGTTGTCCAGCCCATTGCTATACATGAGAACGCT
Source organism: Anabrus simplex (assembly GCF_040414725.1). NCBI lineage: Eukaryota > Metazoa > Arthropoda > Insecta > Orthoptera > Tettigoniidae > Anabrus > Anabrus simplex. The sequence goes on from NC_090269.1 coordinate 126,900,220, forward strand.
TAATCCTTATCTCACTCCCCAAAATCCTGTCACCCTATACAGCAAGTGTGTGTAGACCACTGGATCTGAACACAGGGCTACGGGCCACTCAACACACGATGACTGTTCGTTGGTTCGACTCCGCAGACACTCCAGTCGTTCACAAGTCACATCAGTGAACAACTAAACAGCTCAACAGTATTCAACAGCAGGACGATACTCACAACAGCGAACATTAAGACAGGTCCATTTACCCTCACACTCACAATAGCGGCTCCTCTCGCTGACTCACGGCGATCCTCAGTCCACAGAAATACATACACACACAGTACTTTCAGGTAGTACACCGTCTTCCGTTCCAGCTCGCTAGACTCTCCGACACCACAACAACAGCTCCTAGTTCAGACCTCGGTGAGACACTAACGACAGCCAACACCCCTGTCGCCCTCAACCCAGCCACCGAACCATAACGCACTGAGACTCTCACTGGAGTCCAGCACTGACTGACCGTCCGCGGCTAGCCTCTATTTTATAGCTCGGCTGATTTCAGCCAGAATTTTCGCGATGTGGGAAGAGGCAAAATATTCCCTTGAATCTCCAAGAAACTCACAGACAAGAACAATACACGGAAAGGCCGGCTCCACCCCACAAGCTGGCTGAGAGATCCCAGGGCATCTGAGTCACCAGCCCCTTCCGTACCGACAGGGGCTACCACATTGCTGGCACGTAACAATACTTTTTCCGCGAATTGAATTAAATTCTACCTAGTGATGGAAACATACCCCAGTCAGCAATGTATAACATTAAAATTTTGTATAATGCGCAATGGCATGTACAATTTTGGAGGAGTTAACTGGAAAATGGATGCTTCTGGAAGAGTTTTGATGTTTTATTTTTACGACTGAATATGTACTTATGCTTAAAGTTAAATGTTAGTAGAAAGTATTCTACACTCAAGAGAGAGACGATGATTTCAACATGACTAGGTAATGAAGAACATAAAATTATTGATACTTATCGGTGCCGAAACCAAACATATTGTTGAAAACTATTAATTATTGGTACAGAACATTTGGTCACGGTTGTTTTCAAGAGAAGGACAACTAGGCAACCGTCCTCTCTGTGAACTTTCAGAGGAAAATTTCGACATTCCATTGAGCCTCCAGTCGTAAATGAAGGTTGTCAGAGTATGTGGAAATTTCTTCTATCATAATATATCGAGACAAAACAAGATATTTCATAAGCTCAAGGACCTTGGCATATAAAATACTGTAAGTGTCATTTCAAATCGGTTATCATTCGGTGCTTCACTTGTTATGAAATGTGTCAGTGATTAATAATAGATAACCTGAAGTTTTACCTCCCGCGCCTTCCGGCTACTGGAGAAGAAGGCCACGCCTAGTACTGTATAAGAGATGAATAGACATGGGAACAGTGTTTCGTCGCCCATGTTAAGACAGATATTACAGACAGCTGGCCGGATGGAAGAGAGCTAACGAGACCTTGGCATTGAGCAACTCTCTGGGAGGTTGGTTGACCTCGCCTCGTGTTCGTTGGTCGCCGAGCAGTCTACCGCTCAGCCAGTCAGCCAGCCAGGCCGGCGCGCCGACCGTCCTTATCAGGAACGACACATGTAATTAATGTGTTTCTCTGTGTTTACACTGGTCATTACGTGATGCTCCTGCTCACGCATCGCAGTTATCAAGAATGGCATTAATGAATTGAAGACCTACTGCACTGAGTAGTTCAGACGGTAGAGCACTGGCCTTCGGAACCCGGCTCAGTCCAGTGGTAATTGAAGATGCTAAAAAACTCCAGCCTCGTGTTGGTAGATACGCTGGCACATAAAGCATCCTCCCGAGGGATAAAATACCGGCACCTCACCATCTCTGTAGTCCGGCCCCATGGCTAAATGGTTATCCTGCTGGTCTTTGGTCACAGGGATCCCGGGTTCGATTCCCGGCAGGGTCCGGAATTTTAACTGTAATCGGTTAATTTAGCTGACACGGGGACTGGGTGTATGTGTTGTCTTCATCATCATTTTATAGTCATCACGACGCGCAGGTCACCTACGGGTGTCAAATCAAAAGGCCTGCATCTGGCGAGCCGAACTTGTCCTCGGACACTCCCGGTATTAAAAGCCATACGCCATTTCATTTCATTTTTACCATCTCTGTAAATCGTGAAAGTACTTTGTGTGACGTAAAAACCATTAATATTATAATTATGAATGGAAGAGCAGTCTTAAATAAGACTAAAAATCCATAGTTTTAGCTTTTCAGCCAAGCAACTCAATGTTGAAAACAACCTAGAGATGTGGGCTACGAATTTTAGGTAAATAAAATATAATAAATTATGAGAACATTTTATTAATTTATTCCAGAAGATTACAATCATTTTCTTAACATTTGTTATCCGATCGATTAGATTAGCAGTTTGCCTTTTCCTACCAATACGAGCTCTAGTGTGACTCAATGAATTGTTTCACTGACATAGTAGCTTCTCCAGCTAAACGACAGAAATCCAGACACCCTTCTTGGCCTACTGCAATGAAACTACAGCTCCTTTAATGTATCGGACGCCTGGAAAGAACAATGGCAACAGCGATCCTCGTTACCAGATCATCACATCATGTGCCCAGATGGATTTTTACTTCCCAGACGACAGTGGAGGACGTTAAACCGAATTAGGACCGGCCAAGGTCCACTCTCTTCAAACGACAATGGAAGACATCACCGCAATGTGACCGTGGAGAAGGGGAGCAGACAGTGGATCACTTTGCATTTGAGCGTCCTTTCATGCTTATAGAGGCTCTACAGAGGACTTACACTGTGTTTCAAGCGAAGCTCTTTTCTGCTTCTCAACTTTTAATATGGAACTTTAATTACCTTATGAACTTGAGATGGTTGTTCTACATATTTTATATAATATTGTATTCATCATACGCTAAATAATAATAAAACTTAGGGCCGAATTCATAGTGAGCACTTATACATAAGTGGACCCTTAAGTAATAAGGTATGACTTATAATAAGTATTCACTTATATGAGTTTACATTTCATAAACAGTACTTAAAGAGCACACTCATGGATACAATATTACTGGAGCTGTGGCAATACTGTATATTATGCCCATGCTTCCTGGATCGTGTAGTTCTGGCTACCGAATAGTGGGATGATCTATTGTGTTTTGTTTATCGGAGGAGATAGCGCGACCGCGCGCGACATTTTTGAGGCTAAAAAGTCGTCTATAGTATATTGTATTTGGTTATCAGAATGTATAACAAAACAGTGAGCTGAGACGGCACCTGCAAGAACTTGTGTCGAAGTACATGCACATAACATAGAACAAGCAGACCGACGCAGTTTCTCATCAGAATATGAATGACGCGGGAAAAACTTGTTGTGGACAATGCGAACTACGAAAATGCACAGAGTCTAATTTTCTTCTTAATATAATATGTTTATAGTTATCGAGGTACTCGAACCTATACAAATATTCATCCAATTGTAGAATATCTAGCCTTACAACGCTTTTAATGATCTGACAAATATATCCGTAGCCGCTAGGTTGTTTGAGGCCTAATTACTGCTCCAATAAAATGTAAATAGTATGTTTTGATGTGCGATGCAATAATTTCAGAAACCGGCAAACGACTGGTTGACTAACCTGATATAATTGGCACAAATCAACCTTAAAATAAATGGCGGTAGTGCAACACGTTCATTTTTCTTATAACTCAGTACAGTTCTTTACTAGCCCATAAGCCTACATTCTTGATAACTTATAAACTTGTAACACGTTTCCAATTAATTAAGAGAAATGCCGGTAATGATGATGATGATAATAATAACAATAATAATAATAAAGTAACCTGAAATTAAGAGGTGGCATAAAATCTCGAAACAATACCGCACCTTCATCAATGATGAGATAGTGAGTCCTCTAGAGGTTATGTTCACTCTCTCAATCAAGGGAACAAGAATATTCATAACTCTCATTTTACTAAAACGAAACCTTCTTTAAATTGTTGGTCACATTATATTTCGACAGGATTTTCCATCTCTACTGTGTGCACAGAAAGCATTTTGTGAATGAAATGCAACATATTCAGCAAAATCATTATCCTCCATCTTGCTGCAACATAAATGAGTCACTTAGGTGTGTGTGTGTGTGGGAGGTCCACTTATAGCAATAAGTGGGACACTTAAGTAGGTAACATGGCTTATAAGGGGCACTTATGTATAAGTGCTGTCTATGAATTCGGCCCTTAAATACCATTAAGAGCGCAAATGTTACTGAACAAAGAGTTGCACTTAAGCCCTTATAACTACTTTCGGAGTGGACACTTTTAAAAAATAAAAAAATTCCTGAGGGTATTGAACCAAGGAACACATTATAGAAAGACTTATGTAAATAAGTTAATATGGCTTGAATTTGAATCAAGTAAACGAGCAAAGAAACAAGCGATTTAGGCTGTTTTTCCGGAACTGCATTTAGGCCGGAAGTGAGTTTCGAAATTGGTTTTTAGTTTGGTAGGCCTGCACAAGACTCACAATGTGAAACTTCTCCAGGCCCTTCAGCCCGTCAACATTTGAGGAAATTCCTTAATTTTACGTTTTTTCGTACTATGGAGCCTCCTACGTTGTCTGCTAAGAATTGTTTACAACATTAAAATGAAGGTACTGAACCCATGACCTTTATGCCCTAAGAACATTATGCATAAATCGACAATCATTTAAAAGTTGGATTCTTGATAGCATGGATTTGACACGTGACGAGGGGGTGATTACCTTCGGTCCCACGCTCTGGGGTACGTGACGTCAGCCACACGTGTCAACGGCGGAAGAATCTCAAGTCATTTTGTGAACTATTTCAAAGCGCGTGTACATGGCGACCCAAGCCAAGTCAAAAAATATAGTGCCTATCAAAGGGGGTCAATCATCTCACAAACCGAACCCGTAAAAGTTTTAAATGTCCATGAACACTACCGCCAGAAATGTAGCAAGCATGTAGTCACTTTCAAAACTCTTGAAATTACAGTTTAGGTAAGTCAGAAAATTTATAGAAATTTTCTTGGCGGCAAAGGAAGAGATCCGAAGAGAGGGGGTAACTGCTATAAATATGAAGGGACGCCATGACGAAGTCTCCTTCCCCGGCATTTGTGATACAAAGCGGACGAAAAATTGTTGAGCTGCTCTGCGAAATCAAACAACGAAAGTAGACTGAGTTCAACTGCAGATTTTAGCCATTGCGGCTAAGTCTTGACTCCATGAGGAGATAGTTTTCTTGAGTGAAATAATGGTACCAGATAGGACGGTCAAAGTACTGAATAAATTCTAATGTGATTAAGTAATTCGTGTGCGTAAATAATTATAGCCCATCGTGTGCACTCAACAAACAAGTGAACGGTATTTTCTTTTTTTTATGCTTTATTCCAGGAAACCTGAAGAAATATTAAAAAAATGGTTTGTAAAGCCATGAATGTAAAAATGGCTAAATAAAATGCCAGGGTCGCAGGTGAGCCCTATGACTACATGAGGTAGGTGACTTTCCATCTTACTACCTCTTATATCTTGTCTCGTGATCTCTAAAAGTGTATTTGAATGGGGATATACGACGCAGTGGTCATCCCTACTAAGTTTTGTAAATGTGAAAATACGACTAAAGAGTCAGTTGTTTTATTTTCCACTTGGATAAATTTTTGAAGTCTTGCGAGTGCCGTATGATGTTGTAAAAAGTTATTGAATAGGGTTCCGAAGTGATATCACGTCCAATGTAGATCGTCATCCGTGTGAAGTGTACTGCCTATATTTTGTGATGCCAAATTAAGATGTTCTTTCGACGTAAAATTTTTCTGTCTGCAATTTGAAGTTAATAATAATAATCCATGGTCACTCATTTTCAATCGAGTGGAAGTGCGCTGTCGGGTGAGAACCTAGGGTGATGAATTTGGTCACGGAGAGAAACGTTTTCTATGCCCATTTTAAACTGTGTCTGACTGACAATAAAAAGATCTAGTAGAATGTTTCAGTCATTTTGTTCGTAAAAATCAAGTTATTAAATACGATATCATTTATGCGAAGTTATTCATGATTAATGCGTTGTGCCATATTAGACGTCGAGATTTCTAGTAAGGATTTTATTCCAGTTCTTTGTCGATGATAATTGTGGAGCTGGGAAACAGAGGTTAGTTTTGTTGTATATGAGTTGAGATGAGATGTGCGAATCAGGTTAGAGTCCTGTCATTGAGGCCGGGACACGGAAGCCCGAGGAATGTTTTATATGAGTTGAGATGAGATGTGCGAATCAGGTTAGAGTCCTGTCATTGAAGCCGGGACATGATAGCCCGAGGAATATTTTATAATGTTGAGAATGGAAAGAAATTCATAGAAATCCATAGCGGTATCAATTGGCGACGCGTATAATTAGTGTGGGCATCTTGAAGCATAATCTGTGCATTTTGTTGGTTAGAATATCGTATTTGTTTAATTATGTCGGCAGAGTTTAAAGGGAGCATTTTGAGAAGTCAGTCAGGTAGAACGAACCGGGTGTTTCATGTAACTGCCAAGCGAACTTGGGGGGTGAGAGGCCTCAACTGTTGATAACGGGACAGGCGTGGAATTGAGATTGTATTTCTCGGCCAGCGAAAACGTTAAAATGCTGGATTTAGTTGAAATTCATAGCCGGTAATGATCTGAGTATTGTGAAATTGGGGACGTAATGAACATTTGAAATCACGAACTTTGAGTATAAGGAACAGAGTAACCAAATTCAGGGTTGTCCAAAATATAGAGCGATGGTTGTGATGATCAGTTTGTCTGTGAGGGGTGTGCAAAATTCATAATGGTAATGACGAGATATGACATCGTAATTATATGGCGAGTTGTTTGGTTTGTACGTAGATTATTAGGATATCCAAGTGTTAATAACGGTTAGGACTAGATTAGATTTTAAAAGTGTGAGATCACGATACAAGATATATAACTGGACACGAATTATGTAACAATTCTTTTCCAGCCAGATAAACATCGCAATATTGAATTTACATCACAGCTGCGTAGAAATTTGTGAAGAAACCAGAGTCCGCGGAGATTAAATTTGTTGTTCGTTAACATTTCGTCAAATCATTTAAATTTATTTAATTATTAAATTCAGTGAAACCGCATTTTGAAATAACTTTAATCAAGCGAATAACTTGGAGATGCATTCTGGAAATTTTAGTTTGTTGTCTGGGGAATATTAAAAAATAAAGTAAAGATTAAAGGGACATATCCGAAGGAAATGGATTTTACTGCCACAAAGTTTGTGAGCATTGCTATTGTTGTAATTATTGAACTTTGATTGATTGAGCAGTGAATGTGCTGGGGATAGTAAAGTGGAAACTTTGGTCATCAACCGATGTAACTTAATTGTGTTTAGCCTTCAGCCTAGAAACTTGGATGGTCAGGGGGTCATCAACCTCAGTGACTTAGATTAGGGCCATATGCCATTGTAGCCTCATTTCCTTGCGGTCATCATCCACAATGACTTTAAAGTAACTTAGAAGATTAGATGTCGGTCCATGACACAGACGCAGGTCACATCGATTCAATTAAGGGTCCATGCCGTAGAACCACTGTGTGGCACATACCGATTGGACGGCCTTAATTATACCCAGAGTCTAGAGTTCGTGTTACGAGAGCTGGACCATAACGAATCACTATGCTGGTACATGTGGTCTCACATGGAAGCCGAATTTAAGGATTTCCAGACTTTCCTTTCTTAAATGATTAATAATTGAGACAATGGTTTCTAGTATGAATGCCCGTCAGGCAGTTACGTTAAAGTCTCACACCAGTGTTCTGACGTTTATGTAAAAGTGATTGTGGTGTCCAGTGGACACAATTGACTTCTATGATACGGTTGACGTATTAGTATGCTTCAGAATTTTCCTGAATAAATAGGAATCTTTTAAACAGACCTTTCATTCCAGTAGATAGATTAGAATTACTGAACCCTACCTTTACCTCAGCAAGTGACGAAGAACCCGATACGACCCAAGAGACAGATCTCATGAACTTTGCTGATAGATAAGAAAGGTAGGTATCCCTCAAAATGGACGAAAAGGGTTCAGTACACACAGAGGCACTTAGACCAATGAAAGGTATAGATTTCCACTTTCCCTAACCTCGGCACACACAAGAGATCTGTTTGGCACGGATCACACAACATTCAATGAAACCAGGGCAAAGCATATTCTAAATTGAATGTAACTTATGAGTAGAGCCCGGATTTTAATGCAATAATAGGTTAGAATGCAAACTTACTGAAGCGAGTAGCAAGTATAGTCTACCTTCACAACGACCGTGCTATGAGGGTTGCATAAACATTGGGGGTAGGTCCATCAAAACCCCTATCATTTATGTTACTCTTGCTACATTATGTAAGTGCGGGTGGCCGACACTTCCTACTAACCAGATTAATTTGCAATCTAACCTGTTACTGCATAAAAATCCGGGCTTAACTTATTAGCTTTTCAGTCTGTCGAACACCCAACTTAAATATTACACTATAACATACCTGTAAAAAAAGCGCATTATTAAACAAGGATAAAAATACACACTGTTGAACAAAGAATGGCATGTTTCGTTCATAAAAGAACATCATCAGAGTCTACCAAGTCACATTCAATATTTGGAAATATTTATGTTTATTTCTGTCCAAACACCTGTGAATTTGAAATTTGGAACTTATTTACTGAAGTCCTGCCTTGTTTCAACTCCAGCATTCACAGCGTAGCGTTTGAAAACCCGTTGCTCCTTCATCGGCTCGAATCCAAATGGCTGCCAGTAGTGTTGGGATAATCGATTATTCGATTATTTTTCTCATTCGATTATTTGTCGATTATTTATTCGATTGAATGTGTCAATCGAACAGTGAATATTTTTACATCCTATTATTTCTCGATTATTGATTCGAAAGTCCATTCGAATCAATGAGGCAATGGAATAGTAAATTGTTCATTCATTTATTTTTTCAGTTATTCATTCGAAAAACCATTCGAATGAAGAGTGGTGTTATTAAGACAGTTAATTCACTCATTTAGTTTCAACATTTGGAGACACGTTTGGAAAAAGGCGTTTTTTCTATTTTTCATAAGAGTTCATCTATTTGCTTATTTCAATCGATTATCCATCCGACACACCTAAATGGAAAAGTTGATTCATGAGGTATCCGACACAACTGAAAGTTATTTGAAACTCATTCGATTATTTTATTCGATTATTTAAATAATCGGGTGGGGGTATTCGATTATTAAAAATACTCGATTATCCCATCACCAGCTTCCAGTCCACTGCCAGTGACATAATAGAGTCGACGCTGGAAAGTGTGACTTTCTTCTTAACAAACTAAATTAAATGGTAATAAACACTTTGTATGTAGTGAAATGAACACATTAGTATTATAAGTAATTGCTGAAAAATTACTGGCTGGCTCCGAATAGTTACCTCATGACTTTACATGTTCACTGTAGAAATGTATGAACAGCTCTGTTTTAAATTTACACGAAACACTTTATACTGAAAATATCCCGCCCGGTGGCCATGATCCATTAAGATGTGAAGTCTATATGTAACAAAGTTATTGATTTTACGTCCCACTAACTACTTTTGATGTTTTCGGAGAAGCCGAGATACCGAGTAATCAAATCAATCATTCCATCAACATTGATGTGCATTTAGGGCATTTGACTACCTGGCAGATTCCCTATTTATTTTCCTAGCCTTTTCTTAAATAATTGCAAAGAATGTGGGAATTTATCGAACATCTCTCTTGGTAAATTAGTCCAATCACTAACTCCCCTACCTATAAATGAATATTTGCCCCAATTTGTTCTCTTGAATTCCAACTTTATCTTCATATTGTGATCATTCGTACTTTTAAAAACACCACTTAGACGTATTCATCTACTATTGTCGTTCCACGCCATCTCTCCACTGACAACTCGGAACATACCGCTAACCCGAGCAGCTCGTCTCCTTTATCCCAAGTCTTGCCAGCCAAAACTTTGCAACATTTTCTTAACGATACTGTTTTGTCGGAAATCACCCAGAACAAATCTAGCTGCTTTCCTTTGGATTTTTCCAGTTTTCCAATCAAGTAATCCTGGCGAGGGTCCCATACACTGGAACCACACCGAAATTTTGTCACGCAGGAGTTCTTTTACGTGTCAATAAATCTACCACCATGAGCACCTTCGAACCGGCCAAGTTGGGGTCAGAAAGACACCGACTTAACCGTATGAGCCACTCAGTTAGGCAGGGCTATATGATCTGATACCGGGATTAACCAGTTCAAGACCCATTGGTAGAAAAAATTTACCATCAGAATGTTGTCCGACAGGGTAGGATCGCGTGTTAAATGAATGGATTCAATTCCAAACCTACCCGCAGTGTTCATATAGCTTGAGAGCATATGACGTTGTTGATGTGATTCGTCAGCCGGATGGGGATGCTAAGCCTTGTGCAGACCCCTTGGTGCTATTCGACAGGTGTAGGCTATATGCCGGCACCGGGTTTCATCCTCTCTCTTCCTGCTATCACACATCACGTCATTTACTACATCTTTTTAACTCATCTGATGAGGCTGACGCCAGAAAGTACACCCGAGGTATTTACTGTTGCTACTGCAATTTATCATGTTGATTTCAAATGCTAAAACTGTTTTGCTCTATCACGTCAGATTTTGAAGATATTTAAAAAAATTTATTTTTCACGAACAGCGTCCCTCGAGAACTATTGTAATTGTTTTTCGTTATTTATCATACACAGCCGAACATACTCATTTGCTTCTATTTTATTGTCAGTGAAAGTGGAGATAATGTGTCAGAGGTTGTACAAATTCACCTAAACTCTTTTGCTACGTGTGCGGATGTGTACTGGTTAGTCCACACCGAAGTTAATAAACAGTGTTTGCGAAACAAAGTTAATAACAATGTTAATGAAAAACAATTCTCAATATTTTAATGAACTTTTGCTAACAAACTTCTTCAACATTTTGTCCACACCAAGATAGCTGTTTGTGAGGTTACAATTATTGATAGGGTCAGGAAGAAGAAAATACTTACGTCTGCAGCTTTAATTATTTTAGTGAGTAAAATTAGAGAAAAGCGCAGACGCGAAGTGTGGCAAAGAAAAATACTAGAATGAAATTTGGAAAGAACGCTTATGTCAGAACCTTTAATTCATGATGCAGCAAGCTTTCAAAATTCTATTGAGAATGTCCCCCATGTGACTTTCAATTATATACATATTTGTTTGGGGTATCAAAACAAGCAATTTCAGTTGTTGTGGTTGAGGTGTTTGAAGCTTTATACAACAATATCAAGGAAATGGTAAAGGTACGAAATAAAGAAAATCTTCATTTAACCTACCTGTTTAGGGTAGCATTATTTTGATGATATACAAGGTTACGTTATTCAACGAGGAGCGAAGCTGGAAATGAAACTACATTAGAACACAGCTAAAAGAATATCTATCATACAGAATTAAAGATACTGTATATTATAACTTTCACTTGCGGTTTGATAGTCAGTTTTTAGAAGAAGTAAGTTATCATGGTACGAATCTGCGTGCTCTAATTGCCCCCTTGCGCAAGTGCGAACCGAAATGTTAACGAAAACACGAAATGTCAATGAATAGTTGAAGAAATTTTGCATATCAACATGCTCGACATGTTAATGAACACGCTATTTTGTTTATCAACATACAAACATATTCATGAACATTGTTCGTTGACAGTGTTTATTAACGTGGTTAATGAAAACATCTCGGTATGGACGCACCTTAACCAACAAATCCAATATGAGCGATGTGATGCATTTGCACTAATCTTAGCTAAAGCCATATTCATTAATTCTCCATGTAGCAATCAATGCTATAGTGAAACTGCTGTCTGTGAGTTGTTTTCCTTGTTACAATGTTTGTAAATGGTTGATGTCGTATATCTCAACAACGGTGGGTGATAGAGAAAAATGGTTTGGATAATTTGAATCAACATATTTCTTTTATTATTTTCTATTTTCTTCTACAACATTCGCCCTTGATTCGGCTGATGCATTCTCTGATACTTCTCAAGCACGCACGATGTGATAGAACATCTTCATTGGAGCTTAGCTGTTGTCGTCGCCTCCCGCTTGGAGCGCTGTGCCAGCATACTGTGAGCCACCTGGTGTACCACTACAGCTCTACAACGGAAAAGCATTCTTAAATTCAAACCCTCATTATTGTAGAAGTCTTCCTCGTGAACAGTCAAGATGTTCTTCTGAAGACGCGGAGAAAGTTCTCTGCGAAATGTTAAGAGTTTCACCTTGTTTTCTTGACACGGCGTAAGCCCAAAAGCCCATACCATGCCTACATGTACGGGCCGTAAAAGCTTCTATATTAATGTTTCAGTTGTCTTAGAATGTGTGTTGGATACCAAGATATCCGCAGAAAGTCATTTTTTTGTTGATCAGTGTTATTGATATTTCAGTAGTATAGATCCCTTTTTGCGGCGCTCACAAGTAACCGATCATGATAAAGGAGCATTCAAAAGAAAGATAACAGACATAAGCAGTGACGAATTGCATTTTCATTTCATAAATAGTTTTAAAAATGTACGAAGTGTGCGATTTGCAAATACTGTTGCTGTAGGAAAATACGCGTCGTCATTGTTATCCACTTCATATTTTGGCCGCTGGGACACCTGTTTCATGTCATTATAATATGCTGTAATTATCAGTTAAGAAGTGAATGATAGTAAAACCAAAAATTACTTCCGGAACATTCGTCATTATAATAATGCACTTGCATTTGTTTCCGTTCAAGTGGATACCATACATGTAAAAAGATCAAAGAATACATGAAGTGGTAGGTAAGACTGTCTAATGTAGCACTGATTTGTGTATTACTCAGTTTACCAGTAGCCCATCACAGGGCTACTCCACCACATACTTTACAAACATGCGAGATTTCTAGCACGGGTCCCCCAGTCTACACAAATAAAAATGCATGATATCAAACCAATGAGGAAACTAGCCGATTTCTGTTTAGACTCATTTTGTTTTGCCGCGGCTGCGGATAGCCTATGTAACTGAACCACAGTAGGCGATGAGCGATATTCTATCAGTCACGCTACCTACTTTCATTGCAACAAACAGGTTCCATTGCGAGACAGTCGCTTCTAAACAATCTATCCGATTGAAGACACAGACAGAATAAAGCGCAGACTAAATAAGCTATGTGTGCTGAGTGAGTAGTAGTATTATTCAAAGTTTATCCTCAAGGCACTGTAATCTACAGTAGTATTTAGTGTCAACTAGATAAGACAACTTCATAATAATTAGGTGACAAAGCAGACAATGAAACATAAACCTAAGCTTGTTACATAACATTAACAGTATGATATCGACGTTACTGGCAGCTGATAAAACAACGATACGGTGCGATAATTAT